>NC_136903.1:1488218-1492608 GCF_949606895.1 Notothenia rossii | reverse complement strand
ATTCTTTGACAACTTTGCCTGCTTTAGCCTCACTCTCTTTTGTATGTCTCTCCCAGGAGGAATCCAAGGCCTCCCACAATCTCAAGAGCAGCCAGGCCTCTCCACCCACCCTGGAACAACTATTTCCCACTGCCGCCATAACCCACCTCCACTCCCAGCTCCCCTTTTCTAAGAAACAAATGTTACGCTCACCAGCTGATTCCCCTCCAGTACATGAGACACCGACAGTGACTAATACTAGCTGAGACCGTCACAGCTTTTAAAAAAAGGAAGACTTCAGATAAATCGGAACGATGAAGCACGTTATCATACTCTAAAAATAATAACATTCTGGCAACATACAAAAATCTAACTTGCAGCTGAAGAACCAAACTCTCTTGCTGGGTAGTCACTTGTTATCAACCTCTGTTTTTTAACCTGTGGGGTATTTAGTGACGTGGAATAAAACGATATCATCTCTTCAGCTTGTGTTAACCGCAGACCTTATTTATAAGAAGTGTGATAATCAGCTCTACTTAGGATTTTGTTTATGACCAAATATCTGCAGATGACATTTAAAGCTCCTCGAGGCAAACGTGTGATATCGGGCTAAATTAAGAGAATTGAGTCTACATTTATGTTTTACTTTTTGTTTTGTGATAATTATTTAATAGAGTGTAGATTTCACAAAATGACCTTTATTTATATTAACGAAGTTCAGTCCCTTGTGTTCTCAGTAAATGGATTCTGTTGAGTGGCTACACTGAGAGGCATTCATTATGGAGAGCAGGAGGAATCATCCTTTCTGGGGCTTTTATTTTGAAAAACAAGCCTCAACCTGAGCTTCCTAAGGATACAGTAACTCTAATGGGGCTTTTATTTTTGAAAAACAAGCCTCAACCTGAGCTTCCTAAGGATACAGTAACTCTAATGGGGCTTTTATTTTGAAAAACAAGCCTCAACCTGAGCTTCCTAAGGATACAGTAACTCTAATGGGGCTTTTATTTTGAAAAACAAGCCTCAACCTGAGCTTCCTAAGGATACAGTAACTCTAATGGGGCTTTTATTTTGAAAAACAAGTATCACCTGGAGCTTCTTAGGATGTATTAACTTCATGGAGCTTTTATCTTGAAAAACAAGCATCAATCTAAACTTATTGTAAGGATGCAGTAATTTAAGGGGCTTTTATTTTGAAAAATAAGACTCATCTCAAGGTTTTTGTAAGATTACGTAAGTCTTTGGGTTTTTTTTTTGGATGCAAGACTCATCATCAAGACTCATCATCTGGATAGGACCATCTGGTGACCTGGTGTGGGGAAAACACCTGGAGCTCAACGCCCTAAAAACAGTGGAGATGGTCGTGGACTTCAGGATGAACGCAGCCCCACCCACCCCCACCACTCTGTTACCTAGTTCACACCAATGGTGTTTCAGGGCCGGTTCGGAGCTGGAGCTTGAAAAGCACCGGGTTTTCCTATTCACACCGCAGCGGAGCAGCCTCTTAGCTCCGGAATCCGGTTCATTTCGAGCACCAAAAAATTGTCCGGCAAGAGTCATAGAAAAAAAAAGTTGACCAAAAAAAAGTTGACCAAAAAGGAAGTTGATAAAAACAAATTGATCACAAAAAAGTTTGACAAATAAAAGTTGACGAAAAAATGTATTGACCAAAAACAAAGTTGATTCCCAATTTGTTTTGTATTGAAAACAACAAAAAACTGGACCAAAACAAATGTTGACCAAAAAAAAGTGAATAGTTGACTGTGTCTCCCCTTCAGTCAGTGTGTATTTCCCCCTTAGTGTTTGTATACTCAGGTCATGACCTCTGACCTCCTCCTCACAGCTGCAGCTCACTAACAGAAACTCAATGATTACTGAATGTTATCTCATCTGGAAGTAGTGAAGTGACAGTGTGGGAACAACAACAACAACCTCTCAACCCTTTCTGTTTACTTCAATAGAGACACAGCGTGATGCTTTCCCACTTCACACCTTCCTCTCAGACGCTCTCAGTTCATCAGACCAAGAACAATCAGGCAGAAACAAATAGGAGAAGAACACAGCAGAAAATCTCCCACCAACAAAATCCCACTGATTGAAATCGGTGGCGATCCCGACGCTAATACTGCCAGCGCTAAGTAAATAATGATAGCAGTAGCTTTGTTTCTTTCTGGAGCTTTTATTTTGAAAAACAGATATCAACTGGAGCTTCTTCAAGGGATTTATTAACTCTATGGGGCTTTTATTTTGAAAAACAAGCCTCAACCTGAGCTTCTTGAGAGGATGCAATACATTTAAGGGCTTTTATTTTGAAAAATAAGATTCATCTCAAAGTTTTTGTAAGAGTTCAAAGAGGGGCTTTTATTTTGGATGCAAGCCTCAACTCTAAGGGGCTTTTATTTTGAAAAATACACTTCTTCCTCAGGAGGAATCGTTACAGCTGAATTATGAATCTGTTATTTCCATCACTCCCAAAGCAAATCCAGATAATGTATTAAGTGCCTTCCAGTGATACATCTCATCAGAATGACTCAGGCTTCATGTGCTGTATAATGCTCTGTGGACTTGTGCTGATAATTAACTTTAACATAGAATATAAGACGGGAGAGTATTTCCCCCCCAGCCTCTAAATGTGACTCACTGAGATGCACTGCACAGCTGCATGGAGACACAGCAGCTCCTCCAACACAGGTCCAAATATGATCCGCTGCCTCGTGCCTCTTTCATAATGGTTCATACGAATACTAAATGTGTTCACACGGTGGCCGACAGGTGCCGTCACGGTGCAACGGACCACATCTCTTCCATGAGGAGTGACGTGCTGGTTATTGGACAAGTTGGTGACAAAAGAGGAACAACATTTACGACAAAAAAAAGTGTTGGCAACAGAACAGGTAGAAGGTTTTGACAAAAAGGTAAATGGTGACCAAAAAATAAAATTGACCAAAATAAAAAGTTGGCCAGGTTTGATGCAGCAGAGAAACTCGATGATTACTGCATGTCATCTCATCTTGAAGTAGTGAAGTTCCAAAATGGTGGAATGAGCTCTCCATTGAAATCAGGACAGCAGAAAGCTTACACATCTTCTTCAGACTGAAAACTCATCTCTTTGGACTCCACTTCCAGAGATAGAATTACTAACAAAGCACTTATATACTAATAAAGGGCTGGCTGATCTAGAGCCAGTTGAGTAGCACTTGAAATGTTTGGCTCTATGAAACCTGATGAACTTATATGATTCTGTTTTCTTCAAGGTTGTGTTTTGTTGGTCGAACGCACTTATTGTAAGTCGCTTTGGATAAAGTTAAATGCAATGTAAAAGTGACAGTGTGGGAACAACAACAACAACCTCTCAACGCTCTCTGTTTACTTCAATAGAGACACAGCGTGATGCTTTCCCACTTCACACCTTCCTCTCAGACGCTCTCAGTTCATCAGACCAAGAACAATCAGGCAGAAACAAATAGGAGAAAAACAGAGCAGAAATCTCCCACCAACAAAATCCCACTGATTGAAATCGGTGGCGGTCCCGACGCTAATACTGCCAGCGCTAAGTAAGTCAGAATCAGAATCAGTAATCACAGCAGTAGCTTTGTTTCTTTCTGGGGCTTTCATTTTGAAAAACAGATATCACCTGAAGCTTCTTCAAAGGATGTGTTAAGTCTATGGGGCTTTTATTTTGAAAAACAAGCCTGATCCTGAGCTTCTTTAAAGGAGTTTATAGTTACTTTTTGGAGATTTAACTGGAAAACATGTCTTATCCAGAGGTTCCTGTAAGGGCCTCAGGTTTCCGATGCTGATGCCTTCCAGCAGTGAGCGTTGAGCAGATCAGCTGTAATGAGGTCAGAGTGACTCAGAGAGGAATCATTTAGGATTAAAGAGGACGAGGCAGTGTGTCATCGCCTCACTAACAGGAAGTGACAGGTGCTTTTACTGTGAAGTAATCCTCCCCTTCATAAAATCCTCCAAACTGTGTGTGCAGAGCAAACATGTCGTCGAGAACATCCGTTATCTGAAGGGACATGTCTCCTCTCACGTGCTCGGATAATAAAAGTTGCAAAGACACACAGATGTTTAAGACCGGGTTAAAGTAGAGCGGAGGAAACAACTGGTCCTCTTTTATTTATGTTGTTGCATAAATATAACACATCTCCTCTGGCTGGAAGAGAACTCTCTGCTCCATAACGTCTAGATGGATGGATAGATGGATGGATGGATAGATGGATGGATGGATAGATAGATAGATAGATGGATGGATGGATGGTTAGATAGATGGATGGATGGATGGATGGATGGATGGATGGATGGATGGATGGATGGTTAGATGGATAGATAGATGGATAGATAGATGGACGGATGGATGGATGGATGGATGGATGGATGGATGGATGGATGGATGGATGGTTAGATAGAT
>NC_136903.1:1483218-1485718 GCF_949606895.1 Notothenia rossii | reverse complement strand
CATCCTGCTTTCAAACGTGTCTAAAGTCCTTCAATAGTGTTTGATTGTCAGAAATGATGGATGTTTTATCTTCACGGTCTACTGGGGCATGGACTCCTGGTACTAGACTCCTGGTACTAGACTCCTGGTGCTAGACTCCTGGTGCTAGACTCCTGGTACTAGACCTCTTTTGCTAGACTCCTGGTTCTAGACTCCTGGTATTAGACTCCTGGTACTAGACTCCTGGTACTAGACTCCTGGTACTAGACTCCTGGTTCTAGTCTCCTGGTTCTAGACTCCTGGTGCTAGACTCCTGGTACTAGACTCCTTTTTCTAGACTCCTGGTGTTAGACTCCTGGTACTAGACTCCTGGTACTAGACCTCTTTTGCTAGACTCCTGGTTCTAGACTCCTGGTATTAGACTCCTGGTACTAGACTCCTGGTACTAGACTCCTGGTACTAGACTCCTGGTTCTAGTCTCCTGGTTCTAGACTCCTGGTGCTAGACTCCTGGTACTAGACTCCTTTTTCTAGACTCCTGGTACTAGACTCCTGGTACTAGACTCCTGGTACTAGACCTCTTTTGCTAGACTCCTGGTTCTAGACTCCTGGTTCTAGACTCCTGGTTGTAGACTTCTGGTATTAGACTCCTGGTGCTAGACTCCTGGTGCTAGACTCCTGGTGCTAGACTCCTGGTACTAGAGTCCTTTTGCTAGACTCCTGGTGCTAGACTCCTGGTGCTAGACTCCTGGTACTAGAGTCCTTTTGCTAGACTCCTGGTGCTAGACTCCTGGTATTAGACTCCTGGTGCTAGACTCCTGGTGCTAGACTCCTGGTGCTAAACTCCTGGTACTAGACTCCTGGTGCTAGACTCCTGGTATTAGACTCCTGGTGCTAGACTCCTGGTGCTAGACTCCTGGTGCTAGACTCCTGGTGCTAAACTCCTGGTATTAGACTCCTGGTGCTAGACTCCTGGTACTAGTCTCCTGGTGATAGACTCCTGTTGCTAGTCTCCTGGTGCTAGACTCCTGGTGCTAGACTCCTGGTACTAGAGTCCTATTGCTAGACTCCTGGTGCTAGACTCCTGGTTCTAGACTCCTGGTACTAGAGTCATTTTGCTAGACTCCTGGTGCTAGACTCCTGGTACTAGTCTCCTGGTGCTAGACTCCTGTTGCTAGTCTCCTGGTGCTAGACTCCTGGTGCTAGACTCCTGGTACTAGAGTCCTATTGCTAGACTCCTGGTGCTAGACTCCTGGTTCTAGACTCCTGGTACTAGAGTCATTTTGCTAGTCTCCTGGTGCTAGACTCCTGGTGCTAGACTCCTGGTTCTAGACTCCTGGTACTAGAGTCATTTTGCTAGTCTCCTGGTGCTAGACTCCTGGTACTAGTCTCCTGGTGCTAGACTCCTGTTGCTAGTCTCCTGGTGCTAGACTCCTGGTGCTAGACTCCTGGTACTAGAGTCCTATTGCTAGACTCCTGGTGCTAGTCTCCTGGTGCTAGACTCCTGGTTCTAGTCTCCTGGTGTTCTAGACTCCTGGTGTTCTAGAGTCCTGGTGCTAGACTCCTGGTGTTCTAGACTCCTGGCTCTAGACTCCTGGTTCTAGACTCCTGGTGCTAGACTCCTGGTGTTCTAGACTCCTGGTTCTAGACTCCTGGTTCTAGACTCCTGGCTCTAGACTCCTGGTTCTAGACTCCTGGCTCTAGACTCCTTGTTCTAGACTCCTGGTTCTAGACTCCTGGTTCTAGACTCCTGGCACTAGGATGGGTTAAAAGTAGAGAACACATGTCACTGTGTGTGCTGTGAGCTCTGCATGTGTGACCATTAAAGAGGGGTTCATCCCTCCAAATTCTTCAAATTCTTCTTCTATATGTTCTACTTTGTAAAGCTGTTTTAATTCTATTTTGAAATGTATTTCTACTCTTTAATTTCTACTCATAAGTACCTCTCATCTTATCATATTTGGAAGCAAAAGTTTGTTAAAGCTTGACCACATTAAACCACAATAAAATCCACATTTACTTTCATCTCTTCATCTTGCACGCTCCGAGCTGAAGGACTTATGTCTTCCTCTTTGGAGGAGCTGCAGCTCTGGAGGAAAGTGTTATTTCTGTTGTGGTTGCATAAATGTGGATAGTCTCTAATTGTAGAGTTGGACCTAATTAAATAACCAAATCATCCAAACTATATTACTTGCATCTTTTTATCCTGTTAGCTCCCGGCTAAAGCAGATAGAGACCAGTATGAGGACAATCTCTGCTGCTGAGGTTTCATATGTATGGAAAGCCCGAGATAGTTAGATTAGATCAAATCCCCATATAATACAAAATATACGTATTTTAATCTCTTAATCTTGTATGCTCTGAGCTAAAGAAGCTAAAGCCATTCCGTCGGCTGGAAAGAGAATAACACTTTTGCTGCCGCGGTTGCATAAATATGGAAAGCCCATGATTTCATAATTAGACTAAAGTAAATCACTTCATAATCCAAAATACTACCACGTCATTTATTTATATTTTCTTAA
>NC_136903.1:1450718-1475718 GCF_949606895.1 Notothenia rossii | reverse complement strand
ACTTAGAGTACACATAGTACACTTAGTACTTAGAGTACACATAGTACACATAATACTTAGAGTACACATAGTACACATAATACTTAGAGTACTCATAGTACACACAATACTTAGAGTACACATAGTACTTAGAGTACACATAATACTTAGAGTACACATAGTACACATAATTCTTAGAGTACACATAGTACACATAATACTTAGAGTACACATAGTACACATAATACTTAGAGTACACATAGTATACATAATACTTAGAGTACACATAGTACACATAATACTTAGAGTACACATAGTACACATAATACTTAGAGTACACATAGTACACATAATACTTAGAGTACACATAGTACACATAATACTTAGAGTACACATAGTACACATAATACTTAGAGTACAATGCAGCAGTTTGTCATATATTCATTTTACTCAGTGTTTTAGTTTCTTTTGTGCGGCTGCTGGAGTTTCATTTCAGCAACATCAATATGTTGCTCAAGGGTTAATGGCAGGAGATGATCTGTAAGGTGAAGGTGGAGAGAGAGAAGGGATGAAGGATGTAGGGAGGAAGGGATGAAGGATGTAGGGAGGAAGGGATGAAGGATGTAGGGATGTAAAAGATGGAGAATGAAGTGGTCGAAGGATGTAGGGAGGAAGGGATGAAGGTGAAAGGGAACTAGGAAGGAAGGGATGACGATGAAAGGGAACTAGGAAGGAAGGGATGAAGGTGAAAGGGAACTAGGAAGGAAGGGATGAAGATTCCAAAGGATAAAGGAAGAAAGGGAAGGACTGATGAAGGGTTAGGGGATGAAGGGATTGTTGCTGAGTGTGTACCTGATGTTTGAACATCATCTAGGCTAACCCGTTCCTTTGCTTTACAACATGCGTTTGCAATTACTTCCAAAAACAGATAAAGGGAGAAACTAAAGAAAGTAAAGTGCAGAACATTTCCAGCGAGCTGCGTCTGATCCTTCTGAGCTCTGGACGACAACAACCAGAAGAAAGGAAACACAAAACAATGATCCGTCCAGGAGCCTCTCAGTGTTCTGGACGATATGCAGTAATCTTCACGATGCCAGTCTCCTTCAGAGGGAGGAAGTCTCCAGGTTGTATCTCAGGTCTCCGACTAGAGCTGTAATCATCAAAGCTTCAGAGGGCTGCTCTCTGAAAGCTGAGCTGCTCTCTGAAAGCTGAGCTACTCTCTCTTTGAACTTGGATTGAATCATAACGTGTTTTCACTCCATTACATTTTAGTTTGCTCAAAACGTCTGAGGCACTGAAGGAAAGGACAGGTTGCATGAGCAGAGTTGAGAGTAGGAACAAAGGAAGGAACTCACACATGACTCTTTTTATTTCCTGATGTAAATGTGCTGCAACTGAAAGGTAGAGTAAGAATAATAGGCCAATAGCAAAGCCCGTTCAGTTTGCACCCATTTGCACATTTCAACATCCGATCTGTTTCTAACAATCACGCTTCTCTCGGTGCTTCAGTCAGTCGGTGTTTCTCTGATATGTTTATTAGAAGCAGCTTATAGTTCGAGTTGGGCCGAACCACTCCACAGATTCAGAACATTAAAACATATCACAACAGAGACAAGAACAAAAGATTCCTGCTCATCTTGGTCTTCACTTAAGAATCCATTAAAGCCAAAGTTAACCTAAACTGTTCGACAAAGACCTTATCGTATTTTTAAACACGAGTATCTGTACTTCTACTTGAGCAAAGGATGTGTGTACTTTTGCCATCTCTGTTCCTGGGGGCGGGGCTTATGTGTTCCTCACCTGAGTGGTTCAGCAGGTGTCTCCTCACCTCAGCGAGGGTGGGGCTTGAGGCTCGACCCGAGGCATCGCATCACTGTGATCAGATCCCCCCCCCTCAATCCTGCCCCGCCGCTGACGGTCGTACAGAGAGAAGCACTCCTTATACTCTGCAACACACACACACACACACACACACACACACACACACACACACACACACACACACACACACACAGACACAGACACAGACACACACACACACACACACACACACACACACAGACACAGACACAGACACACACACACACACACACACACACACACACACACACACACACACACACACACACACACACACACAGACACACTTAAGAATCCATTAGAGCCAAAGTTAGCCTAAACTGTTCGACAAAGACCTTAACTTGAGATAGTTAGTGGCCCTTAGAATAAAGTGTAATTGTGCAAAGGACCAACATCGCTCAATAACTCCAGCTGCATAACCAGTTTCAATGCAATTAAAAGCCTTAACATTTCCCCTTAACTAAGGAAAGATTTCAGGGGTTTCTGAGCAACACCCTGTCATAAATCCGTGGAAATGAACCCTTAAGTTTAAGCTTTTAACAGTTAACTTGTTTCATCTTTCTCCAGGTGGGGCGCTACCAACATTTAAGCAAACGTGTACAGAAAGTAAAAACAGATATCTTGTTACAACGCAGAGCTAGCTCAAAGGCACACAGCACTTTATACAGCCTATCATTTTAGAAAGCATGTTTTTGGGGTTTATCCTGACGTGGGATATATAAGATATTTCACGGTTCAATTAGATAAACCCAAACGCTCCATAACAAGTTGTTTCCTCAGTAATGTGACTTATCCACCACCTCCTCGTCCTCAGTAAAAAACACAACATCTGTAGGAACCGATTAACACTGTGCGAATAAAGGTAGGAACCAAACAAGCACGTTGGCCATAAACTACATGTCCCACAATGCATCTCGTTTTGTGACATGCTCACTGAAGAAACTTGCAATTATTTGCCCTGGACTTCTGCTTTCAGACGTAGTTAGTTACTAAGTTATTATCCTATCCATGGGCGTCGCAGCAATTATATCAAGTCCCCCCCACCTTTTAAAATGAGTAGTTTAGACCCCCCCACTTTTACCATGTGGAAAGTCTGTGTATCGGTCTACCCACACGCCATTCTGTAGAGCGCTGTCAGTGCTTCATTATTAAATCCATTCCACTTGCTTATTGAGAGAATGCCCAATCAATGAAATTCCGTACCATGTTTTCACTGCTACTTTGGACCAAGGCAGATTCTCAGAGGCGTGCACATGAGCCGCGCACATGAGCTGTACACATGAGCCGCGCACAACATGAGCCGTGCACAACATGAGCCGCGCACAACATGAGCCGTACACATGAGCCGCGCACAACATGAGCTGCGCACATGAGCTGTACACATGCTGCGTTTTTTGCGTAGCTGCGTCTTTAGTTGTAAACCCAGTGGCGATCTGTTCATCTGTCGTATCCTACTATAAAGCCATCGAAAAGAATAGGATACAGCATTAAAAGTTATTCTGGGTCTTTGAGTGTCATAGCTTGGCTGTGTGTGTGGCACGACGAGCGCATTTTGTGTGAGCGAGAGAGAGAGAGAAAGAGAGAGAGAGAGAGAGAGAGAGAGAGAGAGAGAGAGAGAGAGAGAGAGAGAGAGAGAGAGAGAGAGAGAGAGCGCTAACGTACATAAGGAGTTGTTTCTACAACAAGGAGGAGGAGAGCTCTCTCCTGTCAGACACATCTCATAACGTCAGCTCAGGGAGGTAAAGGACTGAGTGTTTAGATCGTTGACTTTAGTCTAAGTTATCTCATGTAAACAAGTATTTCCAAGGCACACCTTTTATATAATCATTATAAAAAATAAGAGAATAAGGTATGAAATAATTCCAACTCATACTATAGGACAGTGACACCAAAATACAGTTTAAAAGGGGAGTGATTTGTAAAATATGCATAAAGAAAAAGTAAGTCTGTTTAAAGTACTGTTCCACATGCGTGTTGAGATGTATCCATAGATTTCCTAACTTTGCTCTCAAAGTGCACCAGATTGATGCTTTTAACTTCAACATTTAAAAAAAAATCTTCCAGGGGAGCATGCCCCTGGAAGATTTTTTTGAGGTCCACCACCTGCACACACCCCCCGTCAAATTGTCCCACCCACATTGAGGATGCTTCCTACGCCCAAGATCCTATGCGATAATAATCCAATTCAGAGGCAATAATGTAATATAATACATTATTTTATATATATTATATATTTACGTTACGTGCTGGTGTTGCTTTTCTCTGTCTCTCTGCTGCGCAGGTACACCTGGTCCGCCCCTGGCTCCGCCTCCCCCAGGTGTCTTAATGACATTCAGCTGGGGACTTTAAAAGGAGAAGCTGGAGGAGAAGAGGGCCTCTTTTCCTGTCCTGATGCCGAGGGATTATATCCGTGGATTTCCTCTCGCCCCACGTGTGGATCCATTATTCTCTTGCTGTCTTATTGTGTGAACTCTGGAGGATGTTAGTTTAGGATTTTGTCGCGGCCTTGTTTTTTTCCCCCCAGTAGGTTGTGTTAGATCTCTGGGTAGAGGAGGGAAGTCTGGGTCCTACGGCCCGTGGTGTGGCTGGCCCAGGCCCCCTTCTTCCTTTTTTTTTTTTTTTTGCCGTCCTCCAGACTTGGTTCCTTTTTGCCGGTAAGCATGTAAGTTACGGCTGTGCTGACAATAAATGCCCGTCGTTAACGATATTCTGTGTTTGGCGTGGTTTGTTTTTATGTTACGGGTCTTCCCACGAGCCACTACCGCTTGGTAGGGGGAGGGGTCGTCACAATTTATATTTATATAGTTACCACCGGCCCTTTGAGTGCAACTATAGGCCTAATGCTAATGTGACCCGTGATGAAATTGAGTTTGACACCCCTGCTCAAAACATCTTAATGATGCGTTCAGGGACCACAGAGGCCAACATCAATCCTTTAATCCCTGATAGAAACACAAAGCAGGTCCGTGCCTCGTCGAGAAGAACACCGTTAGTTCAGATGAACTCTTCCACAGCAGCTCATTACATTTCATTAGTCCAGTTTGATGCAGGCCAGCAGTGATCTGCATGTGTGTGAATAACAAACCTAGAACGCTGCAGAAACACACCTGCTGAAGGTCAACGGGAACCAGGAAACACAGTGTTAACCTGATGAAGGTCATTTATTGTTCATATGAATGTTTAATATCATATTCCGAACAGAGAGACTGAAAGGGGATCTTTAAGAACACGTAAAAACATGTGTTATCAACCTCGCAAATCACACACAATGAAATGATTCATCCTCCTGCCAGCATAATGAGAGATATGTCTAAAACGTCTCCATAGTGAATGCACTAATTAGGCAGAGACTTCCCATGTTGCTGGACCTTTACCCCATGCAGACAAACTGGAACATATTTATCTGACCCCTTTGAAACATTTATCCAGAGGAAATCATTATTTGTTCTTAAAACTTTATCACAAAATCAATATCCTATCTTTCTATTTTAGAAGTTTAATTTAAACCTTAACTTAAACTTTAGGGAATACCTTAAAGTGGACCTATCATGCAAAATGCACTTTTGTAGGTCTTTTCTACCTGAACATGTGTCCCCGGTGTGTCAGGGAACTCACCAAGTGTCAGAAAACACAACCCTCTCTCTTTCCCTCCGTACCCAAATCTCTACAAACGGATCTGATCCAGACTGATCCAGATTTGAACACTTCTGTGACGTCAGGAACGAGGAGCTCTGCCTTTATGGGCAACTCTCCACCAATCAGGGGAATGGGGGGTTGGGCCACGGCCACTGCCGCTCGAAAGCGCTGGAGACGCTGTAGTACATATGCCAGGCCTGTAAGTGGCGCTGTAGTCTGCCACAAAAGCAGCGAAGAAGACTTCTCACAGAATAGAGTGGCGAAGTCACGCCCATCTACTTCCGGTCCATGGGACCTAATTTAGGAAAAAGTATGTATTGAAGTCAATGGAAAGAGAGAACTTATCTTTTGATCCCGTTTGAATTGTGCCACGAATTACACATATAATGTTTGTCAATCTTAAAAAAATAATTTCCATGTCAAAAAGTCACAGTTTTTCGTAAAACTGTTGAAATATAAGATGATGAAAAATACGCAACTAGAAAGACTACAAATCCCAGAGTCGCGTAAGTGATGTCACAATTGTTTTCCTCCACTCAGAGATAGCTAAGATGTGCTGGCTAAGATAAGATAACTTTAACAAGATGCCTGTGTGCTTAGTACCAGGTTGTTATCATACCAGCAATGGGTCTTGCTCGTTCTTTCGCTTCCCGTCTGATGAAAGGACCAGGAGTGGCTGGATCAAGTTAGCTACCTAGCTAGTAGCAAGCACGTTACAGCATTACAGCCTTGTCATTTTTATTAGCCTTAACATGAAGTAACATTAAGTAACCCAACATGTTCAACAGTAAGAGTAGTAGTCATATTTCGTGAACCCTTTGAAGAGTACCTTCACCGGTGTGATCATTCTATAATACACCATTTAAGCCCGGGGGAGACATGCTAACGCTACATTAGCATCTGCGATCTTTTCTACTTCACGCTATCTGCACAAATGGTTAACATTAAACATTAAAAAGACCAGGCAGTTCAGAGAGAATCAAAGGAAGGCAGGCAGGCAGCTTTGCATGACATTCTTCTGGACGTGTTTCATTGTGGTGATAGTGAGGGTAGCGAGACAATAGTAAGACAGTAGTCGTTTATTGAGCGTTTCACACAAACTAATGTGTTCACAGTTTTACGACACATTTTTTTTTTTGACTTGCAAAATTATCTTTTAAATTGACAAACATCATATGTGTATCGTGGCACAATTCAAACGGGATCGAAAGATAAGTTCCCTCTCTCTGACTTCAATACATACTTTTTGCTAAATTGGGTCCCATGGAGGTCCACCGGAAGGGGAGGGACTTCGCCTCTCTATCAGCCCCCTGCAAAAACAGGGCTGGAAAAGAGCAAATAGAGCGAAATGAGGCTGAAATGCATGATCTGTTTGGTATTTAAAAAAAAACTTCACAGACATGTTTTATATAGGTATGGCCCTATTATGTTTAAACTATGGCATGATAGGTCCACTTTAAGCAAAGGTCATTGGTGCAATAATATATGAAGTTAACTACATCAGGATTCACAGTGGGCAGGAGTTTGGACTTAGACGGAGTAAAAGAGAAAGCAAGTTTAGTATAATGCAAGCTTTTAATTAAATACATCTGAAACAAAAGCTCCCAAAACCACAGAGGGGCCGAGGCAGGGAGATACAAGTCAACGTTTAAGAAAACAGCTGAACTAAATGGGAACAAAGCGGGGTGACGAGGAGAAAACAGGTCAACAGAAAGTGTGTGTGTGTGTGTGTGTGTGTGTGTGTGTGTGTGTGTGTGTGTGTGTGTGTGTGTGTGTGTCTCTTGTTAGGTGTGTGTGTGTTGTGTGTGCAGTGTGTAGACGGCGCGAGGCTGGGGGATGTAGATGAGTCCGCGGTGTTTCCTCCTCAGAACGCCATCGCTCCACAGACAGGAAACCCAGAACAGGAGCAGGAGCAGAGCTGCAGAGAAACTACACACACACACACACACACACACACACACACACACACACACACACACACACACACACACACACACACACACACACACACACACACACACACACACACACACACACACACACACACACACACACACACACACACACACACACCTTAATACTGTGATTGTACCTTACAGTTAACAAGCATTTAGAAACAGAGAAAAGGAGCTCCTCAGTGGTTTGAGTTGAATTGGCGCCACATGAACCTGTCTCCTTTGTTTACTTCTGTGACATAGTGACATCACTATACAACCCTCTCTGTGAGTCTCCTGACACCGGGGACACATGTGTATGTATTAAAGACATCAAAAAGCGCATTTTGCATGACAGGAGACCTTTAAGCGCACCTGTAGAGCATGAAGAGGCCGTTGGCGTCGGGCACTAAGCCCCGCCTCCTCTGGTGCATCACGGTGGCCGTCATGGCGAAGAAGGTGAAGATGAAGAGGATGAAGGTCTGACCCTCAGCCATCAGGAACCTGAGAGAAGTCAGCGTGACCTCATTAATGTAAGTGATGAATGGGAAACACCTGAGAGCCAGCTGATCAATTATTACTAACACACACACACACACACACACACACACACACACACACACACACACACACACACACACACAGAAAACACACACAGAACACACACACACACACACACACACACACACACACACACACACACACACACACACACAGGACAGAAATCTAATAAATGTCTTTAAATTAATTGTATTTATGGGCGGGGGGGTTTTGTCACATGACATTAAAGGGCACAATAATTCATTAGTAATTGACAGTTGTCCAGCTTTATAATCGGGTCCCAGCTGTGTGCGTCACTCTATAGTGTCCCCTGGTCTCCTAGCTGTGTGCGTCACTCTTTAGTGTCCCCTGGTCTCCCAGCTGTGTGCATCACTCTTTAGTGTCCCCTGGTCTCCTAGCTGTGGGCATCACTCTTTAGTGTCCCCTGGTCTCCTAGCTGTGGGCATCACTCTTTAGTGTCCCCTGGTCTCCTAGCTGTGTGCATCACTCTTTAGTGTCCCCTGGTCTCCCAGCTATGTGCGTCACTCTTTAGTGTCCCCTGGTCTCCAGCTGTGTGTGTCACTCTTTAGTGTCCCCTGGTCTCCCAGCTGTGTGCGTCACTCTTTAGTGTCCCCTGGTCTCCCAGCTCTGTGCGTCACTCTTTAGTGTCCCCTGGTCTCCCAGCTGTGTGCGTCACTCTTTAGTGTCCCCTGGTCTCCAGCTGTGCAGCGTTTCGTATTTGCAGCGTTTAAAAGAAGACATGTTATAAAAGCAAAATAACAAAAGATCTCAAATTAATTTTAATTACAGTCTCACCAGTAGTAAGTAGCGCTCGGTAAAAGTAGCATCCAGGCTGCCGGCGGCATCTTGTCCTCCTGTGTCCTGTGATGGAAACAACCACTGAAGAAGAGGAAGAGGGCGAGGAAGAAGGGAACACACCTGTAGGACACAGATAAAGGACAGAAGGAATAATCAGGGGAAAGACAAATGCTGCACAACGTATATATTGATGGATCTGCATGTGAAACATCATTAATCACAGACTCTGTGGGTAAAGTAAGGTCTGAATAGAGAGGGAAGCAGTGCGTGACATTTGTAATTGTAAATGACTGCTGTATATCAGTATGTAGTGTCTCAACTTTAAAGAGTCCTCTCCTGCTGATGTTCAGGTGTATATCAGTATGTAGTGTCTCAACTTTAAAGAGTCCTCTCCTGCTGATGTTCAGGTGTATATCAGTATGTAATGTCTCTACTTTAAAGAGTCCTCTCCTGCTGATGTTCAGGTGTATATCAGTATGTAGTGTCTCTACTTTAAAGAGTCCTCTCCTGCTGATGTTCAGATGTATATCAGTATGTAGTGTCTCTACTTTAAAGAGTCCTCTCCTGCTGATGTTCAGGTGTATCTCAGTATGTAGTGTCTCTACTTTAAAGAGTCCTCTCCTGCTGATGTTCAGATGTATATCAGTATGTAGTGTCTCTACTTTAAAGAGTCCTCTCCTGCTGATGTTCAGGTGTATATCAGTATGTAGTGTCTCTACTTTAAAGAGTCCTCTCCTGCTGATGTTCAGGTGTATATCAGTATGTAGTGTCTCAACTTTAAAGAGTCCTCTCCTGCTGATGTTCAGGTGTATATCAGTATGTAGTGTCTCTACTTTAAAGAGTCCTCTCCTGCTGATGTTCAGATGTATATCAGTATGTAGTGTCTCTACTTTAAAGAGTCCTCTCCTGCTGATGTTCAGGTGTATATCAGTATGTAGTGTCTCTACTTTAAAGAGTCCTCTCCTGCTGATGTTCAGATGTATATCAGTATGTAGTGTCTCTACTTTAAAGAGTCCTCTCCTGCTGATGTTCAGGTGTATATCAGTATGTAGTGTCTCTACTTTAAAGAGTCCTCTCCTGCTGATGTTCAGGTGTATATCAGTATGTAGTGTCTCTACTTTAAAGAGTCCTCTCCTGCTGATGTTCAGGTGTATATCAGTATGTAGTGTCTCAACTTTAAAGAGTCCTCTCCTGCTGATGTTCAGGTGTATATCAGTATGTAGTGTCTCAACTTTAAAGAGTCCTCTCCTGCTGATGTTCAGGTGTATATCAGTATGTAGTGTCTCTACTTTAAAGAGTCCTCTCCTGCTGATGTTCAGGTGTATATCAGTATGTAGTGTCTCTACTTTAAAGAGTCCTCTCCTGCTGATGTTCAGGTGTATATCAGTATGTAGTGTCTCTACTTTAAAGAGTCCTCTCCTGCTGATGTTCAGGTGTATATCAGTATGTAGTGTCTCTACTTTAAAGAGTCCTCTCCTGCTGATGTTCAGGTGTATATCAGTATGTAGTGTCTCTACTTTAAAGAGTCCTCTCCTGCTGATGTTCAGGTGTATATCAGTATGTAGTGTCTCAACTTTAAAGAGTCCTCTCCTGCTGATGTTCAGGTGTATATCAGTATGTAGTGTCTCTACTTTAAAGAGTCCTCTCCTGCTGATGTTCAGGTGTATATCAGTATGTAGTGTCTCTACTTTAAAGAGTCCTCTTCTGCTGATGTTCAGGTGTATATCAGTATGTAGTGTCTCTACTTTAAAGAGTCCTCTCCTGCTGATGTTCAGGTGTATATCAGTATGTAGTGTCTCTACTTTAAAGAGTCCTCTCCTGCTGATGTTCAGATGTAGATCAGTATGTAGAGTCTCTACTTTAAAGAGTCCTCTCCTGCTGATGTTCAGGTGTATATCAGTATGTAGTGTCTCTACTTTAAAGAGTCCTCTCCTGCTGATGTTCAGGTGTATATCAGTTTGTAGTGTCTCTACTTTAAAGAGTCCTCTCCTGCTGATGTTCAGGTGTATATCAGTATGTGGTGTCTCTACTTTAAAGAGTCCTCTCCTGCTGATGTTCAGGTGTATATCAGTATGTAGTGTCTCTACTTTAAAGAGTCCTCTCCTGCTGATGTTCAGGTGTATATCAGTATGTAGTGTCTCTACTTTAAAGAGTCCTCTCTTGCTGATGTTCAGGTGTATATGAGTATGTAGTGTCTCTACTTTAAAGAGTCCTCTCCTGCTGAAGTTCAGATGTATATCAGTATGTAGTGTCTCTACTTTAAAGAGTCCTCTCTTGCTGATGTTCAGGTGTATATGAGTATGTAGTGTCTCTACTTTAAAGAGTCCTCTCTTGCTGATGTTCAGGTGTATATCAGTATGTAGTGTCTCTACTTTAAAGAGTCCTCTCCTGCTGATGTTCAGGTGTATATCAGTATGTAGTGTCTCTACTTTAAAGAGTCCTCTCCTGCTGATGTTCAGGTGTATATCAGTATGTAGTGTCTCTACTTTAAAGAGTCCTCTCCTGCTGATGTTCAGGTGTATATCAGTATGTAGTGTCTCTACTTTAAAGAGTCCTCTCCTGCTTCTCACCACATCAGATGACCAATGGTGTCGTCAAAGAAACAGAGGAGCTCAAAAGCATCGATCTGTGAAAATACAAAATATCAAATGTCGTTGGAGATTAGAAAATGATTACAAATAAATAAACATCATCAATTTAAATGTATTCTAACCCACCAGGGCGGGGGGGCGGAGCTCCTCCATGATTGGGTTATCTCTGACGGACAGGTGCAGCTGGTAGCCAATCAGCACGAGCCGTCGCGTGATGGCGTCCGTCACCAGGTGGAGGCTGGTTCCCATGGCAACAGCAATAACGCCCAGGTGTACGGCGAGGGGGGGCAACGACCGGGGGGTGCGCTCAATCATCTGCAGGGAAAAATAACGTTTTATTACTCTGTCTTGAATAGTGTGTATTATTGTTTGTTTTTTACTTTGTGTGTAATACTTTTTGTGTATTAGTGTGTAATACTATGTGTGTATTACTCTCTGTTTGTAATACTTTGTGTGTATTATTCTGTGTATTCCTCTGTGTGTATTACTTTGTGTTATTTACTGTGTTTGTAATACTCTGTGGATGAAGTATTTATAAAAGCACTAACACCACCTTTTAAAACACTTTGTCAATAGTACAATTCAAAATTCAAAACGTTGGCTCTTTAGTTGCTGCTTAATTGATTATTGTTAATAATTATTTTGTAATGCAGCCACATGTAAGAGGCATAATAATGATGTACTCCTCCATGTTGTGTTTTACTGTGTGTTGGTTACTTTGAGCAGAATGAGCGGTGTGCAGATGTTGAACAGGAAGTGGAGATATTCTGCAGCAGAGGGCCGGTTCAGAGGAAACAGATCTGCAGGGAGGACGAGCTGCAAGAGAAATCAAAGTTTATATTCTCCCTAAAAAACGTCTCATTTAAACGCATAACTCAGATTTCTATCAGTTTAAAGGCAGGCTGAATCAGGGCTGAATCAGGGCTGAATAAGATATTTTTTCAGAAAAGGAAATTTAGTGGAAATTAAAAACTTCCAGGATAAAGGGATGAAGCAGATTCTAATTTAGAGATGTCCAAAAAATAATCTTTTATGACATTTTCAAACTGCAATGACAATCTTAACTGATTAAGCTGCAATTACAAAAAAAGTAGATCTACTTGAACTGAATAACTGAACAGGCAGATTTAAGACCTTTTGCATGGATTTTCTCTTTTCATTTCATTTTGCAGTACGGGACGATTTTGGCCTCATGTTTCACAAAAACTTAGCTAAAGACGCCAGATTGTGAGCGTGAATCCAAGAGGAAGGTTAAAAAATGAGCCAAAGAAACGCCAATTTAGTGAGGCCGAAACGATGGACAAAGCTCTTTCCATAACAACCATGAATCTGATGTTGAGTTCACTATAAAGGAACTACAGCGCGGTCACATGACTTCACGTCACCACCGCTAAGCTAAAGGAGGCTAATGTTGGGCTATAAAGGAACTACAGCACGGTCACATGACTTCACGTCACCACCGCTAAGCTAAAGGAGGCTAATGTTGGGCTATAAAGTAACTACAGCACGGTCACATGACTTCACGTCACCTCCGCTAAGCTAAAGGAGGCTAATGTTGGGCTATAAAAGAACTACAACACGGTCACATGACTTCACGTCACCACCGCTAAGCTAAAGGAGGCTAATGTTGGGCTATAAAGGAACTACAGCACGGTCACATGACTTCACGTTACCACCACTAAGCTAAAGGAGGCTAATGTTGGGCTATAAAAGAACTACAACACGGTCACATGACTTCACGTCACCACCGCTAAGCTAAAGGAGGCTAATGTTGGGTTATAAAGGAACTACAGCACGGTCACATGACTTCATGTCACCACCGCTAAGCTAAAGGAGGCTAATGTTGGGCTATAAAGGAACTACAGCACGGTCACATGACTTCACGTCACCACCGCTAAGCTAAAGGAGGCTAATTTTGGGCTATAAAGGAACTACAGCACGGTCACATGACTTCACGTCACCACCGCTAAGCTAAAGGAGGCTAATGTTGGGCTATAAAGGAACTACAGCACGGTCACATGACTTCACGTCACCACCGCTAAGCTAAAGGAGGCTAATGTTGGGCTATAAAGGAACTACAGCACGGTCACATGACTTCACGTCACCACCGCTAAGCAAAAGGAGGCTAATGTTGGGCTATAAAGGAACTACAGCACGGTCACATGACTTCACGTGCACGGTTTTAGGAATGCACCACTCCTAACCTTCTAAAAGGATGTGCAGTTATTCAGTCTAACAGGAAATGGACATTGTGTTAATAATCCCGATACCGTGACAAATGGCCGGCCCACGTCCAGGATCCAGCTGTGGAGGATGAAGCCGAGCCACAGGTCCAGCTGGAAGCGAGGCCTCGGCAGAACCTCTTCAGAACCGGACGCCCGGCTGCAGAACAGGTCATATTGTATCACCTCTGACTGTTCCTTTCATATTTAAGTCATATGGCGTTATATATGTCTCAATAATATTTGTTTGAACATTAAAATGATCAGCAGGCCATCACGTGGTTTCCGAAAAAATAACCGAGTTATACGAGTAGATTTTAGCCGAGAACGGCAGAAATGTTGTCTCAAAACTCTGTGTGTGCAAAAGAAAGATCCACAAACTTAGGTCGACAAATACAAAATGGATTCACAAATGCCTGATGGAAAGTTGTCAATGTTAGAGAGAGAATCACAAATTCATTTTGTTTATTTGTAAAATAATTATAGTTTTCACAGATCTTTTAATTGTATTTGTGAAAACATTTTGTGTATTTGCAGATCCGTTTTACATTTGCACATTTTTTCTGTGAGTTTACAAATCGTTTGAATGCATTTGTGGAAGGTGTTTTACATTTACAAATCATACAAATCATTTTTATGTTCACACAAATATTATTGAGACATATATAACCCCATGAAGACAACTTTACTATTAATCTTTCAGACATAGGGATCAAAATACCGTTTCCCACAATCCCCAATACATACGCTATATATATAAAAATATGTATAAAATATGTATATCCTATATATACACCTGACACATTTATACATGTGCACACATTAAGATGAAAGCACCACAATCAAAATATACAAAATAACAGTCACTTCAATATCTTTGGGAATGTACATTAGATTGATTAACCTGAGAACAATCCAGAGGTGATTTAGAGCCATAGCCGTGGGAACATGTTTCAAATGGGGGGTGCTGTGGGGATGACACCAGGGCTGGTTCTGACCAATGTGCTGCTAGGCAAGATTTTAGCTGGCAATGAAAAACCTCTACAAAAGACCAATACACTGCAAAACGAGAAATATATTGACATGGTGGACAGCTTATATAACAAGGCTTCAAATGTATTTAGTATTATAACATGTTTTAATTGGGGGGTGGACTTCACATCCTCTAGGGGGGTCCGGGGGTGCCCCCCCGGGAAGATATTTTTAACATTTTAAAGTAAAATGCTTCAATCTGGTGCACTTTGAGCGCCCAATTAGAGACTGATCTAGGGAATACAACTCTAAACACCCATATGAAAAAGATCGGTTTGCATTTTATTAATCAAATAAGTAGGTATGTGAACATTTCCAATCACCTACCATAGCCAATAACAAATACATGTAACTTATGTTATTTGTGTTGTTCATTCATATCTTATTTGATCAGTTAACATTTATTTTTTTTGCATATTTTTAAATCTCTCCAGTTTTAAACAATATTTTTGGTTTACTGTCCTATAGTATACATTGGAATGATTTCAAACCTGTTTTTATTTATCCTAATAATTATAAAGGAGTGCCTTGGAAATATTTGTTTACATAATTGTGATCAATACGTTTGAGACTCACTGAGACAACTTAGACTAAAGTGAACTATCTAAGCACTCAGTCCTTTACCTCACTGTGCCTCTCAGTCTGACAGGAGAGGACTCTCCCTCCACATTATTGTAGAAACAGCTTCTTATATCCGTTAGTGCAGCAGAAGCTAACAACAATCCCCGCCGGTACCGCGGTATCCCCTCTCTCTATCTCTCTCACTTTGGCTGTGAGCTGCGGGCGCCTGAAGCCAACATCCCCCACTTTCATCACTACAGCGCCCATCGTACAGGGCAAATGGAAAATGTAACCAGGGTAAAAAGGGTGTTACTGTATCTTTACTTAATTATGAATGTTGTTACATCAAGGCCGAAAATTCGTTTTTTTTTATTATATCTTGTGGAAGTGCAGATCCCCTGTCCTCCACCAGGGGGTGCTGCAGCACCCTCAGCACCCCTAGTTCCCACGGCCCTGTAACTTCCTGTTGATAAACTAAAGTCAGCTGAAGTAAAAAATCAGCTATTTGTCTGTTAAATAATGTTACGTTCCTTCCTGGACTAGGGGTACAAAGGGAAGTAACAGCATATTAAATAACTGGGAGAGAGAACAAAGGAGAGGAAACTGATCTGTGAAGCCACAAAGTGAGGTTTGAATTAGTAAAAGAAAGTAAAGAGGGCTCACCAGCCAATTTGAAATGCAAACTTACGACAAACCAAAAGAACTTTCTCATAAAAGAAAGCGACAGTAAACCAAGACACTACTCAGAACTTCTACAAGTTGCACGTCCAACATAGACAACAACATATTACAATGCTGCACAGATCACCCACTGCCACCATGCAGCTCACAGGAGAGGAAGCTGCAGCCTTCCTCAGCTCCTTCATGGAGGCCCTGCTTGGGGATTGGGAGCACCTGAGGGAGAGGCTGCACCTGGAGGGAGACAATCAGGGGGAGAGGGGGAGAGAGACACACACACACACCACGGCACCTAACAGCTAACAAAGGATGCTAAGCTATCCGGTTAGCCGCAGCGCACAGACATAGAACAAAGGTCTGAAAGAGAATAAATAAAGTGTGAAAGTGTTAAAGTTGTGGGACAGCGTGGTAGCAACCAGTCAATCAGAGGTAGCTCCCACATGCAAACACTTTGAATCTGAAAGAGACCATTATGTACCTTATGGCCATCAAGCTGTATTGAAGAAGACTTATTATTAGATTACTGAGCCGATACATCGAGAGAAGTATCGGCTTATTTCTCATTGACACAATCTGAGCTAATAAATCAAGTGACAATAAGGGCCTTTTCTCATAGACTTCTATTCAATCAGATTTAGAGAGAATAACGGGTTTAAGGCACTTTTGCTTCAGACCTGGATGTTGCTGCTTAGATGTAAAAACATTTCATCACATCCCAAAGTTGTGAGATATTTCTGTCTGGATCAAAGTGTAACTTCCATCCGAGAGTACTGCAGGAAGTCGTGACCTGACGTACTCGCCTCCAAAAACCCCTAAACTCTGAGAAAGTGGATTTCCTGCAGCGTTAATCTGCTCTGATCCTCTGTGTCACACATCCAGCGCAGGAGTGCTAATGTCCAGCTGCTGCTTTCACTTTCATTCAGCATGCATTATGTGAGCAGGGTATTCACACTAACACCAGCCAGAGACACAGCAGCAGGGCGTCGCTCATAGACGGGAGCCAGCAGCACAAGTTGTATGAGAGCAACACTTTTCAGCAAAGTAAAATAGCTAAGAAGACATTTTAAATTAATCTTCAAGAAAAAAAAGTTGAATTTGACAAACCTGCCCATGAGCGTCGCTGCAAGCAGAGCCGGGTTCTTCCTCTTCCTGGTGAACGACTGCATATTATATCATATGATTTAAACAATATCACCGTTTTTAAGGTTTTAAGCAGTGAGAGAAACATCAGGCCGTCAGCAGAGATGATCCTGATGACCTCCACTTCTCCTCCATCATGTATCCTAATTAGCTTCCAGATCAAATGATAAATAAATCCTCTTCTTCCCAACGTTTCCTCTCTGAAGCTGTTGTTCCTGGACTGAAACAAAGTGAATGATTTGATGATAAGAAACAGCCTCCTCTCAGTTAAACTGCAGGTAATCTGCGTGCAGATAAAGCCGTAATCTGTATAACCCCCCCCCCCGATGTTTTACTGGAGAGATTTAATCTGGTTTAAACAACAGTCAGGAAATGATGAGTTTCACTGATCAGGAACACCTGGATGATTCAATCACTGAAACCATCCTGCATTCAAAACCTTGATTCAAGGGAATCTGCAAAAGCAAAACATCCTAAAAGATCCAACAACTGAGGTGTTAAGTAAATAAATACATTTACTCAAGTACTGTAACATAAGTACATTTTTTGAGGTACTTTACTTGAGTATTTCCATGTTATGCTACTTTGTACTTCTACTCCTCTACAGTTCAGAGGTACATGGTGTACTTCTACTCCACTACATGTATTTATACCTTTAGTTACTTCACAGATCTGGATTAATTAAGTGAAATATAATCAAGTGTTAAATCAGACTTTAGTTCCACCTGAAGTAAATCCACCAGCTACCCTGCAGTATACAAAGTCATTCAGACTAGCTGCACCATTACCAGCTTTGAGAACACTTTCATGATCAATCATTATAAAACATATCATATCTATTATTCTGAAATGGACCAATCAAACAATCACTACTTTTACTGTCTTTCACTATATTTTGATGATGATACTTTTACTTGAGGAACATTTTTGAAAGCAGGACTTTTACTGTAACAGAGTATTCCTACACTCTGGTACTTCTACTTTTACTCAAGGACAAGATCTGAGTACTTCTACTTTTACTCAAGTACAAGATCTGAGTACTTCTACTTTTACTCAAGTACAAGGTCTGAATACTTCTACTTTTACTCAACGACAAGATCTGAGTACTTCTACTTTTACTCAAGTACCAGATCTGAGTACTTCTACTTTTACTCAAGAACAAGATCTGACTACTTCTACTTTTACTTAAGTACAAGACCTGAGTACTTTTACTCTACTAAAAAATTACGATTTTTAAAGTTTGCCTTTTATTTCTACTTTGTTAATTTTGTAAATACAAACAAATTAACTCACTTTACCCTTTGTGACATCCAAAATATGTTTTCTCATGTGGCCCTAAACTATTATTTCTGGATTTGTATTCCATCGTGCACCTCTGTAGTCATTGTCACTGTTCAATAAAGTTCTGTGTTGTTAAAAAAACACACACAGAGGAAGTCCGTGTATGGGAACTTAAATCATCTGGAGTGAGATCCCGTCGGAGCTATTTTCAGGTTGAACGGCACCTTCCTATATAACCATATAACACTAGTTTCACAGGAGATGAAAGAGCTCGTTTGTGTTTCAAATCTTCCTCTCGTTTTGAGTTTTAATCTCCAGCAGAGTCTCTTTTACTTCCTTGAACACGGCTCCAGTTTAACCTGAACAGACGGTGGCGTTTTAAAGGGCTGTCTGTCTAACGTTATTATTACGAAAAAAAAGCACTACTTTAGGACATAACTAAGTAAGGTTTATGCTGCTAATATTAATTGGAGAATTCATCTTAAAATCTTCTTAAAGTGTCAAAATATTTCGTTATTGTGTCTGGTTCAGATTTTAGTAAGTTAATCAAAGGTTCTGGATTCACAGTGACAATTTTAAACGCGTGTTACTATTGTTTGAATTAAGATATTTGTATTTATTTTACTAACATTATTTCAGGATTGTAATTCCTCTGTGTACCATATGTAGTCATTGCAGTTTTTTGTAGTTTTTAAACAGAAGAGGAAGTCCGTCTAAGGGAACTTATATCATCCGGAGACAGTTCCCGTCGGAGCTATTTTTAAGTTGAACGCTAACTTCCGGTACAGGACTAGTTTCACAGAAGGTGAAAGAGCTTGTTTTTGTTTAAAATCTTCCTTCGTGTTGAGTTTTAATCCAGAAACTTCTCCACGAGACTCTCTTTTACCACCAACAACACGGCGTCAGTTTGATTTGGAACAAACGGTGGAGTTCAAAAAGCGGCAGTTTAGTCTGTTAGCTCGCTAACATTAGCACGCTAAGCTAACCGGCTATCAGCGGCTCCTGGAGAAAACCAACCCGGAATTTATCGCTCAGAATCGGACCCTTGAGTTGTAAAAACGCCTCTCGAACCGTGATTATTATTTTTTGCATTACAGAGAAGGTGTATTTTGTTAGTTTGTTAGCTCGCTAACTTTAGCACGCTAAGCTAACCGGCTATCAGCGGCTCTTCGAGAGAACCAACCCGAAAAAGATCACTTAGAATCGGACACTTGAGTTGTAAAAACGCCCCTCAAACCCTGATTTTTTTTTTTCTTGCATTACGGAGAAGGTGGATTTTTCATGTGTGCACCGGGCCGGGTTTGGACTCTTTAATGGGAGGCTCCTCGCTGCGGACGGGGATCAGGCTGCTGCTGGTACCGGGGACCTGGCTGCTGTGTACCGGGTCCACATGGAGCCTTTGGCCGGGTACGTGTTCAAGGCGGCCAGCGAAGGCCGGGTCCTGACGCTGGCCGCGCTGCTGCACAACCACCCGGAGGAGGAGGTGCGGTTCCTGCTGAGCCATGTGACCCAGGTGGCCGGCCAGAGGTCCACTCCGCTCATCATCGCGGCCCGGAACGGACACGACAAGGTGGTCCGGCTGCTGGTGGATCACTACCGGGTCAACACGGAGCAGACCGGCACCGTGCGGTTCGACGGGTGAGAGGGACTACTTTGTGTTAAACATGTCTAACCAGTGCCTGTTTGTGAGGGCGTCATGTAGAAGAGAGAGTGTAAAAGGGTCTACATATGAGATGTAGAGACAAACGTTCAAATAAAGCAGATTAAAGAGAACATTTAAATAATACAAATGTTAACAGACAAGATTCACCCCTCCCCAAAAAAGACAGCACACTTCTAAGATAAAAAATAAAATGAAATTTAAAATCCAACAGACACTAACATCAATTAAAGCAGACACTAAAAACACAATTAGAACATATATGCAAATTAAAAATTAAAATAACAACAGATATTTAAATTAAAATCCAATAGAGAAAAAAAAAATGCCATGTTTTAAACATATTGTGAATGATTCAATCTTAAAACTTCATCAAAAGCCATTATTAAAAATATATAATATCATTTTTATATATAAGAAATATAGGTTTTATATAGATAAATATTTATTTGACCCCAATTTAGGAAATTATTTTGTTCCAGAAGAAGCATCAGTGTGTTCAGACGTAAAATAAAAAGATTTAGACAAGTCACGTGTAAAAACAATGAACGTTTATATTTCCCTGAGTTAGATTTTGTTTACTGAGCGTCAGCCTCAGAAACCTGTCTCTCCTCCCTGAACTGAAACTGGGAGCTGGTTTTTCCTGCTTCACACACACACACACACACACACACACACACACACACACACACCCCCCCTTTCTGTGATGTCACGAGACAGGCTAAAGACAGTTTCCTCTGTGTTTAGAGATAATTCTTTGATTTGGGCTTTTCCAAAATATACAAGTTATTTTGGACGTCAATTTCTTTGTTTACAAAAATACTGAAAAAAATACCAATCATAAAACACTTGAGGTGTAGCGAGACAGAACAATACATTAAATATACTCAGGCTGGAAAACAGAGAGCAAACCTCAACAGGCCATATCCAAATCTGTATTTCAAAGATTTCGGGCAAGGAACACCAACACGTTTGCATTTGTCGGGCAAATGCATCTTTGATTGTAAACTGTCGGGAAGGTGGGGGCTCTCCAGCTGCCGTGTTTGCTCGGAATGAAAAACGGAATGGGGCGGTTGTGTTTCAGGTGCAGTTTAAGGTTGGTCGTATTGCTAGCTTTTGTTGCTACCTAAACAAATGCAACATACCGCCCGGCGCATTCAAGTCCGTAGGTTCGCCTCGTTGATTTGGCTTCAATCCAAAATATTCCCACACTGGAGATGGAGTTAGGTTTTACAACCACTTCCATTTAACTTCAAATTCCCCTCGAGTAAGTCACACGTTGTCTCTTGTCTCTATATTGTTAATTTGGCTGGAGTGTCCCGACCTGGCTGTGTGTGAGCCCCGCCCGTCAAAGCGCTGGTCACTTCCTTATGTAAACAGACATGCATGTAAACGGCAATTTATCGAGTTCATTTTTATTTATCGTACGATAAGTCAATTAATTGCCTATTGCCTACAGATCCTTGCTTTTGTTGGTTTTCCTTTTGAATAGTAATCAGTTTTCTGCATACCAGCTAACAGATTCAAAATGATACTGAAAAACTGACAAACCACCAAGACCAATCACAAAGCACTTGAGGTGTAGCGAGACTGAAATAATCTTCCTTTAGATGTTTTATGTTAAAATCAGAAGCACGTCAGACGGTTGCTTTTTTCAGTTTTCATTGTGACGATGAATCAGTTGTCAGAGTCCCTGCTAACACCGCTCTTCTTCTCTCTCTCACAGCTACGTGATCGACGGGGCGACGGCCTTGTGGTGCGCAGCGGGCGCCGGGCACTTTGATGTGGTCCGCCTCCTCCTGAGCCACCGCGCCAACGTGAACCACACCACCATCACCAACTCCACGCCGCTACGCGCCGCCTGCTTCGACGGACGCCTGGACATCGTGCGCTTCCTGGTGGAGCACAACGCCGACATCCGAATCACCAACAAGTACAACAACACCTGCCTGATGATCGCCGCGTACAAAGGGCACGCCGATGTCGTCCAGTTTCTGCTGGAACGCGGCGCCGATCCCAACGCTAAGGCGCATTGTGGGGCGACCGCTTTGCATTTCGCGGCCGAAGCGGGGCACCTCGAGATCGTGAAGGAGTTGGTGCGGTGCCAGGCCCACATGGTGGTGAACGGGCACGGCATGACTCCTCTGAAAGTAGCCGCGGAGAGTTGCAAAGCGGAGGTGGTGGAGTTGTTGCTGGAACACGCCGATTGCGACGCAAAGAGTCGCATCGAAGCGTTGGAGCTACTCGGCGCTTCCTTTGCCAACGACCGCGAGAACTACGACATCCAGAGGACGTATCATTACCTGCACATGGCGATGGTGGAGAGGCATCGCGATCCAAACAACGTTATCGTGAAGGAGCTTCTTCCTGCCATCGAGGCTTACGGCGGGCGAACCGAGTGTTGCACGATGCCGGACCTCGAAGCCATCCGAGTGGATCGAGACGCGCTCCACATGGAGGGTTTGATGATACGAGAGCGCGTTCTGGGCTCCGATAACATCGACGTGTCTCATCCCATCATCTACCGCGGCGCCGTGTACGCCGACAACATGGAGTTCGAGCAGTGCATCAAACTGTGGCTTCACGCGCTGAGGTTACGGCAGAAAGGCAACCGCAACACGCACAAAGATCTGCTTCGCTTCGCCCAGGTGTTCTCGCAGATGGTTCATCTGAAAGAGCGCGTTGTTGCTCCGAGCGTGGAGCAGGTGTTGAGCTGCAGCGTTCTGGAGATCCAGCGCAGCATGGCGAGGGTTGAGACCGCCACCGAGGCAGAACTACCGTCGGCGCTGGACAACTACGAGTCCAACGTGTTCACCTTCCTGTACCTCGTCTGCATTACCACGAAGACGAACTGTGGCGAGCTGGACCGCGCGCGCATCAACAAGCACATCTACGACCTGATCCAGATGGACCCTCGCTCCCGTGAGGGCGCGTCTTTGCTTCATCTCGCCATCAGCTCCAGCACGCCGGTGGACGACTTCCACACCAACGACGTGTGCAGTTTCCCGAGCGCTCAGGTCACGAAGCTGCTGCTGGATTGCGGCGCGCCGGTGAACGCCGTGGATCACGAGGGAAACACGCCGCTCCACGTCATCGTTCAGTACAACCGGCCAATCAGCGACTTCCTCACGCTGCACGCCATCATCATCAGCCTGGTGGAGGCGGGCGCGCACACCGACATGACCAACAAGCAGAAGAAGGTATATATATACGTATTTTCCATATTCAACATGTTGATTTGTTTCGAATGTGTTAAACAATAATACAAATAAATACAATACAAACTTAAGCAGTGTCAAATTGATAAACAGAAACATTCATTCATTACAGCTACAGATACATCTCCAACAGAGCAACACAACAACACTGATACAATAGTTGAAATAGTGCAGGTAAATAGAAATAGTGCAAAGAGAGTCTAAATACAAGTAATTGGAATATTTTGATTTGATTTATTTCGAATTTGCAAAACTATCATTAAAAAACATTATAATAATGAAATGAAACATAAGAATTATTATACCGTACAAACTTATTCTAAATGATATATAAACGAATGATCTACCTAATTACACATCTGAAAAGGGGTGGGACGAAGTTTACATTTATTTAATCCCACCCCTTCTCCCAAAAACTCAATTATTAACATTTATAAGTCAAGATTCAAGTCTTTTATTGTCAGGTACACAGCTACAGTGTAGATATATCAGAGAAAGTCTGAGGTCACAGACTCCTATCTATATGTTTGTATTCGAGATTGTGGGAAACGGTATTTCGATCTCTCTGTACACACAAACTGAAAGATTGATGTTAGAAACATTTCACTGGTCGCCGGCTTGAGCTTCAATCTCAGGATCCATGTATTTATTCTCCTCTCAAGAATGGCAGTAGTCGAAAACATTTTCTCAAAATTCTGACTTTTTTCTCAACGTCCCATGGGAGCCTGCCTGCAGGCACAAGTCTCAGGACACCTCCACTCTCAGGACAGGAAGTGCACGCTAAGAATGACAAAATAAAATCGCCACTATCAGTACAGCGCCACTTTCCAAACAGGAAATGCATGCAAATACAAAATAAAATCGTACTGACACTATAGACTGTATTTGACTGACACATATATATAAATAAATAGGGACACCTTGTATTGTTTACTTGTTTACACTTTCCAAAAAGACAAACAAATGCACGCTTATACAAAATAAAATTGCACTGAGACTTATTACATCGATATTTATATATCGATATATTTATATATATAAATAACGACATCTTGTATTTTAGTTACACCCGCTAGAGTGGAGGGTTCGAGAAACAACCGTGTTTGTCGGGTGCACCCCGGCAGTGGTGGGGAGGTTCCAACCCGGAACCTCCCCACCACTGCCGGACCCGTGGTGGGACCTCTGAGTCAGACGGTGCGTCTTGGTCACGCTTCATATTGGCAGGCCCGGGAAGGAAGAGACACGCAGAGGGGGAAGTCCCCCACCCCCACCTTCCCGGCCATCAGAGTCAAACCCACAGTTCGGAGGAACCAACCGCCAGAGCACCGGCACTAGGCCGGGCCGGCAGAGGCCCTCTAATGGTGGGTTGCATTTGCCATTCATTCAGTGAGGGGAGAGAAATGCAACACTGTGTCAAAATCCATTAATATAGGGATGAGGGGGGGGGACGGCTGGACCCAGGCCGTTGGGGGACACCCGGGACCGGGCAGTGTCCCGGTAGAAGGAACCGGGTGAAATAGCCAAAAGAAACAAAATTAATAGAACTGGGGAAAAGTGAAAAAAAGTGTCTGAAAATAGGCACCCGTGAGGCGGGCAGAGTCCCCTGTCCACTCGACCCAAAGTTCATGGTGAGCGGACTCATCACCTCCCTGATGAGTCTCCATTGTGATTTTAAAACTTCCATCAGACGAGTCCTTCGGGGGGCGGGGAAAAAAACGTGTTCGTCAGAATCTTCACTTCCCGTCCTGAGAGTGGAGGCCTGCAGACAGACCCCTCTCCAAAATGCTGACTTTCTATCAAAATTCTTACTTTTTTATCAAAATTCTGACTTTTTATCAAAAATCTAAAA
>NC_136903.1:1393218-1445718 GCF_949606895.1 Notothenia rossii | reverse complement strand
AGCCTTCAGAATAAAAGACTCTCTGGGGACACAGCCTTCAGAATAAAAGACTCTCTGGGGACACAGCCTTCAGAATAAAAGACTCTCTGGGGACACAGCCTTCAGAATAAAAGACTCTCTGAGGACACAGCCTTCAGATTAAAAGACTCTCTGAGGACACAGCCTTCAGATTAAAAGACTCTCTGAGGACACAGCCTTCAGAATAAAAGACTCTCTGGGGACACAGCCTTCAGAATAAAAGACTCTCTGGGGACACAGCCTTCAGAATAAAAGACTCTCTGGGGACACAGCCTTCAGAATAAAAGACTCTCTGAGGAAACAGCCTTCAGTGAGCCATATTTAAAACACCAACTCTTAAACCCAGGACAGGAAGTGTTCTCCTCCTACAGAGGACACAGAGACGCTGATGAGACATCTGACCCTAACCAGAACCTTAACCAGAACCCAAACCCAGCATAGAGAGGTTCAGTGAATGTGGTTCTGATGGTGTGGAGGTGGGTCAGTCTGTCAGAGGAGACTCTGTAGAAGGAGAGAGAGCCAGCAGGATGATCCAGATACACTGCTACTCTACAAGAGGAGGAGGAGAAGGGGGAGAAGAAGGGGAAGGAGGAGATGTGTGTTTCTCTCTGATTGTGACTGACAGAGTAACCTATACCAGAGCACTCCAGACTCCAGGACTGATCATTCATTCCAAACCCACAGTCCTCTCTGTCTCCTCTCCTCCTGATTCCTCTGTAGGTCACTGCTATAGAAACCCCTGCTCTCCACTCGACCTCCCAGTAACAGCGACCAGTCAGAGCTTCTCTGCACATCAGCTGAAAACAGGAGTCAAACCTCTCTGGATGATCAGGATATGGCTCCTCCTCTCTCACCCATGTCACCTTCCTGTTGTCCTCAGACAGTTTGAGGTTTCTGTGTGCTGTGTTTGAGTCCAGGGTGAGTTCACAGGAATCTGATGAGAGACACAGACAGCAGTTTATCATCAGACCCACCTGAAGGCTCTCTGTTAGTGATCCTTTCTATAATAGCGCTATATAAGAGTCATGTATTATTATTATAGTTTAAAGGTGAAGCTAGTTCAGCAGGTTCTGACCAGGTTGCTGCCCTAAGCAAGACTTTAGCTGGCGCATGTTAAAGTGAAATGCTTCAATCTGGTGCACTTTGAGCACACGATGACTAGAGAGCTGATCTAAGGGGTCAAACTCTAAACTCATTTTAATAATCAAATAATATGTGAACATAACCAACAACCTCCCACAGCCAATAACCAACACATGCAACTTGTTTAATTTGTGTTATATATAGCAGGGGTACTCAAATACAAATCTTAAAGCTCCACAAAGAAAATGTTCAATAAGTCAAAGGTCCGTTTAATACGGTCATTCAACTTGTTGTTCATTATATCTTCATTTACCGAGTTATCATTTATTTATGTATCTTTTGTAATCCCTCTCTCTCTCTCTCTCTCTCTCTCTATCTCTCCTCTCTCTTCCTCTCTCTTTCTCTTTCTCTCTCTCTCTCTCTCTCCCTCTCTCTGTCTCTCTCTCTCTCTCTCTCTCTCTCTCTCTCTCTCTCTCTGTCTCTCTCTCTCTCAATTCAATTCAATTCAATTCAATTCAATTCAATTCAATTCAATTCAAAGGGGCTTTATTGGCTTGAAAGTTAAATTAAACAATGTTGCCAAAGCATCACAATACAAAATAATTAACAACATTAACAGACATTTCAAATTTTTACATATTATTGATGATATATATATACAGTGATACAATTACATTTCAACACGTGTGTGTGTGTGTGTGTGTGTGTGTGTGTGTGTGTGTGTGTGTGTGTGTGTGTGTGTGTGTGTGTGTGTGTGTGTGTGTGTGTGTGTGTGTGTGTGTGTGTGTGTGTGTGTGTGTGTGTGTGTGTGTGTGTGTGTGTGTGTGTGTGTGTGTGTGTGTGTGTGTGTGTGTGTGAGTCTCATTCACTGTCCCTCAGGTTGTGGCATGTGTATACATATTGGGCAGCAAGGTGTGCCTTGTCTCCTTCTCCTAGGAGTACTCTCAGTCTTGAGAGGTCATCAGCCTCCTTGAAACCTGGGATTACAGAGTTCAACTTGTTCCAATAAATGCTCCTTACTTCGTTGAATGTTTGGCACTTCAGGAGGAAGTGCATCTCTGTCTCAGTCTCACCTGTCGTACAGTGACCACATGTTCTGTTCTCTTTTGGTTGCCAGGATCTTTTGAGTCTTCCTGTTTGGATTGGCAGTTTGTGGTCACTGAGCCTGTACTTGGTTAGGATCTGTCTCTGCTTTCTATCTCTGACAGTAGAGAGATACTCTGCCAGCTCATACTCTCTGTTTAGAGCCAGGTAACATTCTAATCTACTTTGGCTTTTAGTTTCTTCTTCCCAATGTGGTAAATAGTTGTCTTTACATTGTGTTATAATGCGTTTGACTGTGATTGGTGTTTGGAGAGCAGTGTTGTTGAGAGACTGGTCAGAGTGGCTCTGAGAGGGGGCAGCTAGCCTCAGCACCAGCTGAGATTTGAATTGGAATTTGGACATTATAAAATGTTCTCTTAATTGCATTAAGAGCTCTTCTGGCTTTTTCTTTGAGTGCATTCACTGCCATGTTGAAACTTCCTGATGCTGTTATGGTTAAACCGAGGTAGGTGTAACTCATACTATGTTCCATGATATGATTATTTATGGTAAACTGGTATTTGTTCTCCTGACATCTGGGGCGTTTTTGGAAAACCATGACATTAGTTTTCTTCATATTGACTGCCAGGGCCCAGTTCTTACTGGTCTCCTATGTCCAGCTGTTGTTGGAGTCCTTGTTCAGTAGGAGACAGCAGAACAAGGTCATCAGCATAAAGCAGACACTTCACCTCTCTCTCTAGGAGGGAGAGGCCAGGAGCAGCACAGTGATCCAACTGAACAGCAACTTCATTTATATATATATTAAATAAAGTGGGACTTAAATTGCAACCCTGACGAACACCTCTTCTCTGGGTGAAGAATTCACTTTGTTTGTCTCCAGTTTGAACAGCACACTTATTCCCTAAATACATTGATTCAACCAGATCGTACATTTTGCCCCCTATACCACAATGTAGAAGTCTATAATAGAGCCCTTCGTGCCAAATAGAGTCGAAAGCTTTTTTGAAATCAATGAAACAAGTGAATATCTTCCCATGTTGTGTTTGGTGTACATGTTTGTTAACTAAAGTGTGAAGGGTATATACATGGTCGGTGGTGCGGTGTTTTGGAAGGAAGCCAATTTGATTTTGACTCAAGATGGATTGTCGGTTAAGGAAATCTTGTATTCTTTTATTTAGAATACTACAGAATAATGTTCCAGACAGCTGCTGACACAGATGCCACGGTAGTTCTTAGGGTCTGATTTGTCTCCACTCTTATGAATGGGGGAGATGAGCCCTTTGCACCAGATGGAAACATCCTGACTGCAATATGATATTGAACAGCTTGAACACTGTACCCTGCATCTCTGGGGTGCTGCATCTGAGCATTTCCTTTTGAATGTTGTCTGGGCCACAAGCTTTCCTTGGCCGGAGAGATTGTGTCTGTGTGGTCGACTCTTCCCAAGTCATTGGGAAATCAAGGGGGTCCTGGTGGTCTTTAATAGTTTCTTCTAATGTTTGGAGTTTCTCTTTTGTAATACATTGATCTGAATTCATTAGATTTATTGGTATGTCTTTGTACAAACTTTCAAAATGTTCTCTCCAGATGTCACCGTTTTGGATGGGTAATGCTTGCGGTTGTTTTGTGTTGAAGTTGCTCCACAGATCCCAGAATTGATTTTGATCAATGGCTTTCTCAATATCCTCAAGTTTCATGAGGGTATCATTTTGTTTTTGTTCCTTATTGTACATTTATATTTGTTTAAAAGGTCATTGTATCTAATGCGTAAGGCTGGGTTGTTTGGTTGCCGATGTTTTTCATTTGCTATTTTTCTCAGGTCTTTTCTGATGGTCATTCCTGGTCAAACCATTTGTCAGCGTTTTGCCTTTTAACAGGTTTCGCTTTTGTTTTACAAGGTCAGCTTTAATAGCTGCCTTGTGAAATATCATATTGATATAATCAATGGCCATGTTTACACCATCTTTGGTAGGAACATATTGATTTTGGTCAAATAGTGACATGTCATTCATCAGATCAGGTGAGTTCAAGGCCATGGTGAATCTCTCTCTCTCTCTCTCTCTCTCTCTCTCTCTCTCTCTCTCTCTCTCTCTCTCCTATAGCTAGTATATACAAGCATGGTTTTATATACTATCATGGTAACACAGGTATGCAAAGTAAGAGAACACCATTTTGGTGAATTGTACAGACACATTAGTTTGATTTCATTTAAGTGGTGGATAGAGTTGCTGCGGGGGGGATGAGACGCACAGGCTTCAGTGGAGACGCTGCGCACAGCTGATCGACGGCTGGAGCACAAACAACCAAATAGGTCTCCTGTCCCCGGTCCAAACACACTGACACACTGCCTGAGGAAGGTGTATTTCGTCATTAACTTTTTTCGGACCACTTATTTATTTTGCTGACGATCCGACCTCCATGCTGCTACTCTGTTCAAACTGCATCCACCAAACAATATGATTTATCTCCACCTCCCCAAAGGAACCAGAATCTGACACGGTGTGAAATGTCTTTTTTAGCAGTTCTGTCGTCATTCCCTGCGATCTTCTTCGTGCAGTCAGTCAGAATGAATATTAATACGGTGCGTTTCTTTGACCATTTATAGGCAAATATGGGCGTTACGTGAAGCCCGCAAAAGCTGCGCCGCATTTCGAGTTCATTATGATTTATAAAGGGAAACCGGCGTAGGACGTGCCGTACGAAAGGCTTTATAAATGAGGCCCCTGGACCCACCTGAAGGCTTTACTCTCTGTTAGTGATCCTTTCTATAATAGCACTATATAAGTGTCATGTATTATTATTATTATAAAGTTTAAAGGCGATGCATGCCAGTCATGTTTTAATGAATAAATACCACCTCCATCATCTTTGTCTCTAGAGAGAAGCTGACTGATCCACACTTACACTTCCTCACACCTGGTTTGAACCTCTGCTCTCCACCATGGTCCAGCCTGGAGGAGGAAACACAGTCAGGATGATTTTCTATCCAACATGAGTCCTAGCTGCTGGTACCTCGTGGAGCAGAGTTCACTTTCTTAGAGGAAGCTTTTTGATTGCTATTTACTTTTAGTTGGCATTTAGTGTCAAACATTGTCACAGCATATTGTACATTGCATCTTTACATGAAGGACATACATCTGTTCATAGTTCTGTTCAGCAATATACACATGATGACACAAAACACACAGAGGAGAAAGACATAAAGAAAGAAATAAAACAACAGTGAACAATCAGGGAGTAGACATGTTGTTTGTGTCTTTGTGAAAGTCCCGTATCTCCTCCAGAACTTTAGCTAAGCCCTTGATAATGTGCAGTGAGGCATCCCGTACACATTCAACAGCTTACAGCTAACTGCTAACAGCTACCTACCTACAGTCAACGGCTAACAGCTACCTGCTAACAGCTACCTACCTACAGTCAACGGCTAACAGCTACCTGCTAACAGCTACCTGCCTACAGTCAACGGCTAACAGCTACCTGCTAACAGCTACCTACCTACAGTCAACGGCTAACAGCTACCTGCTAACAGCTACCTACCTACAGTCAACGGCTAACAGCTACCTGCTAACAGCTACCTGCCTACAGTCAACAGCTAACAGCTACCTGCTAACAGCTACCTACCTACAGTCAACGGCTAACAGCTACCTGCTAATAGCTACCTACCTACAGTCAACGGCTAACAGCTACCTGCTAACAGCTACCTGCCTACAGTCAACAGCTAACAGCTACCTGCTAACAGCTACCTACCTACAGTCAACGGCTAACAGCTACCTGCTAAAAGCTACCTACCTACAGTCAACAGCTAACAGCTACCTGCTAACAGCTACCTGCCTACAGTCAACAGCTAACAGCTACCTGCTAACAGCTACCTGCCTACAGTCAACGGCTAACAGCTACCTGCTAACAGCTACCTACCTACAGTCAACGGCTAACAGCTACCTGCTAACAGCTACCTACCTACAGTCAACGGCTAACAGCTAACGGCTAAGTTCCTGCTACAGATATCAACATGAATGTGATGTTCATGAGGGCATTATGAGGAGAAAAAATGATGCATACCTGGACGTGTCGATCATCAGTTACATAATACAGAATCACAAAAAGTACATTTTGGTTTCCCATCAGCGACTAGGCAATGTGCTGATCATCGGCCAAAGCAGGCCAGCAAATAATCAAGATACAATTATAACACAATTAGCTCTGTTAGCCGTGAGCAATTATAACACATAATGTGAGTGTAGCTCTGTTAGCCGTTAGCCGAACACAGTCAGAACTATCCAAACTGAACCGCTGTTGATCCCTTGCGTCTGTTGCAGGGCCGGCCCTAGACTTTTGGGGGCCCCAAGCAAGATTTTGTTTGGGGGCCCCCCTCACTCTAGCGCGTTCTCACTACACACAACACGGAACCAACTTTTGTCTTATGATGTTAGTATGAGCACACATATTGTACAAATAAGCATGTAAACACTAAAGTGGGACCTGAGAAGAGCAGCACAGTCTTTAAATTGACTACAAATAACTACCTAGGCTATAACTAATGACTATATAAACTCAGTGAACAGAAATATAGAAACTCCTCAGTCCTCAGTGACATATGTTTTGTTGTTGTGGCTCTGAGTCTGTACTCCAGCACATTAGATTTGAAATGAAACAAGGACTATAAGGTTAAAGTGCATACTGTGACCAAGTATTGGACCTGTGACCTTGGCTCCCCCCCATTTCGAACACTGGATTGAATATAACAATCAAAAATAACAAAATATACACAGCTAGATCAGATCGCGTTTTAGATGCGACTTTAGAGTAGAGCAACGGTGTACTGAGATAAAAAAAATTAAAAAAAATAAAAAAAAAAAAATTTTTTGCTAGGGGGCCCCTCAGTGGCTGCGGGGCCCTAAGCGGCCGCTTATGCCGCTTAATGGGTTGGGCCGGCCCTGGTCTGTTATAGAGTAGAGTGGACTCAGCCGTCAATGAGAGTGTAAAAACTCAAATAAATATAATTTCAATAACTGTGTCATAAATGAGAGGAAGAACATGACATTTGAGATGTTAGAGACACCTTCAGTCTGTCTGTCCATACCTGAGTGTCTCCAGTCTCCAGAGTGGATCCTCCAGTCCAGCAGAGAGCAGCTTCTCTCCTGAGTCTCCTGGATGATTGTAGCTCAGGTCCAGCTCTCTCAGATGGGAGGGGTTGGAGCTCAGAGCTGAAGCCAGAGAAACACAGCCTTCCTCTGTGACCATACAGCCTAAGAGACTGGAACCAGGGAATACAGTAAACTCAATGTTTTAAAAGCAGCAGGAACATTTTACAGAGGTCGACCATCTTCATCAACATGAACCAGAAGCTGGATAAAAAGGATTCAAACTTAAACTGCTTGAAAATAAAACGCAGAATGCTGACCTGAGAGTCTCCAGTTCACAGTGTGGACTCTCCAGTCCAGCAGACAGCCGCTTCACTCCTGAATCCTGCAGGTCGTTGTTACTCAGGTCCAGCTCTCTCAGACTAGAGGACTGGGAGCTGAGGACTGAGGACAGAGCTGCACAGCTTCTCTCTGACAGGTTACAGCCACTCAGCCTGGGGAAGGATTAGCAATGAACACAATGTATTTTATTTATCATGTTTTAAACTGATCAATGTTGTTTGTATCTCCACTTACAGAGCTTTCCTGGAGGCTTTGACCACTGGCAGCAGCCTCAGAAGAGCCTCCTCTGAAGCAGAGTATCTCTTCAGGTCAAAGACGTCCAGATCTTTTCCTGATGACAGTAAGATGAAGACCAGAGCTGACCACTGAGCAGGAGACAGTTTATCTGTGGAGAGACTTCCTGACCTCAGGTACTGTTGGATCTGCTCCACTAGAGAACCATCATTCAGTTCATTCAGACAGTGGAACAGGTTGATGCTTCTCTCCGGAGATGGATTCTTTCTTATCTTCTTCTTGATGTACTCAACTTTTTTCTGGTTGGTCTCTGAGCTACTTCCTGTTTCTGTCAGCAGGCCATGTAGGAGTTTCTGATTGGTCTGCAGTGAAAGACCCAGGAGGAAGCGAAGGAGCAAGTCCAGGTGTCCGTTTGGACTCTGTAAGGCCTGGTCCACCGCACTCTGGTAGAGATGTGTTAGTGTGGGCTGAGGTCTGAAGACTTTAGGCAGCCAGGAGGTTGTTGGTTCTTCTGCCAGCAGGTTGACTCCAGAGTTGATGAAGGTCAGATGGACATGAAGAGCAGCCAGAAACTCCTGAACGCTCAGATGGACGAAGCAGAACACTGGGTCCTCGTACAGTCCGCTCTCCTCTCTAAAGACCTGTGTGAACACTCCTGAGTACACTGAGGCTTCTGTGATATCGATGCCACACTCTGTCAGGTCGTGATCATAGAAGATCAGGTTGCCTTTCTGCAGCTGCTCAAAAGCCAGTTTCCCCAGAGCCTCCATCATCTCCCTGCTCTCTGGACTCCAGTGTGGATGTCTCTTACTTTTTCCATCATACTTGATGTTCTTCACTTTGGACTGAACCACCAGGAAGTGGATGTACATCTCAGTCAGGGTCTTAGGCAGCTCTCCCCCCTCTCTGGTTTTCAACACTTTCTCCAGAACTGAAGCAGAGATCCAGCAGAAGACTGGGATGTGGCACATGATGTGGAGGCTTCGTGAGGTCTTGATGTGGGAGATGATGGTGCCGGCCTGCTCCTGATCTCTGAATCTCTTCCTGAAGTACTCCTCCTTCTGTGGGTCAGTGAACCCTCGGACCTCTGTCACCAGGTCCACACACTCAGGAGGGATCTGATTGGCTGCTGCAGGTCGTGTGGTTATCCAGAGGCGAGCAGAGGGAAGCAGCTTCCCCCTGATGAGGTTTGTCAGCAGCACATCCACTGAGGTGGACTCTGTGACATCAGTCAGGACCTCAGTGTTGAGGAAGTCCAGAGGAAGTCGACACTCATCCAGACCGTCAAAGATGAACAAAACAAGGAACTGATCAAACCTGCAGATTCCTGCGTCTCTGGTTTCAGAGAAGAAGTGATGAACAAGTTCCACCAAGCTGTACTTGTTCTCTCTCACCACATTCAGCTCTCTGAAAGGTAATGGAAATGTGAACTGGATGTCCTGGTTGGCTTTGCCTTCAGCCCAGTCCAGAGTGAACTTCTGTGTTAAGACTGTTTTCCCAATGCCAGCCACGCCCTTTGTCATCACTCTGATTGGTGCATCTCTTCCAGGTGAGGCTTTAAAGAGGTCTTCTTGTCTGATGGTTGTTTCTGGTCTGTCTGGTTTCCTGGATGCTGTTTCAATCTGTCTGACCTCATGTTCTTCAGCTGTAGTTTCTCCCATGGTGATGTAGATCTCCGTGTAGATTTCACTTAGAGGTCTTGAATTACCCGTTGTTTTGATTTTCTCAATTTTTATCTTCAGGTTGAATTTGAGGTTCCCTTGGCACCGAGTGAGAAGCTCTGAATGAAGACAAAAATAAATCTCTCAATTGAGACAATGATACTTTTCACATAAAATAACCATCACAAGTTTGGTTCCTAATTTTACACATTTCAGACAGTAGATTATTTCCCTTGGATCAAGATGCCGTATCTTGTTGCTTTCCAAAAAAATAATCTTTGAAAAACAATATTTTCAAAACCAGAATGAACAATCTGTTAACCTCAGAGAGCCATGGCCCTAAACCTGACGACTCTTATTCCTGCTGCTGGAAGACGAGGCACGACCCTGGCAGATCGACCTCTGAGGATGTGGACTCAGCTCTCACTCCAGTTATACAGGAAGTGGATTGCTCTTAGTAATTGTCCAAATACTGCGTGGTCCTGCAATAGCCTAATATCAACAAGACGCCCTGGGGTCACAGTAATAATCTTTCCCTTCGTCCATAAGACAGGGTGGATGGAAAACTCTATTGACCCCTCCTAGCACGTGTGGAGCCCCAGCCTAACTACTGAATGTATCCCCAGCTGGTGCCCTGACCCAGAGACTGCAAGAGAGCATGTTACTCTGAACTGTTGGTCGATGCGTCGGCAGAGAGAACAGTGACAGCTTTCATCTCAATGAACCTCAAAGGTCACCTGGGTAACTCTGGAAAAGCAGAGAGTCTAATCCCTATCCAGGAGTTTCTTTCCAGAGCCGGTTCAATGTGTAGAGGTGAGCCCTACATGGTCTAGTTGGTCCTGCTCCACCTCCCACACCGACACCAGATCCGTCCCCAGCAGAGAGGTGACGGTTGTTTGAAGTTTGTATACCATGTTCCTCTCCTTCACCTACAACCCAACCTGCATTGATTAGACCCTTAGACCCAGTGGTGTGTAGACCCCGGTGCCTGGCTGCAGGATGAGACCCTTGTCTGCCTGTCTTGCTTTTTTTCTAAGTAGCTGATCTAAAAAGTGACCCTGCCAGAACCTATTGACCCTGACCACTGAGCTTTCAGGGCCATGGGGGTACCTAAACCCTGACACCATGTACAGGTGGTGTTTCTCTGTGTGGTATATCAGGAGGACACATCCAATTCATGTTATCATTGTGATTTGCCTGACCTCAGGTTCCCTGTGTGTAAAACCATTTTTAAACTAATGACCTACCTGTCGGTTCTGATGGGATTTCTGATAATTTCTCATCCAGGAGATTCTGATTCATCTCCTTCAAAACGGTTCTGGTCACTTTAATAGTGTTAATGCCGTAGTTCAGAAACATATGGTCCACAGTTTGCGTCCGACATGCATCCTCTAGTCGACTCTTTGGGATTCCTTCAAATCCTAGGACCTCCTGCTGCAGGTGCCACTTGAATTCTTCAAAGTCCTCTTTCCCCAATTGTTCTAAATTTCTGAAGAGGATATCTTTCAGTGTCGCCATATTTTCTCCCTGCAGAGATCCAAAAGATACCAACAGAAAATATTATATAATCTTACATCTGAAATAAAATGGGTTTATGCAAAAAAATACTTTCTTTGTTTTTCAAAGGTCCAGGTCCAGTTCCAGGTCCAGTTCCAGGTCCAGCTTCAGATCCAGGTTCAGGTCCAAGTCCAGGTCCAGGTCCAGGTTCAGGTCCAAGTCCAGGTCCAGGTCCAGCTCCAGGTCCAGGTCCAGGTCCAGGTCCAGGTCCAGCAGAGTGTGGTGTGTCCTCTGGGCTGGAACACAACACAGAGCTTTGAGTGAATAATGAGTGCTGAGCTGAGACATGGAGAAGAGTCATGGACAGTTGGAGATCTCACCTCTGAGCTTTGGTCTGGCTGTCATGTTCCCCACACAGAGAGGGGGGGGCTCCCTCCTCTCTGTCCTCACACTGATCCATAGCAGAGCCTCCACCTTCACACAAACACAACAACATGCTCATCACAACAAGAACATCACAGGACACAATAATACCCCTCCTCTCAGATGTCCCACAGCCACAGGCCCACACAGCTTGTCGTTTGAGCTACAGATTATTCATTTTCAATTTAGAGTTACATTTGAAATTCCATCTGAATTATTTTTTATATCCGACCTAGTCTCTAGAAAGAGTTCAAATGTGTTTGCTTTTGCCCGTTTCTAATGTTATTCAACACAAATGTACACATTTTCTGTACATTCTATTAAAGGTCATGAGTTGTGATGTGTGTACGCAGTTTAGCGTTTGTAGCTTATTCTAGATCATGGTAAAGTCATAAAACGTAATAGGCCGCGTCCACATTATTAAATCACCACGATACATGAGATCTCATTTTATACTCGCCCCCAGAGCATGTATTTACAATTTCGTTAATTTCTGTTAGAAAGTTACACATTTGTGTTGATCTTAGCAAGTTTGAACATATCCAATGAGGCATGAGCATTTATTTCCATTTAGATTTATGGCGGCCATGCTTTTTGACTGATCTTGCTCATTTTGAAGAGTAATATGTATGACAGTCCAACCCAGTCTCACATCTAAATGTGTAATATCTACGTTGGTCCACAACTTGGGACGTAGTATTTCTACAAAAACGCCTCAGAAATTGTAGGATCCCTATGTCTTTTTTCATCATTCATTTCCAATGGCTGGCGTCTATGTCACGTGATCTTCAAATGTCTCCCAGCAGAAGAAAAAAACATGGCTGACCTTCGTTTTATTCTCGGTGGAAAATGCCTATTTTAAGGTTAGTTTGGCCATTAAAATGCATTTTGATATCATTTGATGCGAGAAATATGAGTTGTTATTTCAGATGATGTGTGCAGTGGATGTACATGATCTTTAGTTTGCTCGTTATTACGAAGATTACTTCAGGAAATTGTGTCCATACAACGTTTTCATTGTTACCAAGGTGGTTGCTAGGGACGCTGCTATCCATATTATTTCTGTTATGTTGTGTAACTGTTTAATGGTGTTATCTTTATTGGTACCCCCTTCCCCATTAATTCACAGATGTAGCACCTCATTTCGGACTCCAGCTTACAGCTTCCTGCCTACGACCTGCCCAAGACCAGTATCGAGGAATGTTAAGCCCTCCCACTATTTTCCAAGAGGGCGTTGCCGGATTTTCAATTTCAGGTTTTAACCAGGAGATGGCGCTTCATTCACAAATACATTAAGACAAGTTTTCAAGCACTTTCAGTTTTGTTTTAAAGAGCATTTGAACACATCAATATTTTAGATCAAATAAAGTATATCTAATCTTGTAATTCAATAATATATAGTCTTTATATATTAAATAATCATAATGTAAATGTTTACATTATTGTCAGGGTTGAGTGAAGCAGGCAGGACCCAAATGCGGATTTCAAAGAAAAAAAAAACTTTATTCCAAGGCCAAAAACAGAACACTACCCCGAGACACAGTCAAAGACAAACAAGGAACTCACAAAGACTAACAGAAAACACAGAACCTAAATGCACACAGGACTAATCAAACAAACAAGAGACAGGTGAGGAGGGAGGAGAAAACCCAGGGGCACCAGGTGAACACAATCGGGTAATCAGGTAGGAGGGAAAACAGACAGAAAGCAACAGGCAAGACAGGGGGTGAACACTTTTCAAAATAAAACAGGAAACCAAAGACAGAAAAAGAAAAAACACAACACAGACAGATCGTGACAGTACCCCCCCCTCAAGGGACGGATCCCAGACGTCCCAAAAAAAGTCCAGTAGGGTGGTTGGAGGGGGACCGGAGGAGGGACACAAAACTAGGGCCAACAGGGTGGGTGGAGGGGGTCTGGAGGACGGGTTTGGGCTGACAGCCCAGGGGCACAGCGGAGGACCCGGAAGGGGTCTCGGGCAGACGGCCCGGGGGCAAGGCAGAGATCAAGGATGGGGTCTCGGGCGGACGGCCCGGGGGCAAGGCAGAGTCCATGGTGGGGTGAAGGCCCCGGCAGGAAGAGTCAGGGGGGCGGGCCCGAGGGCGAGGACCGCGGCAGGAAGAGTCAGGGGGCCGGGCCCGGGGGCGAAGACCGCGGCTCTCAGGGGGCCGGGCTCGAGGGCGAAGACCAGACAGCTCCGGAGGCCGGGCAGGACCTGGTGTCGGCCGAACAGGAACCGGAGCCGGTGGGGCAGGCTTCGGCAGGATCCCCCACGGAAGAGGACCAGGAGTTGGCAGGACGGCCGGCAAGACAGGTGATGGCGGGGCCTCCAACGGAACAGGACAAGGGGTTGGCAGGACCCCCGGCAGAAGAGTTGTCGGTGGGACCCCCAGAGGAACAGGACATAGGATTGGCAGGACCCCCGGCAGGAGAGTAGTCGACGGGACCTCCAACGGGACTGAACATGGAGCTGGCAGGACCCCCAGCGGAACCTTCACCGGCACAGGACATAGGGTTGGCAGGATCCCCGGCAGAAGAGTAGTCAGCGGGACCCCCAACGGGACAGGACATAGGGTTGGCAGGACCCCCGGCAGGAGAGTAGTCGGCGGGACATCCAACGGCACAGGACATAGGGTTGGCAGGACCCCCGGCAGGAGAGTAGTTGGCGGGACCCCCAACGGGACAGGACATAGGGTTGGCGGGACCCCCGGCAGGAGAGTAGCCGGCGGGACCCCCAACGGAACAGGATCTGGTGTCGGTAGGACCCCCGGCGGAACAGGTGACGGCGGGACCTCCAACAGGACACGGGAGCTGGAGTGGTTCGGAACACCGACAGAACACGAGGAGCTGGAGTGGGCCGGAGAGCCGGAACGTGAGCCAGAATCAGAGCTGCTGGGGCCGGCACTGGAGTCGGAACTGGAGCCAGAATTTAAGCCGGAACCATGGCTGCTGGGGCCAGAACTGGGGCCTGAACTGGGGCCGGAACCATAGCTGCTGGGGCCAGAACTGGGGCTGGAACCATGGCTGCTGGGGCCAGAACTGAGGCTGGAACCATGGCTGCTGCGGCCAGAACTAGGGCCGGAACTATGGCTCTTGGGGCTGCCAGCCTGGACCTGCGACGCCCCCTCCCAGGAGCCCCCTGGAGGCTCCGTGGACCTCCAAAAGCCAGACGAGCTCCAGAGAACAGCTCCCGGACAGGAGCAGGAACTGGGGAAGAAGCAGAGGCCGACTCCAGACGGAACACACCGAGGCGTATGGTGTCAGGTTGGGAGTTGGGAGGCAGGGAGCTAGCATGCCTGGGGCTAGCAGGCCGGGAATCACACACCGAGAGGAATTCCAAAATCCAGCCAGGTAAGAATTTCACTAAACCTGGTTTCTCCAAAGCCATCTGGTGCGCCTCATTCAGAGCAGCCTCTCGCTGCTGAACACCGGACGCTCCCCTCCACTTATCATAGCAGCCAGCCAAAGAAAAGGAAAAACTGAGTAATTCTAGCTCAAAATAATCTGCTGGGCCCATCCTTGTTGAGTTCCTTCTGTCAGGGTTGAGTGAAGCAGGCAGGACCCAAATGCAGATTTCAAAGAAAAATACCTTTATTCCAAGGCCAAAATGTCAAAAAGAGAACACTACCCCGAGACACAGTCAAAGACAAACAAGGAACTCACAAAGACTAACAGAAAACACAGAACCTAAATTCACACAGGACTAATCAGACAAACAAGAGACAGGTGAGGAGGGAGGAGAAAACCCAGGGGCACCAGGTGAACACAATCGGGTAATCAGGTAGGAGGGAAAACAGACAGAAAGCAACAGGCAAGACAGGGGGTGAACACTTTTCAAAATAAAACAGGAAACCAAAGACAGAAAAAGACAAGACAAAACACAACACAGACAGATCGTGACACATTACACTTCTTTATTTGTTATGCTCATACTTTTACCTTTACAATCGTTTGCTTTAACATGCAGTATATTTTTTGTATATTTTTGTGTTTGCTTCCTCCTGCTCCCTTTCGGACACATACTGTATGATTTATTATTATTATTAATATGAAGATATTATTAAGATAAGATGTTACTTTATTGATTGAACATTTTAGTTTAGAATGTTCTGTCCCACGGTAATTCAGAAGGTTCACAGGTCACATTCCGACCATTATTTAAAACAATAGGTGCTTTCACACCGTCTACAGTTTGATTTGTATAGAGGGAGCTCTGTGGCTGAATGGCCAGCGATTAGGTGTGAAGCATTTATCATAGGAGATCAGAGCTAACTGCCTGCCTTCAGATTTCATTTAAAAAACAGATCTGATTTTAAGCTTTTATCTTCAATAGACTGGACTACTGCAATGGTGTCTTCACAGGTCTCACTAAAAAATCTATTAGAAAGCTTCAGCTGATTCAGAACACTGCTGCTCGAGTCCTCACTAACACTAAGAAAGAGGATCACATCACTCCTGTTCTGAAGTCTTTACTCTGGTTCCTCACTAACATTAAAGAAAGTGGATCACATCACTCCTGTTCTGAAGTCTTTACTCTGGTTCCTCACTAACACTAAGAAAGTGGATCACTCCTGTTCTGAAGTCTTTACTCTGGTTCCTCACTAACACTAAGAAAGAGGATCACATCACTCCTGTTCTGAAGTCTTTACTCTGGTTCCTCACTAACACTAAGAAAGTGGATCACATCACTCCTGTTCTGAAGTCTTTACTCTGGTTCCTCACTAACACTAAGAAAGTGGATCACATCACTCCTGTTCTGAAGTCTTTACTCTGGTTCCTCACTAACACTAAGAAAGTGGATCACATCACTCCTGTTCTGAAGTCTTTACTCTGGTTCCTCACTGACACTAAGAAAGTGGATCACATCACTCCTGTTCTGAAGTCTTTACTCTGGTTCCTCACTAACATTAAAGAAAGTGGATCACATCACTCCTGTTCTGAAGTCTTTACTCTGGTTCCTCACTAACACTAAGAAAGTGGATCACTCCTGTTCTGAAGTCTTTACTCTGGTTCCTCACTAACACTAAGAAAGTGGATCACATCACTCCTGTTCTGAAGTCTTTACTCTGGTTCCTCACTAACATTAAAGAAAGTGGATCACATCACTCCTGTTCTGAAGTCTTTACTCTGGTTCCTCACTAACACTAAGAAAGTGGATCACTCCTGTTCTGAAGTCTTTACTCTGGTTCCTCACTAACACTAAGAAAGAGGATCACATCACTCCTGTTCTGAAGTCTTTACTCTGGTTCCTCACTAACACTAAGAAAGTGGATCACATCACTCCTGTTCTGAAGTCTTTACTCTGGTTCCTCACTAACACTAAGAAAGTGGATCACTCCTGTTCTGAAGTCTTTACTCTGGTTCCTCACTGACACTAAGAAAGTGGATCACATCACTCCTGTTCTGAAGTCTTTACACTGGTTCCTCACTGACACTAAGAAAGTGGATCAGTCCAGTTCTGAACTCTTTACTCTGGTTCCTCACTGACACTAAGAAAGAGGATCAGTCCAGTTCTGAAGTCTTTACTCTGGTTCCTCACTGACACTAAGAAAGTGGATCACATCACTCCTGTTCTGAAGTCTTTACTCTGGTTCCTCACTGACACTAAGAAAGAGGATCAGTCCAGTTCTGAAGTCTTTACTCTGGTTCCTCACTGACACTAAGAAAGTGGATCACATCACTCCTGTTCTGAACTCTTTACTCTGGTTCCTCACTGACACTAAGAAAGTGGATCACATCACTCCTGTTCTGAAGTCTTTACACTGGTTCCTCACTGACACTAAGAAAGTGGATCACATCACTCCTGCTCTGAAGTCTTTACTCTGGTTCCTCACTGACACTAAGAAAGTGGATCACATCACTCCTGTTCTGAAGTCTTTACACTGGTTCCTCACTGACACTAAGAAAGTGGATCACATCACTCCTGTTCTGAAGTCTTTACTCTGGTTCCTCACTAACACTAAGAAAGTGGATCACATCACTCCTGCTCTGAAGTCTTTACTCTGGTTCCTCACTGACACTAAGAAAGTGGATCAGTCCAGTTCTGAAGTCTTTACTCTGGTTCCTCACTGACACTAAGAAAGTGGATCACTCCTGTTCTGAAGTCTTTACTCTGGTTCCTCTCTGACACTAAGAAAGTGGATCACATCACTCCTGTTCTGAAGTCTTTACTCTGGTTCCTCACTGACACTAAGAAAGTGGATCACATCACTCCTGTTCTGAAGTCTTTACTCTGGTTCCTCACTGACACTAAGAAAGTGGATCACATCACTCCTGTTCTGAAGTCTTTACTCTGGTTCCTCACTGACACTAAGAAAGTGGATCACTCCTGTTCTGAAGTCTTTACTCTGGTTCCTCACTAACACTAAGAAAGTGGATCAGTCCAGTTCTGAAGTCTTTACTCTGGTTCCTCACTAACACTAAGAAAGTGGATCACTCCTGTTCTGAAGTCTTTACTCTGGTTCCTCACTGACACTAAGAAAGTGGATCACATCACTCCTGTTCTGAAGTCTTTACTCTGGTTCCTCACTGACACTAAGAAAGTGGATCACTCCTGTTCTGAAGTCTTTACTCTGGTTCCTCACTGACACTAAGAAAGTGGATCACTCCTGTTCTGAAGTCTTTACTCTGGTTCCTCACTGACACTAAGAAAGTGGATCAGTCCAGTTCTGAAGTCTTTACTCTGGTTCCTCACTAACACTAAGAAAGTGGATCAGTCCAGTTCTGAAGTCTTTACTCTGGTTCCTCACTAACACTAAGAAAGTGGATCACTCCTGTTCTGAAGTCTTTACTCTGGTTCCTCACTGACACTAAGAAAGTGGATCACATCACTCCTGTTCTGAAGTCTTTACACTGGTTCCTCACTGACACTAAGAAAGTGGATCACATCACTCCTGTTCTGAAGTCTTTACTCTGGTTCCTCACTAACACTAAGAAAGTGGATCACTCCTGTTCTGAAGTCTTTACTCTGGTTCCTCACTAACACTAAGAAAGTGGATCACTCCTGTTCTGAAGTCTTTACTCTGGTTCCTCACTAACACTAAGAAAGTGGATCACTCCTGTTCTGAAGTCTTTACTCTGGTTCCTCACTAACACTAAGAAAGTGGATCACTCCTGTTCTGAAGTCTTTACACTGGTTCCTCACTAACACTAAGAAAGTGGATCACTCCTGTTCTGAAGTCTTTACTCTGGTTCCTCTCTGACACTAAGAAAGTGGATCACATCACTCCTGTTCTGAAGTCTTTACTCTGGTTCCTCACTGACACTAAGAAAGTGGATCACATCACTCCTGTTCTGAAGTCTTTACTCTGGTTCCTCACTGACACTAAGAAAGTGGATCACATCACTCCTGTTCTGAAGTCTTTACTCTGGTTCCTCACTGACACTAAGAAAGTGGATCACTCCTGTTCTGAAGTCTTTACTCTGGTTCCTCACTAACACTAAGAAAGTGGATCAGTCCAGTTCTGAAGTCTTTACTCTGGTTCCTCACTAACACTAAGAAAGTGGATCACTCCTGTTCTGAAGTCTTTACTCTGGTTCCTCACTGACACTAAGAAAGTGGATCACATCACTCCTGTTCTGAAGTCTTTACTCTGGTTCCTCACTGACACTAAGAAAGTGGATCACTCCTGTTCTGAAGTCTTTACTCTGGTTCCTCACTGACACTAAGAAAGTGGATCACTCCTGTTCTGAAGTCTTTACTCTGGTTCCTCACTGACACTAAGAAAGTGGATCAGTCCAGTTCTGAAGTCTTTACTCTGGTTCCTCACTAACACTAAGAAAGTGGATCAGTCCAGTTCTGAAGTCTTTACTCTGGTTCCTCACTAACACTAAGAAAGTGGATCACTCCTGTTCTGAAGTCTTTACTCTGGTTCCTCACTGACACTAAGAAAGTGGATCACATCACTCCTGTTCTGAAGTCTTTACACTGGTTCCTCACTGACACTAAGAAAGTGGATCACATCACTCCTGTTCTGAAGTCTTTACTCTGGTTCCTCACTAACACTAAGAAAGTGGATCACTCCTGTTCTGAAGTCTTTACTCTGGTTCCTCACTGACACTAAGAAAGTGGATCAGTCCAGTTCTGAAGTCTTTACTCTGGTTCCTCACTAACACTAAGAAAGTGGATCAGTCCAGTTCTGAAGTCTTTACTCTGGTTCCTCACTAACACTAAGAAAGTGGATCACTCCTGTTCTGAAGTCTTTACTCTGGTTCCTCACTGACACTAAGAAAGTGGATCACATCACTCCTGTTCTGAAGTCTTTACACTGGTTCCTCACTGACACTAAGAAAGTGGATCACATCACTCCTGTTCTGAAGTCTTTACTCTGGTTCCTCACTGACACTAAGAAAGTGGATCACTCCTGTTCTGAAGTCTTTACTCTGGTTCCTCACTAACACTAAGAAAGTGGATCACTCCTGTTCTGAAGTCTTTACACTGGTTCCTCACTAACACTAAGAAAGTGGATCACTCCTGTTCTGAAGTCTTTACTCTGGTTCCTCACTGACACTAAGAAAGTGGATCACATCACTCCTGTTCTGAAGTCTTTACACTGGCTTCCTGTGTGTCAAAGAATATATTTCTAAATACTGCTGCTGTTTATAAAGCACTGAATGGTTTAGTACCAAAATACATTTCTGACCTCCTGCTAAATGATGAACCATCCAGATCTCTCAGGTCTTCAGGGACTGGTCAGCTTTCTGTCCCCAGAGTCAGAACTAAACATGGAGAAGCAGCGTTCAGTTATTATGCTCCAAATATCTGGAACAAACTCCCAGAAACCTGCAGGTCGCTGCAACTCTGACTACTTTTAAATCCAGGCTGAAGACTTTTCTTTTTGTCGCTGCTTTTAATTGAACTATTCATATCTTAGACTGCACTGTAACTTTTATCCATGTATTTTTTCTTTTAATGTTTATTTGATTATCTTTTCTTTTTAATGACTGATTTTAAATGCCATTTTCTTAATGTCTTTCATTTTTTGTAAAGCACTTTGAATTGCCGTGTGTTGATTTCGTCTTTATTATTATTATTAATATGAAGATATTATTAAGATAAGATGTTACTTTATTGATTGAACATTTTAGTTTAGAATGTGCTGTCCCACGGTAATTCAGAAGGCTCACAGGCCACATTCAGACCATTATTTAAAACAATAGGTGCTTTCACACCGTCTACAGTTTGATTTGTATAGAGGGAGCTCTGTGGCTGAATGGCCAGCGATTAGGTGTGAAGCATTTATCATAGGTGATCAGAGCTAACTGCCTGCCGTCAGATTTCATTTAAAAAACAGGTCTGATTTTAAGACTATTTCTGCGCTCATAAAGAATGATAAGAATAAGAATAATGCGTATTGAACTGGTTTAATTAATTAGCTAGTTTATTTAACACTAGAACCACCAATCGGGTCAATTTGTGTGATGTGTGTTGTGTGTGTGCAATGTCACTTTTTTTCAATAAAATATTAAAGTCTCTTACAGTTACTTTCGTAAACCTGAAGTGAATACATTTTGGATTACTTATTGGAATTATTGGTGGAAAGATTTCCTCACAACATTTAATATTCATTACTAAAGGAACAGCCGAATCATCACAGCGCACAAAACCTATTACCGCCGCAGATGGACCAAAAAAGGGAGAGTTTGAAAAAAATGTGCGGGTCCGCTCAGTGAAACAATAACAACGAAACATGGAGGAACAAAAGTCTGCGTTTAAACCTACAGTTAATTTAGCTGCTGGAGAAGAAAGATCAGGGGGGGAGGGGAGGGAGAGAGCTGTGGTTGATGGGCCATTAGTTGTGTAAATACACAGCTGAGAGCTGCCGTTTCATTCTGACTGTTTAAAAAACGGTAACAACGGACTATTTTTCTAAGCGGATGCATGTCAATTTAAATCAATACATACAAGTTGTATGTATTGATTTAAAAAATAGTTGTATGATACAACTCTTTTTTAAATGTGGCCATGTAATAAGCGGGATGATTTGCAGCGACTTGTTCCTTATGGGAAAAATAACACCCTTCATCCAGATGAGGATCCCTCCGCTACACTTTGGGATCCTGATCGACCGACGGAGCTCCATTAAAATATAAATATGTTTAGTGAATTACTGAGTTTAGGCACGTTAATAACGTTGTAATGAAGTTGAATACAGTATATTCATATGTGTCAGTGATTTCATGTCAATTCGGCGAACATAAACATAAATGATCGTGGTGAAGATGATGATTAAATTAGGATTAAAAATCGAGAGCCGGGCTGCATTTCCTCCCGTTCGTTTTTTTCGACTAAACAACATTATTTAGTTAAATAACAACATGGTGATGTTTTGTAAATGATTACATGTCTCTTATTTAGCACAGAGTATGATATCCGTGACATATGGATCTTAACAAAGTTCCGCTGTACATCCTGCGTACTGTATCTGACTTTATTTCACATGAGCTCCAGTGTGGAACCCCACTGCACCCCCTGGTGGATCAATGATCCATTGCAGCTGGCTTCATTATAATTACATTTATCTATCACGGGGGCGGTCTCAAGTCAAGCTGGAGGTTTTCCCTTGAGCGAGGGCAGATCACGTACCAATCACGGCCCTCGCGTTTCAAACTGTCCGAAATGAGGTGCTACATCGGTATAGTGTTGGTCCACAGCGCAAGCGTATTTGTTTAACAAAATCCGCATCTAAAATTGTGGCATAGATACGTTATTTTCCCCTGTGCTCCAACCCAGTCTCACATCTCACATCACATCGTCACAAACAAATACCGGAAACAGACGTAGGCAAGATCCTCAGCTCGGTGCTTGGATGGTTTAGCCTCAATGCACGTTGGGAAATGGTGTTTATGCGATGTGAAATCCGAAAAGATTTTTTTAGGAACTGCCGCCAACACTGAAAACGTGACGTGGATCATAAATATATCAGCAATTAAAGAACACCTTACATTTATTTTCACACAATACATCTCCTCGCAGTATCAACACTAATTCTGCTGACTTTTATATTTGATCCAATCGGTAGATAGGCTGTATTTACACCATAAAGGTGCACAGCTGATAGAAAGGGACACCTGGTGGTTAAAGCATGTTATTGAATTTTATTATTAGATATTAATAGGATCTCTATAAAGTATATTCATTACTCGTTATTCTCCACTAATAGTTAATTAAAGACTGTATATAAAGACTATTTTGCAGATCCCTTTCAAGATTTCAAGATTCTCTAAGGTTTATTGACATATCATATACACAACCACGGTGTAGTTATGCAACGAATGAAAAACTTTGTGTATACCTCCAGCAATGTTAACTATGTTGAAGCACTTATTTTAACTGATATTATACATATGTAGTATACTCTTATAAGATGTATGTAGATAGTATAAGAAATTGCAGAATACGACAGTTTAATGGTGGAGGTATACACACATATTGATTGATGTCTTGTAATGCACTGTTGAGGAACCTGTGACCCAAGTTTTTCATCTCCGACCTTGTCAGGTATTGAACAATCAATAACTAAAGAACACAGAATTATTAAATATAAAACACAGAATTTTTTTGTGATTATTTCATTTAATTTCAAACCTTTATTTATGCAGGTGAATCCCATTGAGATCATTGATCTCTTTTTCAAGGGTGACCTGCTGCAAGTAGGTTCCCCATGAATACATATATACATAACAGAACCGTGGACCCGTTCAAATCCAGTTAGACAGTCTGCCATGGTTCCATCCCATTTCAAGTGCTGTTTGACGCTCGGCGTAACCCTCGGCGCACACTCAAACATCCAATCACAGAGCTTGAGGACTATCACAGGGTTTGTCAAGCGAAGCGGAGAGAATACTTATTTCTGGATGTAAAATTCTCACAGGGGAAAATAACGTATCTATGCCACAATTTTAGATGAGGATTTTGTTAAACTAATACGTTTGCGCTGTGGACCAACACTATACATTGACGGGGAAGGGGGTAGCGATAAACATAACACTATTAAACAGTTACACAACATAACAGAAATAATATCGATAGCAGCGTCCCTAGCAACCACCTTGGTAAAAACGAAAACGTTGTATGGACACAATTTCCTGAAGTAATCTTCGTAATAACTTGCAAACTAAAGATCATGTACATCCACTGCACACATAATCTGAAATAACAATTCATATTTCTCGCATCAAATGACATCAAAACGCATTTTAATGGCCAAACTAACCTTAAAATAGGCATTTTCCACCGTGAATAAAACGAAGGTCGGCCATGTTTTTTTTTTCTGCAGGGAGAAATTTGAAGATCACGTGACATTGGAAATAAAAAAAAACTTAGGGATCCTACAATTTCAGAGGCGTTTTTGTAGAAATACTACGTCCCAAGTTGTGGACCAACGTAGTTATTACACGTTTAGATTTGAGACTGAGTTGGACTGTCCCCGAATGTTTTATACAAAGTATTGTGTTGACAGATTCAAAATGGAAAAGATTGTAGTCATTAAACTGCTTTGACATTATGTTAATAAGCAACACATCTGAGTGGGCGGAGCCTGGTAGTTATTTTTGTAAAGCGTCTTCAGCTCAATGTGTGTACCACATTCATACTTGCCAACCTTGAGACCTCAGGAGCATTTAAAAACCGGGGGGGGGGGGGGGGGGTGGCCCTCTTGTATGGCCTCGATGCGCTAGAGAGCCTGCTGGTCATGTCAGAATGCATTCACTACAGGACCTCAGAACCTGTACCCTTCCTGACGTCTGTGCAATGTTTTACAACTCTCTGAGCATGATGAGTGCCTTAACAACTGGCTTTACCTGCAGGGACAGGCAGCAACATTAAGAGATCTATGGATACATCTCTCAAGACCCATAAGAACAGAACTGTATATATTTCAACAGCGCTGTAACTGTTATTCGTGTTTTTTATACCTGTGTTAATCTATATAAACTTGTTGTATGTTTATTTAAATTAGCTTTGCTTTTGACTTTGACTGTTTTTAAATGCTATTTTATAATGTGCTTCTGCTGCACAATTTCTTAATGCTCTTAATGTCTTTCATTTTTGTAACAGACTCCTGTGGGAGGGTTCTCACCTGCTGAGCTCTCTTCAGGTCCACAGAAACACGGCTGATCTCGTCTCCTCAGTCCTGGTTCTGCCTGCAATTCCCTTATATCTCCTTTTATTCAGCAGTTTGAACACCAACTGTCACAGATGTGACTTCCGTGAAAGAGGAACTCGGTACTTCCGCTCTGAGTTGCAGAGGACATGGGGGGGAGGGGGGTGAAGTGCTGCAGTAGTTTTCCACTCAAGAGGAACTTGTACACAAAGTGAAACGTATAATATGAGAGTGAGGTCTGTCTTTGTGTTTGGCACATTATATCTGTTTGTTCACCCACATGCCTTTGCTGATAAATACTCTGTTTCTAAACTGAGTTGTTCTCAGGACTGCAAAGATTCACTTCAGAGTGACTGAGCCCAGTCAGTGTGAGAGGGGGTGTAGTTCTGCTAGCTGTCCACTAGATGCTGCTAACCGACCCTCTTATGAAACACAGGTCAGGGTGAATGGTCAGTGTGAGAGGGGGTGTAGTTCTGCTAGCTGTCCACTAGATGCTGCTAACTGACCCTCTAATGAAACACAGGTCAGGGTGAATGGTCAGTGTGAGAGGGGGTGTAGTTCTGCTAGCTGTCCACTAGATGCTGCTAACTGACCCTCTAATGAAACACAGGTCAGGGTGAATGGTCAGTGTGAGAGGGGGTGTAGTTCTGCTAGCTGTCCACTAGATGCTGCTAACTGACCCTCTAATGAAACACAGATCAGGGTGAATGGTCAGTGTGAGAGGGGGTGTAGTTCTGCTAGCTGTCCACTAGATGCTGCTAACTGACCCTCTAATGAAACACAGGTCAGGGTGAATGGTCAGTGTGAGAGGGGGTGTAGTTCTGCTAGCTGTCCACTAGATGCTGCTAACTAACCCTCTAATGAAACACAGATATGAAAAAATGAGTAACTTTACACCAAAAAAATCTTAAATTATCTTGAGATCAAGTCACAAATTTAGGAGATGTTCCTTCATAGATAAAGCTGCAAATATCAGCAGAAATGTTGCTGAGGACAACACAGACTCTCCACATTGCGAGTGTTTCAGGTGAGAGTCACTTTTTAAAAACACAAGGTAAAATCAATCAGATCTTCTGCACATTAAAGGGTTCTGCTGATGTTCAGGTGTATGTAACGTTGCTCTGTAACACTCAATACATGATCACATGATGTATGAAAAAGGTTATTTTCAATGAGGAGTAAAACATAGAAGGAACAAGATCTGAAGTTGACATAGCCGGCATTTTATTAAACATGGAACAACATTTTTCAGTCCTCTGCTAATTCAGACAGTATAATGAAATATGGCCCACAAATTAAACTTATCATATATTGTACTACTTCAATATATATGTACAAATATATATCACGGTATTCATGTGTGCCCACCTTTCTTTCTATTTCCTCTCATTATAATCACTCTGAAGTTTCTGTTTGAAGGAATGAGCTGCTATCTCAATAAAGTAAACCCTCTGGAGAGCTGAGATGAAGGCTGTTGTGTTTCTTAAAGCATTTTCAAGAATCAACAATCATTTACCTACTTTTGATTCATTTGTCCAACTTATAACTGAACTGATAAGGAGATATTAATCACCCAATGAAAGACTCTCTGAGGACACAGCCTTCAGAATAAAAGACTCTCTGGGGACACAGCCTTCAGAATAAAAGACTCTCTGGGGACACAGCCTTCAGAATAAAAGACTCTCTGAGGACACAGCCTTCAGAATAAAAGACTCTCTGAGGAAACAGCCTTCAGTGAGCCATATTTAAAACACCAACCCTTAAACCCAGGACAGGAAGTGAACTCTTCCTACAGAGGACACAGAGACGCTGAGGAGACACCTGACACTAACCCAAACCAAAACCCAGCGTAGAGAGGTTCAGTGAATGTGGTTCTGATGGTGTGGAGGTGGATCAGCGTGTCAGAGGAGACTCTGTAGAAGGAGAGAGAGCCAGCAGGATGATCCAGATACACTGCTACTCTACCAGAGGAGGAGGAGGAGGAGGAGGAGGAGGGGATGCGTATTGATGTGTTATTGTGACAGACATCGTAACCATAACCAGTGCATTTCAGACTCCAGGACTGATCATTCTCTCCAAACCAACAGTCCCCTCGGTTTCCTTTCCTGCTGATTCCTCTGTAAGTCACTGATATACGAACCCCTCCTCTCCACTCGAACTCCCAGTAACAGCAACCAGTCAGAGCTTCTCTGCACATCAGCTGAGGCAAGTAGGAGTCAAACCTCTCTGGATGATCAGGATATGGCTCCTCCTCTCTCACACATGTCACCTTCCTGTTGTCCTCAGACAGTTTGAGTTCTCTGTATGCTGTGTTTGAGTCCAGGGTGAGTTCACAGGAATCTGATGAGAGACACAGACAGCAGTTTATCATCAGACCCACCTGAAGGCTTTACTCTCTGTTAGTGATCCTTTATATAATAGCGCTATATAAGGCCCCGTCCAGAGTCGCGGGAATGTATTTTGAGTGGGGGTGCTGAGGTGCTGGACTCCAGTGAACACTATTACGGGCACTATAGAGCACGCACAAAAAAACTCCCCACACGCAAACACAAAGTAAACCCGCGACCGTTACAATGAAGGCTCGATAATCAGCTCACGGCATATAGGCAGGGGTAAAGTGCTATTTTTTACGAGTGGGGAGCGGACCTCACCTCCTCTAGGGGGGTCCGGGGGGATGCTCCCCCGGGAAGATTTTTTTTAAATATTGAAGTTAAAAGCATCAATCTGGTGCACTTTGAGAGCAACATTAAGAGATCGATGGATACATCTCTCAACACCAGATGAAACACAACTGTAAGCAGATGTTCTTTTTCTTTATGGATATTTTACAAATCACTCCCCTTTCAAACTGTATTCTTGTTTTACTGCCATATAGTATTTCATAACTGTGTTTCCTTTATTCTCTTATTTTTTTTATAACTATAATGATCATATGAAGGTGTCCCGCGGAAATAATCTTTTGAATAATTTTTGACCAAACCGTTTGAGACCCACTGAGATAACTTAGACTAAAGTTAACTATCGAAACACTCAGAGAGTCCTTTAGCTCACCTGAGCCTCTCAGTCTGAGAGGAGAGCTCTCCTCCAGCTTGTTGTGGAACAAACAGCTCCGTATGTCCGTTAGTGCAGCTAGCTAACCAGATGCTAACAACACGGTCCCTGCTGCTGGCACCGGTCCCTCTCTCTCTCTCCCTCTCTCTCTCTCTCTCTCTCTCTCTCTCTCTCTCTCTCTCTCTCTCTCTCTCTCTCTCTCTCTCTCTCTCTCTCTCTCTCTCACACACTAAATGCGCTATTTCCGCACACACACAGAGCCGCGAGCTTGAATGACACAAGCACACTTTTATTTCCATCCAACTCTCTGATTGGTCTGGTGTCTTGCCTCTGTTGCATTCACTGAACACGGGAAATTACAGTCCTGCCGTCCTTTCTAGTGTCTTGATGAGGTTCACGTAAAGCACGGTTAATGTATTATATTATTGGGGGAGAATTGTCCGGGGCTACAGAAAAAACATTCGGGCACCCGCTGCCTGCCGCTAGGGGGTGCTGCAGCGCCCTCAGCACCCCCCTTCCCGCGCCCATGGCCCCGTCCACACGGAGACGATATCAGTTTAATCTGCTCATGTTCTCTTTCGTATAGACCAGGGCTTTTCAAAGTGTGGGAAGGTGAGCCTCCCCTCAGAGAACATAAGAACAGCCGCGCCCCCCCTCCCAATTATTATTGCTATTATTATTATTATTGTTGTTGTTGTTGCTGTAATGCAGGGGTATTATTATCCAGTGGAAAGCCCTAACCTACTGGCCTAGTTAAATCAAAGTGGTTACTTTTTTTTTGGCAGGGCTGTGTAGTTTTACACACCGTCTTATTTGACTTTCTCAGGACTTAAAACTGTTTTTTGGGGGCAGACCCCCACAAAGAAAAAAATATATTTACACACGCAAGGTCATCATCTTAACAGTTTGTTATGCTCATCGAGTCATCCGTGAGCAGAGCATCAAGTTGCCTATTACAGCTGAATGTGGCGATTACCATGTTGTTCAGCAACACGCCTCACACACGTATTAAGATCAACAGCTTTAGTGCGTTTTGATTCAATGCTGAGTACAGCCAAACTGGACAGTCTCTTCTCCGTCATTGTAGACCGCAAACAACTCATTCCTTCTGTGTACTTTGGTCCAAATGCACCGTCCCGTTCAAATTAAATCGCCGCCAATCACATTTCCTCGCTCGCGCCAGGGCCAGGGGAGGGGTTACAAGGCTCGCGCCTTGTGCTGCATTCACTTGCACTCGGACATTAGAGACTTTCTCTCATAAATATCCGATGAGCCGCAACTTTTATTTCAAAACAAAGCTGACATTTTCTGCCAGACGCTGTCTCCTCTTTCACTTTAGGTAACTTTACTAAAAATCTAACCATGCTGCCGCTCGCATAAAGTTAGCTGAAGTTAGCTAGCTAGATTTCACTGTTCCTCGTAAAAAAAATATCTCACGCTGCACCTCCCCTGAAGCTCTCTGGCGCCCCCCACGGGAGGCGCGCCTCACACTTTGAAAACCGCTGGTATAGACGGTTCGTCCACACGAGGCCGAAATGGAGCCGCGGATTCGGAGCCCAAATCCGATAGACTTTGATAACGGCTCCCAAAGTGGGTAGGTCTGGGGACGAAACGCTTGCGGCTCCGTGTGTATGCCCTATACGATAATTTCCTGAAAACGATGACGCCATAACCCCCCCTCTCCCCACCTCTCCTGCTTAGCCCCGCGTCACCCGCGTCATTGCTGATGCGTTTCGCCAACAACAACAACAACAATGGCGGATCACAGGGTTGCGTTAGTGCTCCAGACGCTACTGACCGTGATACAGAGGTTAGTGCAAAAATGTACAGCTCCTCTAACAAAACCATCAGCAACAATAATAATATAATGTAATAATAATAATAATTGTCATCGGTCTTCTTCGCTGCTTTTGGTGTATTTTGTGGCGGAAGTACAGCACAACTTACAGGCCCAGCATATATACTACAGCATCTCCAGCATTTTCGAGCGTTTTGGTGTGGACGGACACGTTTCTTGAGCCCTCCTCAAGTTGGTCAGGGACGGCCCTGATCCTTTCTATAATAGCACTATATAAGTGTCATGTATAACGTTTAAAGGCGATGCATGCCAGTCATGTTTAATGAATAAATACCACCTCCATCATCTTTGTCTCTAGAGAGAAGCTGACTGATCCACACTTACACTTCCTCAGACCTGGTTTGAACCTCTGCTCTCCACCATGGTCCAGCCTGGAGGAGGAAACACAGTCAGGATGATTTTCTATCCAACATGAGTCCTAGCTGCTGGTACCTCGTGGAGCAGAGTTCACTTTCTTAGAGGAAGCTTTTTGATTGTTATTTACTTTTTGTTGGCATTTAGTGTCAAACATTGTCACAGCATATTGTACATTGCATCTTTACATGAAGGACATACATCTGTTCATAGTTCTGTTCAGCAATATACACATGATGACACAAAACATGTTGTGTCTCGTCAGATGTGTTAGTATTATTTCTCTGTTTAGTTCATATTCTCAAGTCCGTGTCTGCTAACCCTTTTTTGTTGTTTGTCATTTCCTGTTTTACTACTGACAGGACCCAAATGCAGATTTAAACTGAAAATGCCTTTATTTCAAGGCTACCGGATACTAATAAAGACAAAACAGAACAATCACCGGAGACTTCGTCCACAAACAAAAGACGAACCAACACTGAACACAGGAAGAGACAAGACTAAATACAGGGAGGGGTAATCACGAGACGAGAAACAGCCGGGCAGAGGAGGAGAAACACAAGGGCCACAGGTGAACACAATCAGACAATCAGACACACCATGGAAACTAACGACAGGGAAAAACACAGGGAGAGGGACCAGACAATATACACGGAGGAAAACAAGAGAGGGAGAACCGAACAGCAAAATAAACCCAAACGTAAAAAACTAGAAACCTGACAGTTCATCTCTTAATCTCATTTCAGGTAGTTCGACTCCTACCGTGTCAGTGTGTTGACCTGATTACCTGCCCCGCCCTTATTGTTTGCGCCTGTAGAGTCCCTTGTGTCTGTATTTATTCGGTGTTTTCCCTGTGCCATGTGCCAGATCGTTTCGACCCTTGTGTTGCCTGTCAGCCAGTTGTATTCTGTGCTACAGTGAATTTAGCTTAGCTTTTTGTAAAGTCATTTGAGAGTTTTGTATTACCTTGTATATCACCACCACTTTTTTTTAATCATCTTTTGTCTGGAGTCGTGCATTTGGGTTCTATCATTTTTGTGTGTGCCCCAGTCGTAACAAAAACCACAGAGGAGAAAGACATAAAGAAAGAAATGAGAAAGAAATAAAACAACAGTGAACAATCAGGGAGTAGACATTTCTTTCCAGCTGAGTTCTGGATCTGTGAAAACTAAGTCAGGCCTTTAGGGCTTTACAAAGTGAGTCCACTTCTCACAGGTTGGAGTAAATTGACCAATGTATGATTGACAGATGCTGTTATCTTTCCCATATTGTAAATATCCATTGAGATGTCCATCCATCCTTTTAGAGTCGGGCTATGCTTCGACAACCACTTCCTGGTTAATGCCTTTTCAGCGGAAACCAGCAGAATGTTCTTTCTCAAATTCCCAAAGTATAACATCTTGATCTCTAGATGTATCATGTCTTTGAAAATGTCTGGTAAGGCGTTGTGTATCTCCTTCCAGTAGTCTTTGATACCTGGACAGTCCCAGAATACATGGAAGTGGTTTGCATTCTGGTCACCACAGTTCCTCCAACATATAGGGGGGGTCCTCTCATAGTGGGACTCCTGAGAGGGCGGAATAAAATATCCTATCAGGTTCTTCCAGGTATATTCTCTCCAGTTCTGAGAGCTGGTGCATTTCCATTGATATCTCCACATTGTTACCCATTCTTCCCCAGATAAATGTAGCCCTCCTTCCTGCTCCATCTTCTTTATTATGTAAGTAGTTGAGTGTTTTATAAGGTTTGTCAATCCTTTGGGTAAACACATGATATGGTTCTACCGTTAACATCTGCATCATACGCTTTCCTAAAAATTTCTATCAAACCTACACTTGCCTCTGACACCTTTTCCACTTTCAAATGAACATAATGCCGTACCTGAAGATATCGATAACAGTCCTGTTTCTCCAAAGTGTATTTCTCTTTAAGGGTATCCAAACTGAGCAATGCTCCCCCTTTCATCAGCTTGCACAGAGCTGTTAGACCGTTTAGAGCCCAGTCCCTAAATCTAGTGTCCAATCTGTTAGGCATGAAATCCGAGTCATATGCACACCATTTGAGAAAGATAGTATCATTCTCCAATTTATAATCTGTTATAATAGAGTACATGTCATCATATATTTGCCTGTATGGGAGTACACCTTCTCTTCTATATGTTTCCATTGAGCATCATATGCTGGGTTACTCCAGCATATCATTGTTCTTATCTGTGTTGTGAAATAGTAATCTCTGAGAGGGTAAACCCCATCCCCCTTCTTATTTGGCAAGTTGTAAAGTATTGAGACGAACCCTGGATCTTTTACCTTGCCATACATATCTTGATATCGTTTTTTCCCATTCCTTAAATTGACTTTGGTAGATCTCTATAGGGTTTGGAATAGATATAATAATCTAGGTATTTATCTGTCTCCCGTTCAAAGATACCTTTATTCCAATGGCTTGCGTATAATATCGTCTTTAGTTGAGTATCTGAGAAACTTGATAGTTATTGACGCGGCTTGTCCTCCCTGTCTCCGGAGGCCCTCGGTACGAGCGCCCGGTGCGCTCTTTCAATGCCGAGCTCCGTGGCGGGGGGGATATCAAGTGCCTCTTGTAGTAAACTCTTCACAAAGTCAACCATAGAGGACCCCCCTGCTCCCACTGGGACATCCTAAATCCTTATATTCTCCCGTCGGGATCTTCCTTCTTCGTCAGTCAGTTTATCTTTTTGCTGATTCATTACCTTTATCATCTTGCTCAGCACCTTCCATGTTTTCAATTCTCATTTCTGCCTCCTCTATTTTAACGTTGACGTTGGTAAGCTCAAATTTAATTTAATTTGATTGTTGTTTGTGTCTTTGTGAAAGTCCCGTATCTCCTCCAGAACTTTAGCTAAGCTATCCACGTGTGGCTCTGCGCTAGCTTCCTCATCATCAACCTGTGCAGGCGAGTTGTTCGTTGTATTTTCTTCGTTGGCAGACTCTGAGCCAATGTTTTTCTTTAGTCCATCCTTTCTTCCCATCTTTGCCCCGTGAACTATTTGTAATTTCTTACCGGGGGACAAGCTAGACTTGTCAGGGTGCGTGGAAAAGGTAGGACCCAAATGCAGTATTAACAAAAAGCGAGCTTTAATTTACAAAAAAAGCCGATGACAAAAGAAAACAAGAGACAAACTTAACATTACCAAAACAGGGGAGCATGAGTAAATAATCCAGGATCAAAACTTCAAGGACAAACGTGGAGCGTGACATGAAGGGAAAGACAAGAGATGGGTAATCACGGGACAAGAAACAGCCAGGTAAAGGAGGGAGAAACACAAGGGCAACAAAACTTAACACATGAAACTCAAATCATGACATAAACCCCCCCCCCCCCCCCCCCCCCTCAAGGGACGGATTCAAGACGTCCCTACACAAAATCCAACATTTCCAAAAGGGTGGGTGGAGGGGGTCCGGAGGACGGGTCTGGATTGACAGCCCAGAGGCAAGGCATAGTTCATGGAGGGGATCTCGGGCGGATGGACTGGGGGCAAGGCAGAGCTCATGGAGGTGGTCTCGGGCGGACGGCCCAGGGGCAAAGCAGAGTTCAAAAAGGGGCGAAGGCCACAGCGTGCGAACTCAGAGGGACGGGCATGAGGGCGAAGGCAGCGGCTGGAAGAGTCAGGGGGCCAGGCTCGAGGGCGAAGATCACGGCTTGGGAACTCAGGGGGCCGGGCACAAGGTCGGGCAAGAAGGCGGCGACGGGACAGCTCCGGAGGGCGGGCAGAAAGGCGGTGATGGGATAGCTCCGGAGGACGACGTACGCCGGAATGGAACCCCTCCAGTGTCAGCTGGATCGCCGGAGCACTGGGATCGAGAGCAGGAGCTGGTGGGACCCCTGGCGGGACAGGCGTAGACGGGACTCTGGACGGAACATGGGCTGGTGTCAGCAGGACCCTCGGCGTAGCACGTGTCGGCGGGACCCCCAACAGGACAGGATCTGGTGTTGGCAGGAAATCTGGCGGAGCAGGGGTCGGCGGGACCCCCAACAAAACAGGGTATGGGGTTGGCAGGACCCCCGGCAGAACAGTAGTCGGCAGGACCCCCAACAGAACAGGACATGGGGTTGGCAGGACCCTCAGTGGAACCCCCAACGAAACAGGACAAGGAGTTGGCAGGACCCCTGGCGAGACAGGTGACGGCGGGACCCCCAACGGAACAGGACACAGAGTTGGCAGGACCCCCAACGGAACCCCCAAAGGACCAGGACATTGGGTTGGCAGGACACCCTGCAGAACATTAGTCGGCGGGACCCCCAACGGGACAGGACATAGAGTTGGCAGGACCCCCGGCAGAACAGTGGTCGGCGGGACCCCCAACGGGACAGGACATAGAGTAGGGACTTGAGTTGGGACTGGAGAGGGGACTAGAGATGGGACTTGAGAGGGAACTTGAGAGGGGACTCGAGAGGAGACTCGATAAGGGACTCGAGAAAGGGCTTGAGAGGGGACTTGAGAGGGAACTCGAGAGGTGACTCGAGATGGGACTCGAGAGGTGACTTGAGAGGGGACTCGAGAAGAGACTCGAGAGGAGACCTGAGAAGGAACTTGAGAGAGGACTCGAGAGGGAACTTGAGAGGGGACTCGAGAGGGAACTTGAGAGGTGACTCAAGAGGGGACTCGAGAAGGAACTTGAGAGGGGACTCGAGAAGAGACTCGAGAGGGAACTGGGAGGGGACTCGAAAGGTGACTTGAGAGGGGACTCGAGAGGTGACTTGAGAGGGGACTCGAGAAGAGACTCGAAAAGGAACTTGAGAGGGAACTTGAGAGGGGACTCGAGAGGTGACTCAAGAGGGGACTCAAGAGGTGACTTGAGAGGGGATTCTAGAAGAGACTCGAGAAGGGACCTGAGAAGGAACTTGAAAGGTGACTCGAGAGGGAACTTGAGAGTTGACTTGAGAGGGGACAAAAGAAGGAACTGGAGAGCGGACTCGAGAAGAGACTCGAGAGAGGGCTTGAGAGGGGACTTGAGAGGGAACACGAGGGTTGACTTGAGAGGGAACTTGAGAGGGGACTGGAGAGGGGAATTGAGAGGGGACTCGAGAGGGAACTTGAGAGAGGACTCGAGAGGGAGCTTGAGAGGGAACTTGAGAGGGGACCTGACAAGGAACTCGAGAGGGAACTTGAGAGAGGACCTGACAAGGAACTTGAGAGGGGACTTGAGAGGCGACTTGAGGGGGGACTCGAGAAGAGACTCGAGAGGGAACTCGAGAGGGGACTCGAAAGGTGACTTGAGAGGGCACTTGAGAGGTGACTTGAGAGGGGACTCGAGAAGGAACTTGAGAGCGGACTCGAGAAGAGACTCGAGAGAGGGCTTGAGAGGGGACTTGAGAAGGAATTCCAGAAGAGTTTCGAAAAGGAACTTGAGAGAGAACTTGAGAGGGGACTCGAGAGGTGACTTGAGAGGGGACTTGAGAGGTGACTTGAGAGGGGACTCGAGAAGAGACTCGAGAGGAGACCCGAGAAGGAACTTGAGAGGGGACTCGAGAGGGAACTTGAGAGGGGACTTGAGATGGAACTTGAGAGACGACTTGAGGGGGGACTCGAGAAGGAACTTGAGAGGGAACTCGAGAGGGGACTCGAAAGGTGACTTGAGAGGGAACTTGAGAGGTGACTTGAGAAGAGACTCGAGAGAGGGCTTGAGAGGGGACTTGAGAGGGAACACGAGGGTTGACTTGAGAGGGAGCTTGAGAGGGGACTCGAGAAGGAACTTGAGAGGGAACTCGAGAGGGGACTCGAAAGGTGACTTGAGAAGGAACTGGAGAGCGGACTCGAGAAGAGACTCGAGAGAGGGCTTGAGAGGGGACTTGAGAGGGAACACGAGGGTTGACTTGAGAGGGAGCTTGAGAGGGGACTCAAGGGGGAACTCGAGAGGTGAATGGAGAGGGGACTTGAGAGGGGCTCGAGAGGGAACTTGAGAGAGGACTCGAGAGGGAGCTTGAGAGGGGACCTGACAAGGAACTTGAGAGGGGACTCAAGGGGGAACTCGAGAGGTGAATGGAGAGGGGACTTGAGAGGGGCTCGAGAGGGAACTTGAGAGAGGACTCGAGAGGGAGCTTGAGAGGGAACTTGAGAGGGGACCTGACAAGGAACTTGAGAGGGGACTTGAGAGGAAACTCGAGAGGGGACTTGAGAAGGGACTTGTAAAGGGACTCGAGAGGGGACTTGTGTCGGTCGGTACGCTGACAGGACATGGGGAGCTGGAGTCGGCCGGAACTCCGACAGGAGACGAGGTGCTGGAGTCGGCCGGTACGTCGACAGGACACTGGGAGCTGTAGTGGGCCGAACCACTGACATGACACAGGGCTTGCGTCGGCCGGGGAGCCAGTACTGGAGCCGAAACTGGAGTCAGAAACATGGCTGCTGGGGCAGGAACTGGGGCCGGAACCATGGCTGCTGGGGCCAGAACTGGGGCTGGAACCATGGCTGCTGGGGCACGGGCTGGAATCCTGGCCCTGCGTCTCCTAGAGGCCTTTTGGAGACTCCGTGGACCTCCAACAGGACAGTAGTAGGAACCCAGGTTAGAGGCTTGAGAAAAGTTTCCAGGACTACTGGTAAAGAGTTGTAGCCACTCAGGCAACAAACTCCTGAGCCAGGGCTTGCGAGCAACCTCCTGGCGTGCCTCCTTCAAAGCAGCCACTCTACCCCGTCTAGATGAGGCGTCATACCAGGTATAAAAAATGTACTCCAGAGAGTACCCAAGACGTTCCGCCTGTAGAAACAAAACAACTGAATCTGCTGAGTCCAAAGCTTGTCGGTTCATTCTGTCAGGATTCGGGAAAGGATCGCGGAAAAGGTAGGACCCAAATGCAGTATTAACAAAAAGCGAGCTTTCATTTACAAAAAAAAGCCGATGACAAAAGAAAACAAAGACAAACTTAACATTACCAAAACAAGGGAGCACGAGTAAATAATCCAGGATCAAAACTTCAAGGACAAACATGGAGCGTGACATGAAGGGAAAGACAAACAATGAACCGACAGGGGAACACAGGGAAAGACAAGACTAAATACAGAGAGGGGTAATCCCGGGACAATAAACTGCCGGGTAAAGGAGGGAGAAACACAAGGGCAACAGGTGAACACAATGAGACAATCAGACACACCAGGGAAACTAACGACAGGAAGGCAAACACAGGAAGTAGGACCAGACAAGAAACAAGGAGGAAAACATGAGACAGGGAACACAGAACAGCAACATAAACCCAAAACTTAACACATGAAACTCAAATCCTGACAAGACTAGGCTGCCATTCGGTACGGTGACGTCACCGGAACCATGACCATCATTTTCAATTAAATAAAAATAATCTCAATTCAAATCAGGAGTCAAGTAGTTAGTTTGTTTATCATGTAGCCGTGTAATAAGCGGGATAATGTGCAGCGAGGCATCCCGTACGTATTCAACAGCTTACAGCTAACTGCTAATGGCTAACTGTTAACAGCCAACTGCTAACAAATACCTGCTTAGCTGTTAGGCCAACGGCTAACGGCTAACGGCTGACAGCTAACGGCTTAGTTTACCAGCTCTCCTCCTGCTGATATCAACATGAATGTGATGTTCATGAGGGCATTATGAGGGGGAAAAACGATGCGTACCTGGACGTGACGATCATCAGTTACGTAATAAAGAATCACAAAAAGTACATTTTGGTTTTCCATCAGTGACTAGGTAACGTGCTGATCATCGACCAAAGCAGGCTAGTAAATAATCAAGATACAATTATAACACATAACTGGCAGATTGTGTTGTAAGCCTGTAACCTCTGAACAGAGAATCTGAGTCCTGCTGTGAGTGTAGCTCTGTTAGCCGTTAGCCGAACGCAGTCAGAAATATCCAAACTGAACCGCTGTTGATCCCTTGCGTCTGTTATAGAGTAGAGTGGACTCAGCCGTCAATGAGAGTGTAAAAACTCAAATAAATATAATTTCAATAACTGTGTCATAAATGAGAGGAAGAACATGACATTTGAGATATTAGAGGCGCCTTCAGTCTGTCTGTCCATACCTGAGTGTCTCCAGTCTCCAGAGTGGATCCTCCAGTCCAGCAGAGAGCAGCTTCTCTCCTGAGTCTCCTGGATGATTGTAGCTCAGGTCCAGCTCTCTCAGATGAGAGGGGTTGGAGCTCAGAGCTGAAGCCAGAGAAACACAGCCTTCCTCTGTGACCATACAGCCTGAGAGACTGAAACCAGGGAATACAGTAAAGTCAGTGCTTTAAAAGCAGCAGGAACATTTTACAGAGGTCGACCATCTTCATCAACATGAACCAGAAGCTGAATAAAAATAATTAAAAGTTAAACTGCTTGAAAATAAAATGCAGAATGCTGACCTGAGAGTCTCCAGTTCACAGTGTGGACTCTCCAGTCCAGCAGACAGCAGCTTCACTCCTGAATCCTGCAGGTCGTTGTTACTCAGGTCCAGCTCTCTCAGACTAGAGGACTGGGAGCTGAGGACTGAGGACAGAGCTGCACAGCTTCTCTCTGACAGGTTACAGACACTCAGCCTGGGGAAGGATTAGCAATGAACACAATTCATTTTATTTATCATGTTTTAAACTGATCAATGTTGTTTGTTTCTCCACTTACAGAGCTTTCCTGGAGGCTTTGACCACTGGCAGCAGCCTCAGAAGAGCCTCCTCTGAAGCACAGTATTTCTTCAGGTCAAAGACGTCCAGATCTTTTCCTGATGAAAGTAAGATGAAGACCAGAGCTGACCACTGAGCAGGAGACAGTTTATCTGTGAAGAGACTTCCTGACCTCAGGTACTGTTGGATCTGCTCCACTAGAGAACGATCATTCAGTTCATTCAGACAGTGGAACAGGTTGATGCTTCTCTCTGGAGACGGGTTCTCATTTATCTTCTTCTTGATGTACTCAACTGTTTTCTGGTTGGTCTCTGAGCTACTTCCTGTTTCTGTCAGCAGGCCATGTAGGAGTTTCTGATTGGTCTGCAGTGAAAGACCCAGGAGGAAGCGAAGGAGCAAGTCCAGGTGTCCGTTTGGACTCTGTAAGGCCTGGTCCACCGCACTCTGGTAGAGATGTGTTAGTGTGGGCTGAGGTCTGAAGACTTTAGGCAGCCAGGAGGTTGTTGGTTCTTCTGCCAGCAGGTTGACTCCAGAGGTGATGAAGGTCAGATGGACATGAAGAGCAGCCAGAAACTCCTGAACGCTCAGATGGACGAAGCAGAACACTGGGTCCTCGTACAGTCCGCTCTCCTCTCTAAAGACCTGTGTGAACACTCCTGAGTACACTGAGGCTGCTCTGATATCGATGCCACACTCTGTCAGGTCGTGATCATAGAAGATCAGGTTGCCTTTCTGCAGCTGCTCAAAAGCCAGTTTCCCCAGAGCCTCCATCATCTCCCTGCTCTCTGGACTCCAGTGTGGATGTCTCTCACTTTTTCCATCATACTTGACGTTCCTCACTTTGGACTGAACCACCAGGAAGTGGATGTACATCTCAGTCAAGGTCTTGGGCAGCTCTCCCCCCTCTCTGGTTTTCAACACTTTCTCCAGAACTGAAGCAGAGATCCAGCAGAAGACTGGGATGTGGCACATGATGTGGAGGCTTCGTGAGGTCTTGATGTGGGAGATGATGGTGCTGGCCTGCTCCTGATCTCTGAAACTCTTCCTGAAGTACTCCTCCTTCTGTGGGTCAGTGAACCCTCGGACCTCTGTCACCATGTCCACACACTCAGGAGGGATCTGATTGGCTGCTGCAGGTCGTGTGGTTATCCAGAGGCGAGCAGAGGGAAGCAGCTTCCCCCTGATGAGGTTGGTCAGCAGCACATCCACTGAGGTGGACTCTGTGACATCAGTCAGGACCTCAGTGTTGAGGAAGTCCAGAGGAAGTCGACACTCATCCAGACCGTCAAAGATGAACACAACCGGGAACTGATCAAACCTGCAGATTCCTGCGTCTCTGGTTTCAGAGAAGAAGTGATGAACAAGTTCCACCAAGCTGAACTTTTTCTTCAGCCTATTCAGCTCTCTGAAAGGTAATGGAAATATGAACTGGATGTCCTGGTTGGCTTTGCCTTCAGCCCAGTCCAGAGTGAACTTCTGTGTTAAGACTGTTTTCCCAATGCCAGCCACGCCCTTTGTCATCACTCTGATTGGTGCATCTCTTCCAGGGGAGGCTTTAAAGAGGTCTTCTTGTCTGATGGTTGTTTCTGGTCTGTCTGGTTTCCTGGATGCTGTTTCAATCTGTCTGACCTCATGTTCTTCAGCTGTAGTTTCTCCCATGGTGATGTGGATCTCCGTGTAGATTTCATTTAGAGGTCTTGAATGAACCTTTTCCAGGATTTTCTCAATTTTTTTCTTCAGGTTGAATTTGAGCTCCCCTTGGCACTGAGTAAGAATCTCTGAATGACGAAAAATAAAATCAGAATTAAAAGTTTTGTTCATAATTTTACAAATTTCTGACAAGACAGTAGACTATTTTCTTTTGATCAAGAAGCCGTATCTTGTTGCATTCCAAAAATGTTTCTTTGAAAAAAAGATTTTTAGAAACCAGAATGAACAATCTCGGTTCCCCAGAGAACCATAGTGTTGACCTGAACGACTCTTATTCCTGCTGCTGGAAGACGAGGCACGACCCTGGCAGATCGACCTCTGAGGATGTGGACACAGCTCTCACTCCAGTTATACAGGAAGTGGATTGCTCTTAGTAATTGTCCCAATACTGCGTGGTCCTGCAATAGCCTACTATCAACAAGACGCCCTGGGGTCACAGTAATAATCTTTCCCTTCGTCCATAAGACAGGGTGGATGGAAAACTCTATTGACCCCTCCTTGCGAATGGGGAGCCCCAGCCTAACTACTGAATGTATCCCCAGCTGGTGCCCTGACCTAGAGACTGCAAGAGAGCATGTTACTCTGAACTGTTGGTCGATGCGTCGGCAGAGAGAACAGTGACAGCTTTCATCTCAGTGAACCTCAAAGGTCACCTGGGTAACTCTGGAAAAGCAGAGAGTCTAATCCCTATCCAGGAGTTTCTTTCCAGAGCCGGTTCAATGTGTAGAGGTGAGCCCTACTTTGTCTAGTTGGTCCTGCTCCACCTCCCACACCGACACCAGATCCGTCCCCAGCAGAGAGGTGACGGTTGTTTGAAGTTTGTATACCATCTTCCTCTCCTTCACCTACAACCCAACTGGCATTGATTGGACCCTTAGACCCAGTGGTATGTAGACCCCGGTGCCTGGCTGCAGGATGAGACCCTTGTCGGCCTGTCTTGCTTTTTTTCTAAGTAGCTGATCTAAAAAGTGACCCTGCCAGAACCTATTGACCCTGACCACTGAGCTTTCAGGGCCATGGGGGTACCTAAATCCTGACACCATGTACAGGTGGTGTTTCTCTGTGTGGTATATCAGGAGGACACATCCAATTCATGTTATCATTGTGATTTACCTGACCTCAGGTTCCCTGTGTGTAAAACCATTTTTAAACTAATGACCTACCTGTCGGTTCTGATGGGATTTTTGATAATTCCTCCTCCAGGAGATTCTGATTCATCTCCTTCAAAACGTTTCTGGTCACTTTAATAGTGTTAATGCAGTAGTTCAGAAACATATGGTCCACAGTTTGCGTCCGACATGCATCCTCTAGTCGACTCTTTGGGATTCCTTCAAATCCTAGGACCTCCTGCTGCAGGTGCCACTTGAATTCTTCAAAGTCCACTTTCCCCAAATGTTCTAAAGTTCTGAAGAGGATATTTTTCAGTGTCGCCATATTTTCTCCCTGCAGAGATCCAAAAGATAACAAAGGTTCATGAAAAAAACCGATTTCTTCCTTTTTCAGCAACAATACTACTTATTTTAAGGCAAATAACCTACCACTCCAGGTCCAGGTTCAGGTCCAAGTCCAGGTCCAGGTCCAGGTCCAGGTCCAGGTCCAGGTCCAGGTCCAGGTCCAGGTCCAGGTCCAGGTCCAGGTCCAGCAGAGTGTGGTGTGTCCTCTGGGCTGAAACACAACACAGAGCTTTGAGTGAATAATGAGTGCTGAGCTGAGACATGGAGAAGAGTCATGGACAGTTGGAGATCTCACCTCTGAGCTTTGGTCTGGCTGTCATGTTCCCCACACAGAGAGGGGGGGGCTCCCTCCTCTCTGTCCTCACACTGATCCATAGCAGAGCCTCCACCTTCACACAAACACAACAACATGCTCATCACAACAAGAACATCACAGGACACAATAGTACCCCTCCTCTCAGATGTCCCACAGCCCCAGGCCCACACAGAAATTCAGTTTGTTGACTCCTAAATATGTTTTTGTGATTGTCAAGAGTTCTTACAGCACACCCAGAAGTCTCCAAATGTTTCAGTTTTAAATATGTGGTTAACTTTGTTAATTGAAAGAAAAATTAATTTACTACAGTTTCAACACCATTGTGCCCTCCTAGCTGGTCTTCAAGCTCAGAGACCTCGGGCTCGACAGCGCCCTCTGTGACTGGATCCTGAACTTCCTGACGGGCAGACCCCAGGCATTACGGGTGGGAAACATTATATCCTCCACCCTGATCCTCAACACCGGAGCCCCTCAAGGCTGCGTGCTCAGCCCTCTCCTCTACTCCCTGTTCACTCACGACTGCGTGGCCACACACAGGTCCAACACCATCGTGAAGTTTACTGACGACACGACCGTCATCGGCCAGATCACAGACGGAAAGGAGACGGCATACAGAGAAGAGATCGAAACCCTGACATCTTGGTGCCAGGATAACAACCTCCATCTCAACGTCAGCAAAACCAAGGAGCTGATTGTGGATTACAGGAAGCAGCAGGGAGAGGGACACGCCCCCATCGCCATCAATGGGACTGAGAGATGACGATAACTTCACATGGACACTGGCCAATCTAAAACCTCTTTAGTAACATACGTAGTACATATACATTTGCTTGACAAGAACTGAAAAAATATTCGTATTCTCCACAAAAAAGTCTGTTATAGTGAACCAAAAGTCGTGATAGAGGCTTGCTTTTCAACATCCGGGTATTTCTGCACTGGTGGGCCATGTTAACAATACCGTGTCACAATATCAATCGATCCAGCAGAGCAATGACAGATAAGACATAAACTGAACTTACCAAAGCTGAAGTAGATGGTCAACTTCATTCATTTTCTTTCCGTGTCACTGAGTGTAATCGCTATACGCTGCTCTCTCTCTCGTCCCCTCTTCACAACTACACTTTTCACGGCACACGTACTTTCAGCCAATCAGCTCTGAATTATAAGATGACGTTTGGTGGGGTTGCCAGCACTTTGCCCCACTGGTGATCATTTTTTTGCCGCAAACATTGAATAGAAAAAGACGCAGTGTAGTTTTCACTGTACACGTTCACTTTTGGCGCATTTCCATTACAGCGTGTAGCGCGGTTCAAGCGTGCCGTGCCCGGCCCGTTTTTGGTTGCGTTTCCACTAGGTGTAGTTCCAGCTAGCGGGTACTTTTTCACAGTTTTTCGAGAGGGGCCTGGCTGCAGACCTCCAGTGTCAGGACAGTTCCGGTGCAGACCTCCAGTCTCGGGACACCTCCAGTGTCAGTACAGGAAGTGACGATTCTGACGAACACGTTTTTTTTCCCGCCAACCGAAGGACTCGTCTGATGGAAGTTTTCAAATCACAATGGAGACTCATCACCGAGCAAACACGGTTGTTTCTCTCGATAATAAGTGTCAGTGCGATTTCCTGTTTGGAAAGTGGTGCTGTACTGAGAGTAAACAATACAAGGTGTCCCTATTTTTATATATATCTATATATACATTATGTATATAATAAGTATCAGTACGATTTTATTTTGTATTTGCGTGCATTTCCTGTTCTGAAAGTGGCACTGTACTGATAGTGGCGATTTCATTTTTGGAAATTCTTAGCGTGCACTTCCTGTCCTGAGAGTGGAGGTGTCCTGAGACTGGAGGTCTGCACCGGAACTGTCCTGACACTGGAGGTCTGCAGCCAGGCTCCCATGAGTTTTTCTGGCTCGAAAAAATCGAGGTTCTTTCTGGGCCAACAACCGGGCTGATTATGCTAAACTAGTGAGAGAATCGCTGGCAAGGGGGCTACAACTACAAGAAAATGAACCTATTTTACCGTGATTTAATTGTAATACATGTTTCAAAATGATGCCGAAGTAACAACATACTGATACCGGTTAGTAAAAACCATGAATTAATGCTTTGACCAGTCTGCAGACAGACGGCAGGCGAAGAACCTTTTAAAATGTGTGTTTTCTAATGGAGATTTGGCTAAGCTAACGCAGCATATGCTCCGACCGTCCACACTCAGAACAACGGCCTACAGACATAAATAAAGCAGCGACTGTATTCTCCATGACACAGACAGTATGTGGTTTGTTTAACTTTTGTCTAGTTTCTGAACAGATATGAGGAGCTGTGAGCTCTGAGGACTAACAGCTAATGGCTGATGTTGGTTTTCTGTAGTTCGCTTTGAAGAAGACGTCACGGCTCCGCCTACACTGCGTTACTATAGTTACTGCCCCAGCTACTAAACTGTAATGGAAACGCAGCATAAAGTGAGCCTGGCCTAACAAGGCCTAACGAGGCCTAGCCATACCTACTAAGCCGAGCGAGGCCCTGCAGTGTAAAAGGCCCGGCAGTGTAAAAGCGCCATTTGACGGCGAGAGAGAGGGGTTTGCCCCACATCGCTCAAAACGGCTCAATAGGTACACTGTAGACCAGGCATGGGCCATATACGGCCCGTTGGGTTTTTTAATCCGGCCCGCCGAATATTGGTACAAAATTGTCCAAATTATAGTAAAGACCGCATTAATTTTGCCTTTTTCCTGCAATACCCGACATTTCAGTTGATCCCACTAGATGGCGCACTCTAGACACAAATTACCTTTGCTGGAATCGGCAACTCGCAAGATCTGAGAACCAAATACGTCTTACATTGGAGGGGGTCAAGGTTAACCTCAGCAATAACAGTTCACGGTTAGTACAGTACAGTGAATGCAAGTTGTAACAAGCAGTAGCGCTGAGAAAAGTGACTGAGTGTATAATGAGGAGTGGACAGCTAAATATTTGTTCACCGATCTGCTACGGCCCGGCCCGTCTGTTACATTTTAAAACTCATGGTGGCCCCCCGAGACAAAAAGTTTGCCCACCCCTGCTGTAGACACTAATTAGAAGAACGCAGACTAAAACAGCAATGCACAGACAGATGACTAAACATGATCTTAAAAGAATTTTTTTTTTTTCATATTTTTGGAATTATTTGTAATTACTTTCTGCTGACACTAGGTGGGGCTGTGCCCGTAATGACGAGTCACCACTACTCCTGTGGGAGGATTCTCACCTGCTGAGCTCCCTTCAGGTCCACAGAAACACTGCTGATCTCGTCCTCCTCAGTCCTGGTTCTGCCTGGCGTTATCTTTGCTTTTTACTGAACCCTGACTGTAATTTCCACCCTCAGCTGCAGAGAGAATGGTGTGTGTGTGTTTTGGGGGGGGCGGGGGTTGAAGTGCTGCAGTAGTTTTCCACTCAGGAGGAACTCGTAGACAAAGATCAAGTCTCAGGTTCAAGGTTCAAGGCTTTTATTGTCATGTTTACATAGCTACAGTGTAATTATGACAATGAAATTATTAGGTGTGTGAGCGAACGAGAGAGAGAGTGAGTCAGAGAAAGAGAGAGAGAGTTTCTATAGAGAAGTCAACAGACTCGCCCGCATTACTCATGATTTGAAATGTTTTTTATTGTGAAAAAAAACTGTTCACTGTTTTTTTAGTTGTTTTACTGAAACAGCAACGAGGAGAGAGAATGAGTTTGATCCGGACAGAAAGTTATTATCTTAAAATCAGCTTTTAGTTCATGTTTTATTAAATGTTCTGCTGGTGGCATAATCCTTTTCTTCTGAAAACTGCACCATGTGGCCCTCAGTGTGTGTGTGTGTGTGTGTGTGTGTGTGTGTGTGTGTGTGTGTGTGTGTGTGTGTGTGTGTGTGTGTGTGTGTGTGTGTGTGTGTGTTTGTGTGTCATACAAAATAATGACTCAAACTCAAAAGAAGGTTTATTTGTAATTTAATATCCAACAACTTATCTGTTGCCTTTGTTTAAATGTTAGTTGCAGGTTTCTCCTCTATATCTTAGCTCCAAACTAATGTTGTTTCAATCATAATAAAGCTGGTACTTGTCTGACATGTTATGTTTAAATATGCTAATGAGGCGTTATGTAGTGCTTACCTTTGTTGAATTTAGGAGAAATCTGCAGACACAAGCAGACAAAGTTGGTAAAAAAAATCCTGAATGTGATTTTGGATGTTTCCGTTCCACTAGTCTGACGGAAAACATCCAAAAGAATAACTAGAGAATAAAAAAACATGTTGTTTTGTGACGGAAAGGAGTTACGTTTAGGGTCAAAAACACTAAACTCACAACTTAAAGTGAAAGTCAGTCGTTATCTGAACCAAATCTGCAGGAAATAAACAAGTCAGACATAAAAAAGACTTTTAAATTAATTAAAAAACATCTGGAAATGAAGCCGTCATAATATCGTAGTATTTTATAGTCTCTATTCAAATATTAACACGACATCAGTACAAAATCTATGCAGAAACAACAACAACGATAATGCCACCATCCTTTTTAACTCACACATATTTACACGCAAAAATTCAAGTTTGACTTTATACAACAAAAGTGCCTCAGATATAAATGTGGAAATAATAAACATGTGTTTGTAAGATGCATTTACAATGTCCATTAGTGTGAAATAAAAAAAACAGCCATCTTAGGTAGTCTTGTGTTTTCTCTTTTACATTTTGTATTCATTTTCCTCACTATTTATTACTTTTTAGTGGAAAATACTGCAGGTTTTTATATTTAGTTTAATCTTCTGCTTTCAGAACCCACTTTAAATCACAGGTAGAGTCTCGTGATGCCTTCAGGGGATCATTTTCATACATATGGCAGCTGCCTTTACAAACGATGTCTAGAAGTCCATCTGTTTACCTGCTGTGCAAAGGATTGTGGGTCAGAAAAGCATGCCGGATGATGCAGTATAACATCCTGGTATTTTGGCACACTGTGTATGACAAACTCTGTATTTGGACACACTAAACCTTTTCTAAGAAACTAAATAGTGTCCGAATGTAGTCCAACACCTCTGAGGACTCACACCAGGAAGCTACGTCTCCAAACAGTGGACTTTGTGTCTCTGCAGCTCACAGTTTGACCTCTCAGAAGCACAACGTGTTTTAAATATGTGACTTTATGAGTTGAAGAACTGTGACATCACAGCTCCTCTGCTGCCTTCCCATTGGTCGACGGCTGCTCCTCCTCTTCCTGTCTCCGGCGTCTGTTGAAGAAGCCGAGCTGAGAGGAAAACAGAAGAAGTTAAACATCAAACTGCATGAAGGACAACATTACACTTATAGACTGCAGGTCTTTTGTTTACACTTAAATGATTTCCAACATGAGTAATAAATGTCAGTCTTTATTATTAAGATAAAATAAGATTGACCTTTATTAATCCCTGTGGGGAAATTCAGAAGTTTAAACAGCAACAGGGTGAGAATGAAAAACAGGACAGATTCACACAGATTAGAGATTAATAAATTAAAGATACAATTCAAATGATATACAGTTAAGTAACTTTAAAAAATAAGAAATGAATTAAAATGAACATAGATACATATTTGGGTCATATATCCATATTAAATATATTGACATGTATGAGTGCCGGTAAAAAGATATTGTGAAAACAGTGTATTATGTGAAGTACAGTACTTTATGTCTTACATTGCTGACCCCTTATTGTGTTTGTCTGCACAATTAAATAAAACAAGAGACAAAAAAGGAAGGAAGTTGTGGAGGTAATTCAAACTCCTCACGAAAAGCATAATAAGCAAATAGTAGCCTAATTAACACTTTTGGTGTTTGTTTCTAACACAAATTGATACTTGGTTGGTATTATGCTTCTATATTAATCTAAAACTCTCATTAATTGTCTTTAATTTAATATATATTGCAGCTGGGAATAATTGTGAGCTGAAGGGGAGGGTAGCCACTCAGTTTATTTTGATATGAACAGCGCCCCCCTAAAGAGGTCCTTACTCGCCTTAAAAATATGGTTTTATTTGGTTTATTTGAAGTAGCTGTGGTGGTAACTGGAGCCTCAGCCACCCAGTTAAGTAATGCAAAATGTATTTGTATCTAAGGTCGCGTTCACACCAGCCGTGTTTAGTCCGGTTGTATCGAACCCTGGTGCGTTTAGCCGCTTGATGCGGATCGTTTGGGTCGGTGTGAACACAGTCAGAGACCTCTGAAGTGAACTAAACAACCGGACTCTGGTCCGCTTAAAACAGGTGGTCTCTGACCGCTTGCTAGTGAACTCTGGAGCGGTTCATCGCTGGTGTGAACGCAGTCCGCACCAAAACATAGGAAGCGTAGTATTTACGAGTCACAAGAACGCGGATATCTTCAAAATCGTTAGCGAAAGAGTAAAGCAGAATGAAGTGTTGAACAGTGTCGTGTAAAGTAAAAATACTCCATCAACTACATAAAAGTGGCAGCTCCCCCGATATTAAAGATACAACTATGTGTAATCTAGGCTGTGGTTAACATACAGTAGCCTATAGGGTCATACACATAAGCTAGGCTATATTTAAAAAAAAAAAGATCAGTTAGATGAGTTTCTTCCCGTTACATGGATATAAAACATTCATAGTCTATTAAATGAACATGCCCTCAGACACAGTATCCTGCAAGATGTTGCAGGAGGCATGGGAGCCTGCCTGCAGGCAGCAGTCTCAGGACACCTCCACTCTCAGGACAGGAAGTGCACGCTAAGAATTCCAAAATAAAATCGCCACTATCAGTACAGCACCACTTTCCAAACAGGAAATGCATGCAAATACAAAATAAAATCGTATCGTGACACTTATTATATATACATACATATGTATATATATATATATACATACATATGTATATATATATATATTTATAAAATGGACAAGTCAAATCAAGCAATCTGATTGGTTCTTAGCCGTGATATACTGAGCGTATACCACGGGTAGAATTGTAAGTTACTTTTCACAACAAGTCAGTATCCCTCCGCGTCTGAGAAAAACAGTATACCGTTGGGCTGAAAAGCAAACTGCCTGGATACTGGAACAAGAAAGCAGCGGAGAAGTAACGGGGCAGAAGCCCTCCTTTTTGACGCAGCGGTCCAGACATAGACATCAAACGGCAAAACATATTCAGTGTGCAGTTCCTTTGGCATTAGGGCAGGGATATCTAGATACTTTCCAAGCTTTAACATAATGAATTGTGCTACTTTTAAAGCAAGCAACGATGTTTTCAAATCTGTAATCAAAGAGGTCCGCAAAAACGCTATCGACCAATCAGATTGCTTGATTTGACTTGTCAGTTTTATAAATATATTTAAATTTCTTCCCTTACGAAACAAACGTACAAAGCATAAAATGGAAACATTTAAGATTAACTTCGACCTCCGGGGGGGTCTTACTATAGTATTGAGGAGTGGATTGAGCAGTTCCTATCTCCAGAAAAAAAAAAGCACCTAAACTACGACATGCAGAGCTACGTGAAGAGCAGGTAGACCAACTGGAAGAGTACCAACATTCAAAAGCTTTCTGATGCGGGTCTTGAAACAAAGCAGAGAAATGATGACCGTTAGTGGCCACAGGTGCGAAAGCTCTCTCCAGAGCTACTGTAAGCCCAATCTCGGGGACCGGAGAAAGTGGAGCAATATTCTTTCCACGCCAAGCAACAGCCTAGAACAACCTCAACCTATACAAGTGACCACGTAAGCCATGCTACTGATGCTGGACAGGTTTTCAGTGGATGCACAATAAACAGCAACATACACAATAATGTAAATAAACAGCCAAATAATGGATCAACGCTCTCTATCTAATACTGTATGTTCGCTAGCTGTTAGTGTTGTTGCATAGCAACCACCTTGCACTATGTTTTGTGCAGAAGGCAACGGAGGGACTATTTTATTTTGAACATCATTATTTACTAATAAAAACTATTTAAATTAGAATGTGTATTTTTCTTTCATATTGCCACACTTGGTAACCGTTTTATAAAAGCAATAGCTCACTTCAGGCCGTGATATATGCTCATTATATCACAGCTAAGGGGTTTGAACCACGCCCCTTAGCTGTGATATAATGAGCATATATCACGGCCTGTCGTGAGCTATTGCTTAATTATATATATATACGGACACCTTGTATTGTAGTTACTATCAGTACAGCCGCAGCGCCACTTTCCGAACAGGAAAAGCACGCTAATACAACAAAAAATCACACTGACACTTATTATCTATATATATATACATATATATATATATATATATATATATATATATATATATATATATATATATATATATATATATATTTATATAAATAAATACGACATCTTGTATTTTAGTTACACCCGCTAGACAACAGTGGAGGGTTCGAGAAACAACAGTGTTTGCAGGGTGCACCGCGGCGGAGGTGGGGAGGTTCCAGCTGGGAACCTCCCCACCTCCGCGGGACCCGTGGAACCCCTGAGTCAGACGGTGCGTCTTGGTCACGCTTCATATCGGCCGGCCCGGGAAGGAAGAGACACGCAGAGTGGGGGAAGTCCCCCACCCCAAAGCAGCACACATAGGCCTATACTAGGCCGGGCCGGCGCGGAGGCCCTCCGACAGTGGGTCGCGTTTGCCATTCGGTCAGTGAGAGGAGAGGAGAGAAATGCAACAAAAATTGTCAAAATCCGTTAATATATGGATGAGTGGGGGGGGCTGGACACAGGCCGTGGGGGGACACCCGAGACGGGGCAGTGTCCCGGTAGAAACCGGGTGAAATAGCCAAAAATAAATAAAATAATAAAACCGGGGAAAAGTGAAAAAAAGCGTCCAAAAATAGGCCCTCGTGAGGCGGGCAGAGTCCCCTGTCAACTCCCGTTACATTCCTCCATGGTGTCATTTGAGTGAAAAATGGCTAAGCCAGCTTTTACGAGAACCAGGCTGGGGGGGTCAAAGTGCATGGGGAGCGGACTCATCGCCTCCGTGATGAGTCTCCATTGTGATTTGAAAACTTCCATCAAACGAGTCTTTCGTGGGGCGGGGAAAAAACGTGTTCGTCAGAATCGTCACTTCCTGTCCTGAGAGTGGAGCCTGCACCGGAACAGTCCTGAGAGTGCAGGCCTGCAGGCCGACCCCTCTCGCAGGAGGGCGCCGGTACCGGGGTCTCTTGGGCTTAACAGGTTAAGCGATTTAAAAACAAACAATAAAATCTTTAAATGAACTCTAAAATGGACAGGAAGCCAGTGGAGGGGAGCCAGATTAGGTGTGATGTGCTCATGCTTGCGTATTGCTGTAAGCAGCCGAGCCGCAGCGTTTTGTACCAGCTGCAGGCGTGCCAGCAAGGTCTTGTTTAGGCCGGCATAAAGGGCATTACAGTAATCTGGACGCGTAAAACAAAGGTATGAATTACACGCTCAAAGTAGTCCGTTTGATTAAATTAAGCAATGTGACAAACCGTCGTCTGGTGCGCACCAGAGAAGCGGACTACAGGTGTGAATGCGACCTTAGTATCGATAGTCCCCACTTCCCACATGAAGTTGTATGGACCTCACGTTGGTGCATATACAGGAACATGTGTATGTGTGTGCACCTTCCACAGTCCCAGCACCAGGAGTCCCAGCAGCAGCAGCCCCCCCACTGAGCTGCCCACCACGATCCACACGGAGACAATGTGATCCTCGTCCTTCCTCAGCTCCACAATGATCTACACACACACACACACACACACACACACACACACACACACACACACACACACACACACACACACACACACACACACACATAACACTGCTTTATATTTTGTTACTGTATTGCTATTGCAACATGTAATGTTTTGGAGTGCTATTTTATATCTTTTTGAGATGTTTACGTTTTGGATTGTTTATTTATAGTCTTTTAATTTCTCTATTGTACAGTGCCATTTCTTTTTATGCTGCTGCAATGCAAACACTTTGGGATCAATAAAGTACTTCTTATCTTATCTTAGTGCACCTATCATTACTGTAATAATAAAGCTTGACAGCAGGGGGCAGCAGAGGCTCAAAACTACTATCTGCTGCTATCAATACTAATATATCAAAGTGAAAAGGGAGACCTTTGACAGGCAGTCTGAGCTGTCATTTGGAGTTATAAATACACAGATCTCAGCACTCTAATATATATATATGAATCCCAGGAGTGTGTACCTGTCGGAGCGGTCTCTCCTCCTGCAGGAACATCGGGCTGGAAGCTTCCAGCTGGACGGAGGCGGACGTCAAAACCTCCAGAGACCGGAAGCTCACCTGCAATCAAATAAACCAGAGGTGGGAAGTAACAAAGTACATTTACTCATGTACTTAACTACAATGTTGTATTTACATATTAAGCTATTGTTTACTTCTACTCCACTACAGTTCAGAGGTACATGGTGTACTTCTACTCCACTACATGTATTTAATATCTTTAGTTACTTCACAGATGTGGATGAATGATGTGAAATCTAATCAAGTGTTAAATCAGACTTTAGTTCCACCTGGAGTAAATCCACCAGCTACCCTGCAGTATACAAAGTCATTCAGACTAGCTGCACCTTTAGCAGCTTTGAGAACACTTTCATGATCAATCATTATAAAACATATCATATATATTATTCTGAAATGGACCAATCTGCACAATGACTACTTTTACT
>NC_136903.1:1383218-1388218 GCF_949606895.1 Notothenia rossii | reverse complement strand
CTTCCCCCTACCTCACACACCTGCTGCACCACCACACCCCTTCCCCCCACCTCACAGACCTGCTGCACCACCACACCCCCCCCCTACCTCACAGACCTGCTGCACCACCACACCCCTTCCCCCCACCTCACAGACCTGCTGCACCACCACACCCCCCCCCCCTACCTCACAGACCTGCTGCACCACCACACCCCTTCCACCCACCTCACAGACCTGCTGCACCACCACACCCCTTCCCCCTACCTCACACACCTGCTGCACCACCACACCCCTTCCCCCCACCTTACAGACCTGCTGCACCACCACACCCCTTCCCCCTACCTCACACACCTGCTGCACCACCACACCCCTTCCCCCTACCTCACAGACCTGCTGCACCACCACACCCCTTCCCCCCACCTCACAGACCTGCTGCACCACCACACCCCTTCCCCCTACCTCACAGACCTGCTGCACCACCACACCCCTTCCCCCCTACCTCACAGACCTGCTGCACCACCACACCCCTTCCCCCCACCTCACAGACCTGCTGCACCACTACACCCCTTCCCCCTACCTCACAGACCTGCTGCACCACCACACCCCTTCCCCCTACCTCACAGACCTGCTGCACCACCACCCCCCTTCCCACTGCCTCCGCTCATCAGAAGCCAACCTCCTATCCATCCCCACCCGCACCAATCACCGGACCTGGGGGGACAGAGCCTTCTCCGTCGCTGCCCCCTCCCTCTGGAACTCACTGCCCCAACCCATCAGAGACTGCACCGACCTCACCACCTTCAAAACACTCACCTCTTCAATCTGGCTTTTCATGTGTGATTGTTTTTGTATTATTTGACTTTAACTTTAACTATATATTTATTTGTTGTTCCTTTCTTTTCTTTTCACTATCTGTAAAGCGTCTTTGAGCACCTGTAAAAGCGCTAACAAAATACATCTATTATTATTATTATTATTATTATAAAACACTTATTAATGCCTTATACATGACCATATTCTACAAGTACTAAGCCATCAGTTGAGAGTTTTTCCTCAATAACCCTCTAATTAGTGCTGATTTATTGAAAGTAAGGAAGTTGTTGAACATGAGTGTTGGTCTTAATATGCTCTGCTCAATATGGGCCTAATAAGGCAGCAGTACCACAAGAATAGGAATTCTCCCATAATAACACTTAACCCCCTGAGACCCACATAGGACATTTCCGTTTTTGTATATTTGTGTGTTTTGCCTTATAAATGGTCCTTTATTTACAGTATAATCAGCTAATGATATATTTCACTCATTAGAGACTTATATAAAATATAATAGGGGATATTTGCCCATAAATAAAAATACATTTGAAGACTACAAATGATATATATCCTGGCAGTTCCTGTCCACAATCACACATGGCATGCTGAGCAGATTCGTCTGAAGTTTCATCGCCTCCTTGAAAAATCCGCTCCAAAGCCTCAGCTGCAGGAACTTCCTTGCCGTGCCTCAGTCTACTTTTAAAACACTAAAAATAATAATAATAATACATAATATTTATATAGCGCCTTTCACGAAACCCAAGGTCGCTTCACAAGTCGGGCAGGGGGGGGGAGTAGGGGAAAAGAGGCAGACAGGTCAGGGAGGGGGGGGCAAGCAAGTAGCGGAAAAATAAAAATAAACCTATCAAACTAACCATAGGGGAAAGCCTTGGTGAAAAGGTGCGTTTTGAGGGCTTTTTTGAAAGTGTCCAGGGTTGGGGCGCTGCGAATTTCGGGGGGGGGAGAGAGTTCCAGAGCGTGGGGGATGCTACACTGAAAGCTCTGTCACTGAAAGTCCGCAACCTGGTGCGGGGGGTAGAGAGGAGATCCTGTCCAGACGATCGGAGCTTCCGGGATGGAGTGTGGTGGCGGAGAAGGTCAGACAGGTATTGGGGGGCGAGGGCATGGAGGCATTTGTAGGTCAGAAGAAGGAGTTTATATGTGATACGGTGCTTGACTGGGAGCCAGTGGAGGTGGATGAGGGTGGGGGTGATGTGCTGCCAGGGCTTGGTGTGAGTGAGCAAGAATGTATTCCAACTTTTATTTTGTTTTCGCGGGTGGAATTATACCGGGTCTCGTTTCAGTACACAAAACCACAGAACTGACTCTGATTGGCTGTAACTGCATCCAGTCAGAGTGTCCGATTCAGAAACTCTTACACTCTTTATCTCAAAAACAAAGATGCTGGATGAGAACAGATCTAAACAAACAAACAGAAAACGATAAGCAATGCGCCAGAATCAAGGTGAGTCTATCTGCATCTTTTAAACTTTACGCACATTCGTTTCACCAAAATAAGTAAACGCCTCTCAATGAAAAACGTAGTGCCGAGATGTTTAGTGCCGTTTCTGTAGTTTAAGAGGAAACACACGGCATGTCTTTGGCTCAAACAGCTTAGAAGTTATGACGCTTTGAACACAACCTGATATTTGGGATCATATACGCCCCCGTCTCAAAGGGTTAACAAATATGATCTATTCTCCACGTAACAAGAAACTATAAGTGTTAATTGTGTCTAAATAACTGTATACACAATCAACAGGAGGTTTGCATCTAATAAACGTACAAAGAAATGCATTAGAAATGGAATGGAGTTTTGTTTTTTCTCAGTAAAACTAACACTTATTGCAATCTTTTTTATTTTGTCAAGACATCACAATTCATAACTGGAAGATGTAAGCGTCCATCTGTCAGCATCAGGTGTGAGTTTATGATCTAATGGATGTTTAATGTCTCAGACGGTTTCCTCCTGCAGCCTCGTTAAGATCCTGGACCAATTACCTTCATTCAGACCCTGGGGGGGGGGGGGTGTTTAAGCTGTTTAACAATGCAGCTGATTGTTAAGCAGCTGCATTATAACACCTGTTGCTCCCTGTCTGCGGCTGTAATTACTGACAATCCATTTTTTTGAAAGGGTTGAATTTGCATATTCTGTGTGTTTTATGTTCAGTGAAATTATATTATGAAATATTCTAAAAAAACACACTTTTGGAGAGTCAAAAATAATGATTATTCACCATCGTGTGACCGTATTTTTGTACAATTTCTTTACAAGAGCAAGGGCTTAAAGAGGCCCTATTCTGCTTTTTGGGACCTCCCTTTCCTGTAGTGTGTTCCATAGGTTTTAGTGCATGTCAATGGTGTGCAAAGGCTAAAATCCCTGTGTTTCTCTCCCCCTGCGCCTGCAACACCTCCATTGGTCTCCTTTGTTTACTTCTGTGACATAGTGACATCATTATGTAACACTCACGCTCCTATTGGCTAGCGCTCTCACACATTGTAAGTGACAGGCTAAGGGGCGGGACATCTCTAAGCGGTTAATCATTTAATAATCTGTGGTGATTAGCATCAGTACAGGTGTGCAGGCCAGGTGCAGAACGTACCTGAGACATAGACTTCATGAACGGAGCGCTGATGATACAGCTCCTCTGATTGACCAGTCTGTCCTCAGAGTGGCACTCGATCTGAATATCTGATTGGTCCTGAGGGGAAAGGGGGAGGGGCCAGGGTCACAGAGAGTTTATTTAACCAGAAGAGGCCGATTGAATGTCTTTCTTCAAAGACCTGAACCCTTTATTTACACTGTTAGTCTATTTATTTTTAACAATATGCGCAGAAATGTGAGGTAGGTAGGTAGGTAGGTAGGTAGGTAGGTAGGTAGGTAGGTAGGTAGGTAGGTAGGTAGGTAGGTAGGTAGGTAGGTAGGTCGGTCGGTCGGTCGGTCGGTCGGTCGGTCGGTCGGTCGGTCGGAAGGTAGGTACCTTGACGATGAGGCTGGAGAACAGGAGGTTGGAGGAGGTGGAGATTTGGACGGAAGCTCCGTAAGCATTTTCTCCCTGATTCTCCAGCCGGGCGAACACCACCACCCTCCTCCGACCGGCCTCCACCACGTGCAGCGAGCCTTGCGGCGCCCCCTGCTGGCTGCACAGAGACCAGGACGCCCCCTCCCTGGAGCCGCAGAACTGCCTTTAGGCACAACAAGGAACATTAGCATTTTAAAGAGTTAATTCATACAGTAGATAGATACATCAATTTAATGTGGCGTTCCACTGGGATATGTACTGGGACAACTTTGTTTTGGTCTGACTTGGATTCATATTGAAAAAGCAAATATTACAAAGAAGTTAAAAAACATGAGTTGAACAACAAACAAATAACAAATTAATTAATTAATTAAAAATGTAATGCACATATCAGCAGTAGAAAGTTGTATCTCTAATATATAATATAAAATATACAGAAGTAAGAATACACAAATAAAAGGTGTTGTAAATTGTTTTTATTAAAATTCAAATACAATGAGGAAGAGTCAGTTTTATATGTGCAAGGTTATGAAATAAAAAAACTATTTAAACTTTTTTTTAAAAGACAAAAAAAGTTATAATAATGCATGTGTGTGTGTTTTTGCACTCACTGAGCGCTCATCAGGTCGGTGTGGCTGTGCAGGATGAGATCGGGGACGCAGACATCTTCCTGCTCACAGCCGTTCCAGAAGGGGAGCTGCAATAAATTATGATATCGCATCAAAATAAAAATAAAAATTCCATTAAAGCTTAACGTTGCCCAATATTACAAATCAACTGTACTGATGTAATTCTGTACAATCCTCATTAGGCAACATGCAAAGCAACACATTTTACATAATTGTTTTGTTTTTTAAGAACCAACATTTAAATGATGTGCTCCAATAAATCTATCACAGACAAATAAGAGTTGTAGAAATCATTGAAAAGTCAAGACTGCCATGACATACATGTTCTTTACAAGTGTTTGTAAACTTTTGACCACAACTGTCTAACTTTCTTAAAGAAGAAGCCTCCTCTGACAGTAATGACCCCTCACCTCGGCCCTCAGGACGTTCGGCCAATCAGGATCCAGCACCGGCCCGTCGTCCGGACTCTGCAGCCCCGTCTCCAGAAGCACCGCCAGGGGGCGCCCGTAATCTGCCGTCTCCTGCTCACAAAGACTCAGACTGGTTAAAGTTCAAC
>NC_136903.1:1377639-1383018 GCF_949606895.1 Notothenia rossii | reverse complement strand
GCTATAAAGGAACTACAGCACAGTCACATGACTTCAAGTCACCACCCTAAGCTAAAGGAGGAAAATGCTGAGTAATTATTGGGTCTCAGGATTTATCCCTGCTATAGTCTAATCTCTTTGATCAACAGTCTCTCGTAGTGTGAGTTTTAAACACGGGAGAAGATCAGCTGACTCTTGGGTTAAAGTCCACTCTTTATTGTACATCACCTGACTTCCTCCATTACATAACATCCAAAGCTGACGATAGAGGGCTGCTGCATTTTATCAACCAAAAAGATAATACGTTTAAATCTAAAATCTGATCGGGCGTCAAAGTGTGACGTGTAAAGCCACTGAACAGAGGTTGACGAGATAAAACTAAACTACGATCGTCTGAACTCACCTGTGTGTGTTGTTGAGAATATCCTGACCAACTACAGCTCTACAGTTTTGACCACTGACCAAGCTGCTGTATTTGACAGAGTGAAAACGCACATGGAGAATGTAGATTTCTGTGTTAGTTGATACTCACCAGTGTTTGCTAGAACGTGTTGAGAAACTCCTGATTATTTGGTCCGACTGCAGCTCTACAGTTTCCTCTGATATGAGAAGCTTAAACTGCGGCTGTAGAAGAGCTTTTATCACCCTCAGGTGTGGTTATAGTGACACAGTCTGGTAAAAGATTCATGTAATCAAATGTGACACATCATTAGAAAAAACAATGATAGCAAAAAATTCCAGTAAAAGATTTGAATGACTTTGTAAGAACCGTCTAAAGTTCAGTTTGTGATTGTCTATCAGCTGTTTCAGCGTTAGTAACTCATTGACAGGTCTTTAATGTATATTATAAAGTTTTACAGTCAAGCGTTTGTAGACGGAAAGTTTTAACTATCACTCTATAGCACATTTCCAGTTTTGGGGGAGAGAAACACAGAGATGTTAGCCTTTGCAGACCATTTACATGCACTAAAGCCGCTGATTGGCTAATGGTTACACAAGACAACTCATCGTTATGACATCATAAAGTGGGCAAAATCTGATCAGCTCATTTTCAGACAGGTTTTTATAGAAATGGATCAAAAAGAGAGAGAATCTTTGTTCCTGAAACTTGTTGATGTAGAAGAGGAGTTTGCAGAATAGTTGAGCTTTAAATCTCAGATGATTTTGGATGTTTTAAAGTAGATAGCAGATTACCTTGTTGTTGTTCTGAGTCTCGGCCGAACTAAAACACATCCTTCTTGTTTACAGTTTTTCTCAATCGCTAAACCCACTATTTAGAATCAAAATTCCTTTCATCAAACCAACAGCACAGCCATCGAAACAGAAAACCATTTCTCTACAACAGTATACCATTTATCATTGATATCACACAAAATGCAGATGCTAAGCAGTGTTTTGCAAAACAGATCACACAATTCTCTAACTGAAGTTACAATTCTCTACACAAAGATCAAAAATCTTTTGTGTAACTCATGTCTACAAAACAACAAATAATCTTCTCACAGTGGATAACACTTCTTCATAAACTTAGACCATAGCTACACTAATTGACACTTGATGTGCAAAATATGAACACTTGTTATCAGTCAATCACCCCATTGAAAAAGCTAACTCCATGGAATGTACTGTATACCTTACAGTAATGATGTTACATTGAAAACATTTACATGATAGAATTTGCATGACTGTACTTAAAATATTTTTTTAAATGGTGCCGGTAAAGCTATAATAGTGTTGATATGACTTGCATAGGTCTTTGAGATGTTCATATGGGGAGGATTAGCTATAGCTGATACAACATTTTTACAGTCAGTAATTGTGGTCTTTTCCTTTTTGCACATTGAGAAATGTTTTTTTTTGTATTGGGGTGAATTGAGTACTTCACTTCCATGTAAATGAATTGCTCACAGCTGACATCAATGAATTTCCTATAGTAATTGTAATTAGTGAGAATCCTATAAAAGACCTCCCTCACTTCAGTAAGATGTTTGTCAAGGGTGGTGTCGACACGCAAGGAGATATTTCCCACGCTGCCTTGCAAGGGAAGACATACGCTGTGACGTAGATGAGGCTATGTGGCCAGACAGACGGCAAAGAGCAGATCAGTAAAGCTATATAGATCTCATTCTCTGCTTTACTGCTGATTTACATCATTTACCCATGTTATGTTTTTCCAGTGTATTGCTATTCGTCTTTTGTTTCTGTTACGGTGCTCTACTGAAAATGAGACATAAAAACAATGACATAGTTACAGTAACACACTGTTTTTCCTATATGTAACTTTGTTTCTCCCAACTTTTCAGTTTTCCGTTCAGTTTCCAATATCGATAGCTTGAGGTTTGTGTATTGATGATTGTAGTCAGTATTTAGTGTGCCACTTGGTAATGACTGTTCAAATAGTCTTCTGATGAGCTGACAAATGTTTGTTTTTGGAGAAGGTATCTGGTTTTGGAAGGGGTATTTTTAGTTTTGAGTGCCTTAGAGCACTTTGCAAGAAATGTATATTGTTATGGTTATGGTGACCGGAGTTTCAGTTATGAAAACACATTTGTCTCATTAGAGGAGAATTTGTTCTGTTTCGATCGACTTATTCTTTTTTGTGACCAGTATTTTCAGTTTTGGTCATGTAAGTGCATTTTGCAAAAGATATTCAGAGTTATGGCAAGTGTGTTTCTGTTTAGATGGCTATGTTCTTGTTTTGAAGAAATGAATTTTGATTCTAAAAAGTGGGTTTAGCGATTGAGAAAAACTGTAATGGGATTGTGGTGATACAATTGAAAGAGCTCTTTCTCTTCTACTTTCTGTTTCTGTGAGAATTAGATTTATGAATCAGTTTCAGCAGAGACTTGCAGGTACTGCCCCCTGGTGGAGAGCAGAGGACTGAAGTCTGCTCACATTTTACTGCAAAAACATATTTAATAGGTTTTAAAGTTGTTATTGTTTTTAATATTGGAGATGAGCTGCATCTGTGCTATTCAAATGCTTGAGTATGATGAGTAACAATGCCACCTTTTGTTCTGATGTGTGCAATAAAACACTGCATGTGTGTTCACACCTTTTCATATTTATATGTTGTGAGTTTATAAATACCCAAATCGTTTTTGAAATACAGATATTTTCAGATTCTTTTTTTTTTACATGAACAAACATAAAGTTAAAATTAATATTCAGGGTTTAGTCTCCATCGGGGTAACAGGGTCTCTGCGCCCTCAAACCAAAAAGCAGATTTCCCCGTAAAATGTTAAAGAGATGCCAGAAAACAATATCTCTGTTCCTCAGAAACGGTTTAATGACTCCAGAGATCTGAGCATCAAACAGAGCGTCAGACGGCAGGGACAGCTTTGTTTCACGCAGCTCCGACGTCACGTTGTTGTTTACGTCACGTTGTTGTTTACGTCAGCAGACATCTTGTTTACGAGCGTAATGTTCTCGTTGATAATTGATATATCTTATAAACAAGATCAGAGACACATTGCTCACTTGACTTCCCCTTTCCAAAGATCTCCAGATGCTCCTCTAAAGTTAATGAAGTTTCGACCCATGCTCAAAGTAAAGGCCCGGACGCACCAAGCTGACGCCAGAGAACACGTCCCGACGGACCCGACTGTTGTGTCGCCTCACGTCTCCTGGCCAACAGTCGCACTGGAACACACCGCAAAGACTTTAGCCGACGGCCAAGTAGCACGTACGAACTGGGCATGCGTGAGCGGCAATAACTCTCCTTACCAGCAGGCGGCGGTAGTGTGTATTCGTCATTCAAAAGAGGCAACAACCGGAAGACAGAGAAGAAGAAGAACAGACTCCGTGATATAAACAAACAACAAATAGCGTGTGCGTTCCATTTTCACTCTCGTCCATCGAAAACATGTCTCGTGCGGTACTGGAGCTATCAGCCATTGGAGTGCTGCTTGCGGAAGACATTCTTCGTGCCTTCTTAAAGCGTTTGTTTACGTCCCTCACTTCCGTTTCGCTTCTCATGCACTGATTCGCTAGCTGAACAGCCAATCAGAGTGATTTATTTTTGCCCGACCCGACGCATGGTCGATTCAACATGCTGAATCGGCCATGAAAGGCCAAATAAGGCGTGTCACGGCCGACGGTGCGGGACACACCAAATTGAGTTTGAAAAACGATTTCGGCCTGGTGTGTCCGGGCCTTAACACGTGAGCAAAGTGGCTTCTGTGTGATGGACAAACTTTACGTTAGAAAGGTGTGGAAGCGTCTTCCCTCTCTCAGTCTGAGAGACATTGTATTTACAGTCAGGAAACATATTATATTTGGATTTCAATAAGCTTTAACAAAACACCAAAACTCCATAATCTACAAAAAGGATCAGCCCAATTACAGGAAATGATTGTTAGAGTAATTGAATCTGTATTTCACTAAAGGATTATTTATTTTAAATCAAATGAAAGTGAACATCTTTGGTTTTTGTTTGTTTCTTCTGTCTCAGGTTTCTCTCTCAGTGTCCGTGTTGCTGCAGCTCGACGCCCGCTCACCCTCCGCTGCAAACTTCACCTTCCTGCTTGACCTCTGCACACACACACACACACACACACACACACACACACACACACACACACACACACACACACACACACACACACACACACACACACACACACACACACACACACACACACACACACACACACACACACAGACACACACACACACGCATATACACACACACACACACACACACACACACGCATACACACACACACACACACACACACACACACACACACACGCATACACACACACACACACACACACACACAGACACACACACACACATGCATACACACACACACACACACACACACACACACACATACACACACACACACACGTGTACACACACACAGACACACATACACACACACACACACACACACACACAGACACACACACACACGCATACACACACACACACACACACACACACACACAAACACACACGCACACACACACACACACACACACACACACACACACACACACACACACACACATACACACACACACACACGTGTACACACACACAGACACACATACACACACACACACACACACACACACACACACACACACACACACACACACACATACACACACACACACACGTGTACATTACATTACATTACATTGCATTTAGCTGACGCTTTTATCCAAAGCGACTTACAATAAGTGCATTCGACCAGGAAGATACAACCTTTAAGAAAACAGAATCATATAAGTACATCAGGTTTCATAGAGCCAAACATTTCAAGTGCTACTCAACTGGCATTTAGAAAGCCAGCCCTTTATTAGTATATAAGTGCTTTGTTAGTAATTTTATCGCTCGAAGTGGAGTCTAAAGAGATGAGTTTTCAGTTTGCGTCGGAAGATGTGTAA
>NC_136903.1:1285139-1367639 GCF_949606895.1 Notothenia rossii | reverse complement strand
ATTGTGCAGATTGGTCCATTTCAGAATAATATATATGATATGTTTTATAATGATTGATCATGAAAGTGTTCTCAAAGCTGGTAAAGGTGCAGCTAGTTTGAATGACTTTGTATACTGCAGGGTAGCTGGTGGATTTACTCCAGGTGGAACTAAAGTCTGATTCAACACTTGATTATATTTCACATCATTCATCCACATCTGTAAAGTGACTAAAGGGATTAAATAAGTTCACACTATGAAGGGCCAGAACACACTTCAAATCAAACTTTATTTATAGAGCACTTTCCAAAGGTAACTTTCACAAGCTAAACAGACAAAAATAAAAACAATACTATCTCCCAGGTAAATAACTACAGTAAAACATACATAGATTTATGAAACAGCTTTAACTCCTTAAACAAAAAGTGGACTGACTCTTTAAGTCACAAAAGAGTGTCATATTTAAATACTTTATTGTGTTTGCCTACATCAGTTAAATGCTACCTGATGCAACCATACTATGTGGACATGTCACATGTTTACATATAATTAAATATACCCACATAAGGACAATCTTTCTATTACTCGTTATACTTTATGTACATTGTGTTGATAATACTTTTGCACTTTTACTTAAGTAGCTTTTATGACATGATCATTTAACTTAACCTCCACTCTCTCCTGCTGTGTAATATCCCATGTAGTTTTGCTTTAAAGTAAAATAAAAGCCCGCTGGCAGAGATGGAAATATAAACGCTTGTCCGATAATGGATCTATACGTTTGACAGGGAGGCTGAAAGCGCCGCATCGGTAAACGTCCATCACACGACAAATAAGACATGTAATCAAGAGTTATATAAACCAAATGTGCGATATTAGAGATTGGCTCTTATAGGTGACATATCGCCTGTAATGTCAGCGTTGTTCTGCGGGTGTAAATATTGTAAAACGTCTAAAGATCTCACCATTAAACCCTAAAGCAGCTCCGCGTCCGATAATGGATCTCGTTAGCATTGTAGCGGGCCACAGTGGGCCCTGGTAATAACTGCATACTTTGTCACAAATACCTTCATATAATTCGATGTGGCACTCTTTAGTGGGTGTTATTGTGTGCATTTAACACTCATATTATTAAGCTAACGCATCTGTGAGACGTTATTGGTTTGTGTGTCTTAGCTCCGATGCTAAAGGGCAGTGAGATCAAGGGCCGACGAGCTTTCCAGATATCCGGCTAACGGGAGCTAGGTTAGCTAGCTCCGTGGGAATGGTGTGTTAGCTAAATGTTCCTGATTCTTTACGTGTGAAATCAACCAATTTAACACCCTATAGGTTATAAGCATTTTAATCTTTGTCTTTGTCTATCGTCTCCTCGACAAAAACAGGCAAACAAACCAATAATATGTACCGTGGCTAACGCAGATGCTGGCTAACTATGATATACATAAATATCCCCTGATCCGATTATTCAATTAGATAAACTGTAATGATCCCAATTTGGGAATTATATTCGTAACAGCAGCATGTAGATAAGGCATTGCACATGAATTTAAATGAAAAATAAACAACAGTAAATATAAGAAGTGAAAACAGTGAATATACACATAATCAATACTGGATGATATATATATCTATAGAATATGAATAAACAACATTACTCTGTCAATCCGCAAACACACCTGTTGGAAAACACCTGAGTGTGTGAAAACACCTCAGGGTTTCCATGTTATCTATTTCTGAGACTTTCTGTTTTTTTGTCTGGTCTCTTCTGCAGGACAGGGTTAGAGCTCCATCCCTGTGTTTTGGTTGTGAGAGTTAATACATGAAGACTTGAAGAGATCAGATGCTGCTTCCTGAATGAGATCACACACTTCCTGTGATGCTGGCCCTCGATTAATTGTATTACACTTTTTATTGGGATAAATAACAGCCAGTGAAGGAGGGAGACACCTGTCACGTATTGAAATAATTCGTTGTTTGATTACTGACTGAACTACAGCACGGTCACATGACTTCACGTCACCACCGCTAAGCTAAAGGAGGCTAATGTTGGGCTATAAAGGAACTACAGCACGGTCACATGACTTCACGTCACCACCGCTAAGCTAAAGGAGGCTAATGTTGGGCTACAAAGGAACTACAGCACGGTCACATGACTTCACGTCACCACCGCTAAGCTAAAGGTGGCTAATGTTGGGCTATAAAGGAACTACAGCACGGTCACATGACTTCACGTCACCACCGCTAAGCTAAAGGAGGCTAATGTTGGGCTATAAAGGAACTACAGCACGGTCACATGACTTCACGTCACCACCGCTAAGCTAAAGGAGGCTAATGTTGGGCTATAAAGGAACTAATGGCGCATTTCAACGACAGCGCGGAGCTCGCTTTAAGCGTGCCGTGGCCTGCCCGCTTTTGATTGCGTTTCCACTCGGCGTAGTTCCGGCTAGCGGGTACTATTTCACAGTTTTTCTGGCCCCATAAAATCGAGGTTCTTTCCGGGCCAACAACCAGGCTGAGTTGGGCTGAGTATGCTAAACTAGAGAGAGAATCGCTGGCAAGGGGGCTACAACTACAACAAGATGAACATATTTGACCATGATTTAATTGTAATACACGTTTCAAAATGAACAACATACTGATACCGGTTAGTAAAAACCATGAATTAATGCTTTGACCAGTCTGCAGACAGACGGCAGGTGAAGAACCTTTTTAAAATGCGTGTTTTCTGAATGGAGATCGGCTAAGCTAACGCAGTATATGCTCCGACCGTCCACACTCACAACAACGGCCTACAGACATAAACAAACCAGCGACTGTATTCTCCATGACACAGACAGTATGTGGTTTGTACTTGTTTAACTTGTGTCTAGTTTCTGAACAGATATGAGGAGCTGTGAGCTCTGAGTGCTAACAGCTAATGGCTGATGTTGGTTTTCTGGGGCTCTCATTGAAGATGACGTCACGGCTCCGCCTACACTGCGTTACTATAGATACTACCCCAGTTACTAAACTGTAATGGAAATGCGCCATAAAGTGAGCCAGTCCTAACGAGGCCTAGCCATACCGAGCGAGGCCGAGTAGTGGAAATGCGCCATAACAGTCACATTTGTGTGTGAGGTGGTAAATAGACAACAGGGCCTACTGTTGGGACCCATGCCATTTGTTAGCACTGTATGTTGGTGATAAAAGCCTGTCAATAGAAATGCAGATATCCAGTCTAGTATTAACATCCAAAGGATCGGTTATATCTTCCATCTTACCTGAGCAGATGTGAAAGCTCACCAGAAACAAAGTAAGCTGTACTACGTTCACACACCTTTGTACCTCTGCTTCAATTTCAAAGTGTTTCTATTTTTAGTCGCTGTGTTGAGGCCTCTGTTTGACCAGCCGTTAAACATTAAGGAGGAGATCAAACAGAAACACCATCTCCATCTTCCACGTGTGCTCTGATGATAATTACATCATCATTAGCTTAACTTTGACATCACCAAGTGTCCCAGCTGTGTGCGTCACTCTTTAGTGTCCCCTGGTCTCCCAGCTGTGTGCGTCACTATTTAGTGTCCCCTGGTCTCCCAGCTGTGTGCGTCACTATTTAGTGTCCCCTGGTCTCCCAGCTGTGTGCGTCACTATTTAGTGTCCCCTGGTCTCCCAGCTGTGTGCGTCACTATTTAGTGTCCCCTGGTCTCTAGCTGTGTGCGTCACTCTTTAGTGTCCCCTGTTCTCCCAGCTGTGTGCGTCACTATTTAGTGTCCCCTGGTCTCCAGCTGTGTGCGTCACTCTTTAGTGTCCCCTGTTCTCCCAGTTGTGAGCGTCACTATTTAGTGTCCCCTGTTCTCCCAGCTGTGTGCGTCACTATTTAGTGTCCCCTGGTCTCCCAGCTGTGTGCGTCACTCTTTAGTGTCCCCTGGTCTCCCAGCTGTGTGCATCACTCTTTAGTGTCCCCTGGTCTCTAGCTTTGTGCATCACTCTTTAGTGTCCCCTGGTCTCCCAGCTGTGTGCATCACTCTTTAGTGTCCCCTGGTCTTCCAGCTCTGTGCATCAGTCTTTAGTGTCCCCTGGTCTCCCAGCTGTTTGCACCACTCTTTAGTGTCCCCTGGTGTCCCAGCTGTGTGCGTCACTCTTTAGTGTCCCCTGGTCTCCGTTGTGTTTTGAGCTTCTTGCAGCTTTTAGTAAACGCTGCCATGTGTCCTCAAGCTGCTGAATGTTCTCTAAACGCTGCATGTGAGGTCAAGTTGAGAAGATGTTTCTTCATGTGGAACATTTGGGTTTTTATATCTGCATCTTTCCTGAAGCTGTTTCTCCTGATGGAAGAGTTTTGGGACGTAGTAACGTGCATATGTTGGCCATCATAGATTTACCATGTGCAGGTTTGTCAGCAGTATTTTCCCACATTGTGCAGTTAAAGCTGTGCAGTGTGCTGACGGAGCTGCCCCCTTCCCCCCTGCTGGGTAATCAATAAGATGGAGTCTCCTGTGTACTGTACAGAATAGTGATGGATGCAGGCTGAACATGCTGCACTCAGCTCGCCGTGCACGTCCTGAACGAATCGCTGCCTCTGCTTTTTTTGTCCATCATAAAAAACTTTAGAGAGACGCGTCACATTCAGAAACAGATAACAGGCATCAAGCTCCTGGATCCAAGCTGCTCACCTCCCAGCATTTTATCAACACTCATGGACAGAAAAGAGTTCAATGATAAAAGTCAGACCGGATTAAAGTCAATCTTTGTTATACAGTTGAACTTTGACACACATGTTCACACTGTACCAGTACCAGTACCAGTACCAGTCAATGTGAGTGAGTTTAAAGTAAAGACAGAATAAAGTCGTTAAAAGCAGTAGCGCTCAGCAAAGTTTGCGTGCAGAAAAAGCTCCATAACACACAAGGGGACGGGTAAGAACCGGAAAAGCCTGACATCGGAACTTTAACCTGTTTAGCCCGAGAGCCCCCGGTGGAGGGGGCTACGTTTTTTTTTTCACGAAACTGTGTCTCAGGGCTTCTTAATATATACAAACCTATTAATGTGTCACACCAGATTAATGGTGAGAAACTCAGCTAACTGATGATATGAAACATTTTTACCAAAACAAATCACAAGTCTCATAAGAAGCGTCTAAATGACCTCTAAGCGAAGAAATGCTAACACACTTGGCACAGAACTCAAGGTAAATATACCCTTATTACTTATCGTAGCTGCACAAGATATCCGATTCAAGCTGAGATTCCACAGATTATATAGTAGGGATGCCAGAAACTGACCATGATCAAATTCGAGAATTGGACCGCCCTGACGAATATTAATCGATTATTCGCCGCCGCAGTCTATAAGTCTTAGTATCCTTGAATATATGTCTTTAGTCTACATTTTGGTTGAAACTAAGCCAGGAAAAAAAAGAAAAACATAAATAATAATAAAAAAATATATAAATAAAATACAATTAAAAAAAATAAAATAATCGCTAGCAACCCTATTATATAGGTATTAATTTCATCACTGAGCGATCAGAACTCGCGACAGGGGAAGCAAACACCGACATCACAACACGTAGTATTACAGAGCAAACACGGGAGATTGTCTCACCTTAGCTGTTATTCTGATCAAAAGTCGTGTTCAATGGCATGAAAACGATAAAAACGCTGCTGAGGGTTAATCCAATGTGTCTGTCACTTTGAAAAAAATATTGATAATCCATAATTCAATTTTTATGTAAAAATCGGAGAATAAATATTAGCTGCTAATGGTAGCCACCAGAGTTATCGCAGCTTCCGGTTTTGGCCATGCGTCACTCTCACTCCTTATTTGGTAACGTGTGTGTGTGGAACTTTCCCTCGATTCCATCGGCTCTAGTGGTTAAAAAAAGATGTCGATCATCAAAATAATACTATAATTGATTTTTTTTTACTGTGTTCAATCTGAATTTACTTTAAAATAAAAAGATTTATATTGATTCTGACACTTCTACATCACACTCACAGGTTTAACCTTGCTTTGAGAAAAAAGATTATTAATTTTCCCCTTTTTAGAAGGGAAGATATGGTCATTTGTTCTGGGAATGTCATTTTCGAGCCTGAGACCTGAAAAACAGGTTCAAGTCACGCAACGCTTACCTTTTTTACAATGGAGCAGCAAACGGCTTCAGCAGCATAAGGCGTTTTTCTGTTGTTTTTATAGCAGCTATCAGATGTAATCAATGTTAGTAGCAAACACTTAACCACGGCACGCTGAAGAAGAGTCTTAAAGTCATTCTTCAATTAAATGTAACTTCGTAAGACAAGACAAGCCGCCATTGTTGTTATTGTGATTTTTCTCAGCAACGTTAACGGTGACGTCATTAAGTGGTACCACTAGGGCGCTGGAAAACCAAACTGACTCAGAACGAACTGTGAACCAAACCAGCACCACCGGAGGTAACACCAAACTGACTCAGACCGAACTGTGAACCAAACCAGCACCACCGGAGGTATCACCAAACTGACTCAGACCGAACTGTGAACCAAACCAGCACCACCGGAGGTAACACCAAACTGACTCAGACCAAACTGTGAACCAAACCAGCACCACCGGAGGTATCACCAAACTGACTCAGACCGAACTGTGAACCAAACCAGCACCACCGGAGGTAACACCAAAATGACTCAGACCGAACTGTGAACCAAACCAGCACCACCGGAGGTATCACCAAACTGACTCAGACCGAACTGTGAACCAAACCAGCACCACCGGAGGTAACACCAAAATGACTCAGACCGAACTGTGAACCAAACCAGCACCACCGGAGGTAACACCAAACTGACTCAGACCAAACTGTGAACCAAACCAGCACCACCGGAGGTAACACCAAACTGACTCAGACCGAACTGTGAACCAAACCAGCACCATCGGAGGTAACACCAAACTGACTCAGACCGAACTGTGAACCAAACCAGCACCACCGGAGGTAACACCAAACTGACTCAGACCGAACTGTGAACCAAACCAGCACCACCGGAGGTAACACCAAACTGACTCAGACCGAACTGTGAACCAAACCAGCACCACCGGAGGTAACACCAAACTGACTCAGACCGAACTGTGAACCAAACCAGCACCACCGGAGGTAACACCAAACTGACTCAGACCGAACTGTGAACCAAACCAGCACCACCGGAGGTAACACCAAACTGACTCAGACCGAACTGTGAACCAAACCAGCACCACCGGAGGTAACACCAAACTGATTTTCACTGGAAACACGGTTTAGTGAATCTTTCGCTAAAACGTAGCATCCTAACTTTGAAAGCGACAAATTTAGCAACTTATTCACAAAATCAGCAAATAAACTAAAACTATTTGCAAATATGCTATTTTGTAATAAATTCCCATGTCATGCCTGTTCATCTCTTTTGTCATTTACCCCTTGTTTAATCAGTGTGTAAATATCTTTTGGGGGGCATTACCTTAAAAAACGGGCCATCTGGTTTTCACTTTTCCCCCAGTTGTATCAAACTCAGATTTAAAATGGATTTTATTGATAACTCTAAGCAGCAATGACTTCTAGCCACCGTTTCTGATAGGGCCGTGGGCGTAAAGCCCGCCCACGTTTTAGATATTACTTCATATCGGCAGCAAATCTGGATCAGCTCTGTTGTTTCCCCGTTTTTAGAGATGTGGCTACGGAGGAAAAGAGAGGGTTTCATTTCCTGACACTTTCTGAGTCTCCTGACACACCGGGGACTAGGGCTGCACGATATTGAAAAAAAGTGACATCGCGATTTCCCCCCCCCCCCCCTGCGATATGCATAGCGTTAGCATTTTGCTTCTGGCGACTAGATTTATGATAAGAAAATTATAAAAGTAGGGTTGACATGTGGAGATTATCCGGCTGAACAAAACGTGATCCCTCTCTTAAATGTGTGTCAACCACAGACCTTATTTCGAGCTATTTTCCAAAAATCCTATGGAGAATTTGCATTGGTTTTTGACGAAGGAACCGAAAGAAGTTTACTTCCGGGTTTAAGGACGCGTCACTGCGGCTCTCTATAAGGAGAGAGTGACGTGTAGCCAAAACCGGAAGCTGCATACCCTCTGGTGGCTACCATTAGCGGCTAACTTTTGTGCTCCGATTTTTACTTAAAAATGGAATTATGGATTATAAACAATTGCTTCAAAGCCACAGATACATTATCAACCTATGGCTCAACCGATTCAGTCGCGGTTTTTCTCATTTTAATGCCATTGAACACGTCTTTTGATCAGATTGACAGCTACGGTGAGACGATCTCCCGTAAGAGCTCCGTAAAGGTACTTGTTGTGATGTCTGTGTTTGCTTCCCCTGTCGCGAGATCGGATCGCTTAGTGATGATACTATACTTAAATAATCTGTGGAGTCTCAGCTTTAATCGGATATATTGTATGTGCAGTTTCGATAAGTGATAAGGGTATCTTTATTTTGAATTTTGTGCTAAAGTGCGTTAGCATTTTTTTTTTTTTAAATGAATAAAAGCGCACATCCCTGCGGTGTGAATATCGTGCATGCGCATATCGCGATTATCGCCATGACACGATAAATTGTTCAGCCCTACCGGGGACACGTGGTGATGTAGAGAAGACATCACTTAGTGAGTCTCCTGACAGTCCGGGGACACATGGTGATGTAGAGAAGACATCACTTAGTGAGTCTCCTGACACTCCGGGGACACACCAGGGACACATGGTGATGTAGAGAAGACATCACTTAGTGAGTCTCCTGACACTCCGGGGACACACCAGGGACACATGGTGATTTAGAGAAGACATCACTTAGTGAGAAATGTCAGCTGAACACGTTTTACAAATCGCAATCTGCGCCTCTTTCTCTGATATTTTTAAATATCTCCAAGCGCCTGACATGTTGGCTGTGAGCCAGCCGCGAGCATGGTCGCGCGCCGTGCTTGTCGCCGCGTTTTGATTACGTCATCACAACAACACGTTAGCTTACCAACGTAACCCTGTTCTCTGACATTCGGTGATATTTTTTCGGTGCTAGAACCCTTTCGGCCGAAAGGGCCTTTTTAACCATTTTCGGCCGATAATTTTCGGCGGCCGAATATTCGGTGCATCCCTATTTTATTCTATTGAAACCAAAGCCCAGCAGAGGTAGGATTTCCCCTGACCTGTGGAAGTGAGAGAGGCTCGGCTTAAGTGGTTTCACTTTCACACCAATCATGCTACTCTGTGTTGTCTTAAGGAGAGCTAGCTCACGTTAGCTGTTAGAGATATGCTCGTGGCGGCTTAGAGTTGCAATACGATGCATTCAAGCTCTACTCAGTGATTTTGAGCATCTTTGTCATGATGTGCTTTTATTTTTGATTAATTTCATGTATTTGAAGGATATGCTAAATAAATAAGATATTAGAGTAATGTATTGATATTATACCAATATCGTGATATGAGGATGGATATTGTGGATATTTGTATATCCTTCAAGGATCTTTTCCTGGTTTTAAAGAATGAATATTAGTAAAATGATGTCGTTTTCTAAATGCAACACACTGCTCTAGCACTATTATTTGTCTTAGGCATTATATCTACCAAATACATTATTAGTTATATCAAATTTCATTGTAGTAAAATGTTGTGAAAGCACCAATAATCAACCCTACAATGTCGTCACTACCATTTATTGAGGTACTTTATCAGCATACAGTAATATTGGACATCTCTATATTCCTCAGTCGTATATTCAAGGATACTAAGACCTATTAAACCAGCTTTATATTTTCAAATGAGTTATTTTCATCAAAGCACATATTTAAATTAAACTACAAACATTTATTCACAGATCATTTGAATTGTGTGTTGTGCAAATAGCAATAAAGTACAAGGAACCTATTTGAATTCAGAAATCTTAACAGCAAACCCTGCAGCTCCTGATGCTTTCACTGAGAGACACTGACCCTGTGCTTCTCTCTGAGCGTCTGCAAATTAATTATCCACCAACAGAGTTCAGAGGAAAGTCACTGCATCTCAAAGTGTTGTTTCTTTAATTATTTAGCAGAGCTCCAAACTGCAGGGATAAGTACGGAGAGTAGAGTTTAAGAAAAACGCAGGTCTGCTGCTTTCATTCAGTTTTGTTTTCTGCAGAATAAACTGTCACCTGTACTTAAAGGTATTTTGCTGGTTGTGTTGTTCCCTCTCCTTTAGTGTGTTGTATAGGTTTTGGTGCATGTAAATGGTCTGCAAAGGCTGAAATCCATGCGTTAGTTTTTCTCCCACAAACTCCCATGTCATCATACCGATATAAAGACATTTCGTTGGCCTCTCTCACAATATAAATATAAATGAATAAATGAAAGCAGTGATAAGATCAGAGGTAGCGACGATGAGAAGCCGCTAAGATTCAATTAAATGTCAACGTACATATTTTACAAGTTATACAGTTTTAATGCACAACACTGCAAAAGTTAAAACATGTTTGTTCATAAGTAGATGCTAAAAGTAACCATAGATGATTAAAAAAATAGAGTTGGAGGGGTGAAGTCATGAGTGGAAAGTGTGAAGAGCAGAGGGCCAAGCACAGAGCCCTGTGGGACTCCTGTGTTTAGGATAAGACTCAGGGCTCGACATTATAAATGGCCCGCTGGCCCGGAAGCATTATTTAGACACCCTGGGCCAGCATAACGTACTTTCCCCTTGCCCGCTCGGGCCACTAAAAATATTGTTTTAAAAAAAAGAATTGTCTTGTGGTATTGGTATTTTGACAAGCAATTTAGTTGGATTGTTTCATTTATCAACGCTACAACATAACGTTTTGTGAGTCGTTTGTCGTTGTTGGGTGAAAAGCAAACAGCTGTTTGCTGCGGAGCGCAGTGCGAGCAGGCTCCCGTGAGCGGGAGCGCGCTCCTTCACTACAGACTATCGCGCCACCTAACCATTCGCCAACATGTTTTTAATACCAGCGGTAACCGGCCAAGCGCCGGGCAAAAAACAATCATCAAATAAAAGAAAGTCACCGGAGGAGTTAAAGGAGAGTGACAGGGAGTATGAGAAGTAGGGCTGCAACAAACGACTAATTTGATAATCGATTAATCTATCGATTAATGAAACGATTAATCGATTATTCGGATCGTTAAGGTTTTAACTGTACTACTACTTATATCAATACTGCTTATCGATCCGGTCCTTTCAACGATAGTATTAACGGTTCTTTTGACAAGAAATAAGGTAAACTAACTCAACAAATTGTGAACAAAACTAACATTGCTTTTTATTTTAATTAAATGCATAATATTTCACATCAAAAGAAACAACAATGTTTAACAAATCATATTAAATAATGTGATGACAGAACTGTAAACAGAATAGCTGAAACTTTAACAAAATAACTAATTCAGTTACCTCTAATCATTAACCTATGTTTTTATAACTGAGTTAACTCTGCGTGTTGCTGCTAGCATACATAACACCTGACGTGGAAAGGTTACTCTTGGAAGGGGCTACAGAGCTACTAGAAAGACAGCCGAACCCGGTGCATTTCTCCGTCTGTATGTGGTGCACTTTTGCTAAATGTTTAGACAAATTGCTCGTTTTACCGCCTTTATATGATAAACTGTTATTGCAATTTTGGTAACGAGCATTGTCCACATCGAGACGGATAAAGTTTAACCACACCTCGGAGCGCGTTCTCTCCGCCATCTCCTGCGTGTGTGTGTAAACTGCCCCGCCCCCTCGCAAGCAGGCGGGGGAGAGATCGCTCGTCTGAATTCGGAAGATCGAAAATACATTATAGACGCATTTTGTAGTCATATTGCATATTAGAAACTGAGTTGGCGACACTAAGACTGCGATATAATGTTTATGTAGCAATAATACATAACATATGTTTTTAAATGTCTCCTGTACCCATACAAAAGAGCGATAACGTTGGAGCTTAACGGGGTGTAGAACACATGTGATGACGTCACCAACGAATCGACGACTGAATTAGTTGCCAACTAATTTAGTAATCGATTTTAATCGATTAAGTCGATTAGTTGTTGCACCCCTAATGAGAAGAAGAGGGAGAGAACGTTTCAGCCAGCTTGATCGATGGAGTTGGCTTCTAGTGGTGCAGTGAGGCGTCCTAAAACCCTTTTATAATCTATCGATTAGATTTATGATTCGAAAATGATAAAAGTAAAGTAGACATGTGGAGATTATCCGGCTGAACAAAACGTGCATTTATCAAACAGGTTTGTTTTCCACAGACCTTATTTCCAGCTATTTTCCAAAACCCTGTGGAGAAATCCCATAGCTTTTTGTCGAGGGAACCAGCAGCTTCCTTCCTGGTTTTAGGACGCGTCACTGCACCTCTCAATATGATGCAAATATAAACAAAGTCTTCTGTCGGCTCTGTACATCAATGCCGACCTATGCTGACAGGAAGTGAAGAGTAGAGAATATAAAGGTATTGGCTTTAGGGAAATGTCCCAGCAGTTTAGGATAATGAAGGTTCTAATATAATCAAATACACAGCCATTACATTTCTAACTCCTGATGACAGGAAGGCAGAAAGCACTTTATACAAATAATAATACTCATAATAATAGCAGACATTTTTTTAACAATGACCACAATATCATTATTTTAATAAACCAAATATGAACAATTGAGGAAAATGAAGAAGAACTGATGATTCAAATGTTGTAGTACAAGTAGTAATGTTTAGGGATGCACCGAATATTCGGCCACCGAAAATTATCGGCCGAAAATGTTTAAAAAGGCCCTTTCGGCTTTCGGCCGAAAAGATATCACCGAATGTCAGAGAACAGGGTTACGTTGATCATACTCCGCATATTTGTCCGGGTGTTTTGATTTCAAGTGGTGGAGTGATCCCGAAGTGGTGAAAGTCTTTGCAGTTACACCCCCTCGATAAATGTCAGCTGAACACGTTTTACAAATCGCAATCCGCACCTCTTTCTCTGATATTTTGAAATATCTCCAAGCGGCAGACATGTTGGCTGTGAGCCAGCCGCGAGCATGGTCGCGCGCCGTGCTTGTCGCCGCGTTTTGATTACGTCATCACAACAACACGTTAGCTTACCAAACTTATAGGTGCATCTGTTGTTGTTGAAGGCCTGGCTGTTACAGTCTTTATTTACACTAGTTAGTTGTAGGCCTACTGGCTTAGATGTTTATTTTAAAGCACCTTGGCTTTGTTCTGAATGCACTTTGTTCTAGTTATCCTACAGAGAAAAGAAAATGCACTTGACTTGGAATTAATGTACTGTATGCATTCAGAAGTGCTGAATAAATGTTTTATGGACCCATAATAGTGATTATTATTTAAGTTAAGTTTTGCCATAATCATGTCTTTTTCCATAATCAGGTAGCAGAACAACATTGGTAAAAAATGTATACATTATATATATATATTTCTATATATATATATTTCTATTAATCATTTTCGGCCTTTCGGCATTCGGTTTTCGGCCAACTGTTTCCTATTTTCGGTATCGGTTTCGGCCAAGAATTTCCCATTCGGTGCACCCCTAGTAATGTTGTTAGGGCATAAATTACTATTGCAACAAATCTGTTAATTTTCTTCATTATAAGTCGATTTTTTTTGGACGAATGCTCCGGGCCAGTGGTTACATGGTGGGGCCAGTGGTTACATGGTGGGGCCAGTGGTTACATGGTGGGGCCGGTGGTTACATGGTGGGGCCGGTGGTTACATGGTGGGGCCGGTGGTTACATGGTGGGGCCAGTGGTTACATGGTGGGGCCGGAGGTTACATGGTGGGGCCGGAGGTTACATGGTGGGGCCGGTGGTTACATGGTGGGGCCGGTGGTTACATGGTGGGGCCGGTGGTTACATGGTGGGGCCGGTGGTTACATGGTGGGGCCGGTGGTTACATGGTGGGGCCGGTGGTTACATGGTGGGGCCGGTGGTTACATGGTGGGGCCGGAGGTTACATGGTGGGGCCGGTGGTTACATGGTGGGGCCGGAGGTTACATGGTGGGGCCGGAGGTTACATGGTGGGGCCGGTGGTTACATGGTGGGGCCGGTGGTTACATGGTGAGGCCAGCGGTTACATGGTGGGGCCAGAGGTTACATGGTGGGGCCAGCGGTTACATGGTGGGGCCAGCGGTTACATGGTGGGGCCAGCGGTTACATGGTGGGGCCAGAGGTTACATGGTGGGGCCGGCGGTTACATGGTGGGGCCGGTGGTTACATGGTGGGGCCAGTGGTTACATGGTGGGGCCAGAGGTTACATGGTGGGGCCAGAGTTTACATGGTGGGGCCAGTGGTTACATGGTGGGGCCAGAGGTTACATGGTGGGGCCAGTGGTTACATGGTGGGGCCAGTGGTTACATGGTGGGGCCAGTGGTTACATGGTGGGGCCAGAGGTTACATGGTGGGGCCAGTGGTTACATGGTGGGGCCAGAGGTTACATGGTGGGGCCAGTGGTTACATGGTGGGGCCAGTGGTTACATGGTGGGGCCAGAGGTTACATGGTGGGGCCAGAGGTTACATGGTGGGGCCAGTGGCATTTTACCCTTAATGTCTACCCCTGAGGCTGGATGCTGTGTGTGTTTACTGATTCTGACTTGTTTTGGTCGATCTGAGAGAAAGTCAACGACCCATGATCACAGTGAAGAACCAAAGTTTTTCTAGATGTCTGACCAGTTTGTGGGGGTTATGGTGTTCATTCAGATACTTTAACATATTTGCCTTCAACAAATATTGGACTAAATAGGATTTGAAGGACATTTTGAATAATTGTGCAGCTCTACCAGGTATGGTTTCTTGATAATGGTTGTTTGAAGTAGGGAGGCTCCGATCGCCAATTTTGGGGCCGATCGCCGGAATCAGTATCGGCCGATCCGATCGAGTGGGCGGGGCCTATGGGGATCTTCCATTTAAAGTGATGTTTAAAACTCAGTTAATGCTCATTCTCTGGAGCTTCCACAAACAACAACCAACATAATTATTACATTAAAATGAAGTAGATTATTCAAGTTTACATTAACTTTGGAGAATAACACGGGAGAAATTAGCTCTCTTTTCCTCTCTCTCTCTCTCTCTCTCTCTCTCTCTCTCTCTCTCTCTCTCTCTCTCTCTCGCCCTCTCTCCTGACAGAAGTGTTAATTTCGTTGACTAAAACTACGACGATGGCAGTAAACAATAACTGCAACGAAATCATCATGCAATATCGTTGACGAAAATGTAGTTTACTAAATAAAAACTATGACCAAAATCTCCCTTTACTTTCGTTGACGAAAAATGAGGAGACGAAATATTATCAAAGATAAAATCCAGGACATGGTTAAACCGTACACCCCAGCACGTGCACTCCGCTCTGCATCAGCCAAACAGCTCGCTGCACCCGCACTGCGAGGGGGACCCAAGTTCCCATCAGCAGAAACACGTGGGTTTGCTATCCTGGCTCCAAAATGGTGGAATGAGCTCCCCATTGAAATCAGGACAGCAGAAAGATTACACATCTTCTTCAGACTGAAAACTCATCTCTTTGGACTCCACTTCCAGAGATAGAATTACTAACAAAGCACTTATATACTAATAAAGGGCTGGCGAAATGTTTGGCTCTATGAAACCTGATGAACTTATATGATTCTGTTTTCTTCAAGTTTGTATCTTGTTGGTCGAACGCACTTATTGTAAGTCTCTTTGGATAAAAGCCTCAGCTAAATGTGATGTAAAATGACATCTCTGATAGTCAGTTTTTCTCCCAGCAGTTCCATCTCCGGTGCTGCGGCTGGGCAGCAGCTGTGTGTCCGTGCTGCGCGCGGCGGCACATTTGAATTACACCGGGCCAGCGGCACAATGTGAACTGTCGGAAAGACTCGGGTCTAACTAACCTTATTCAACAGAAAATAAGATGGCAACAACAGGACATGGGAGCAGTGGTCGCACTCGCGTTAACCGAATACCCCCCCCCCCCTTCGTCAGCGCAAGTGAGTGACGAGTTGTGTACAGACTCGACGGGTAATAATGGATTATGACGGAATGTTACGATCCTGTCCGTTAAAAATGACTGACAACGAAAAAGTCTAACGGCACCACTGCTTGGGAGAAAGAAACGAGGTGATATTTCGGCCCATTTTCACTAACATGAGGCGGAGAAAAAAAGCGAATGCATTGTTTTATCAGAAGGGAAGCAATGTGGCCAAAACACAGCTGGTATAAACACCACTAACCTCTGCAAAGCTGCACTCTTAATCATTCAACCTGTGTTTTTCATCAAATAAGGACAGAAAGATATAATCTTATTGTGAAATCAGTTTGACTAAAATTACATGTTATTGGTTTTGACTAGTTTGACTGAAATGTTCTATATAATCTGATGACTAAAAAAGACTCAAAAGTTTTCATTGACAGAAAGTAGACTAAAATAATTAGTTTTCTTTGACTAAAGACTAAAATAAGACTAAAATGCTTTTAGTCGACTAAAACTTGACTAAATAAAAACAGGATGAAGGTGACTAAATATGACTAAAACTAAAAAGGAAATTTAACACAGGACTAAGACTAAAACTAAATTAAAAAACAGCTGACAAAATGAACACTACCTGACAGCCCGTCAGTATCTCATGCAGCTCACTGATCCAGTAATGAGTGACCCGACAGTGAAGAATAAATATATGTATAACTAGTGTAGCTTGTTCCAGAGGTAGATCAAATAGCTAAGTGTGTTAGCTCTAACTCTTAGTGCGTGTTCCGCTCACCGCTCCGTCACAGCGGGCGGAGCTGCAGGGTTTCTGCTGCACGTTGCATACCGCAATTTTATTGTCATTTTTATTGTCATTTTCGGACACCTTAAAATACTGGCAGACCGGTGAAGCCATTTTGGAGAGCTTGTTTTGCCGCACAGAGAAAAGTGTCATGTATTTTATGTCATGCGATCGGCTCTCGCGATCGGCATTTTTAGAGAGCACCGATCGATCAGCAGAGAGTGAGTATCGGCCGATCGATCGGAGCATCCTTAGTTTGAAGCATGACGATGAAGACCGATCTGATTCCTAAAGTCTCATTTTAGTCCCAAAAAAAGAGAGCCAAAAAACACAAACTGTTTTTTGTTGTGTGTTTTTTTTACTAACATTGATTTGGATTGCTGTTTGAAGACGTTGGTGTCGGTTCGTCATTGTCTCGTCTTGTAAAAAGTATTTAAATTAGGGCTGTCAAGTTAACGCGTTAATAACGTGTTAACGCAAACATTTTTTAACGCCACTAATTATTTTAACGCGATTAACACATGTGTATTTTTGGTCCTCGGCCGCCCCGTAGTTTCAGAGCGCATCGAGTTTAAAATACCATCTACAAGCTGATGCTGACGCTCCTGCCGTCCGCTTCCGGCACACCACACTTCCACGCTCACCGGCAGGCACCGACTGGCCATCGGGAGGACCGGGAGGGTGTGTGTATGTGTTGCATGTAGCGCGAGAGAGAGACCTTACGTGTATTGTTGTTGTTGTTAGCATCTGGTGCTAGCTAGCTGCGCAAACGGGTATAAGGAGCTGTTTAAATGAAAACAGAGGAGCGACATTTCGCCGACAACTGCACCGAGCCCTTGACTTCATGCAGGTAGCCAGACAGAGGGACATTGTACGAACAGTCAGCACACTCAGCACGGATAGTGCAACATGATTGCAGCGTCCAGCTCCCGTTCGAGCATATGCCTTGAGTTGCACATAGCTCCAACGATCCAACACACACACACACACACACACACACACACACACACACACACACACACACACACACACACACACACACACACACACACACACACACACACACACACACACACACACACACACACACACACACACACACACACTGTATTGTATTATTGTATGAGAGAGGTTCCAGGTTGTTGTGTTTAATATTCATGAGCATATTTGTCATTGTTCGAATGATAATAAACATTAGCATAAAGCATATTTGTCCACTCATATGTTGATAAGAGTATTAAAAACTTGAAAAATATTCCTCTAAGGTACATTAAGAACAGATAAAAAATGTGCGATTAATTTGCGATTAATCGCGATTAAATATTTTAATCGACTGACAGCCCTAATTTAAATATAAAAATAAAACGGTTCTTGTGGTGTTAAATCTTGGAGGGAGTGAGGCTAGCTCTTCAAAGGCTTTAATGCTAAGCTAACCAGCTGCTGGCTGTAGCTTCATTCCTATTCATTTGATTTTGAAAAACTAATTGTGATTTTCTTTTTTTCCTACAATTGCAACATGATATCAGGGAAAATAAACGTTATGAACTATTAAAAATAGTCCATGTTGTGATTTTAAGTAAATTGGGATTAATTGTGCGTCTATCAGTATTTCACAGACAGGAGCGAATCAATCTGAACATCCTAACTGTCAGTAAGAAAGGGAAGGAACACATTTTCCAAATTCCTTTAGCGTTATAGCTCTGGATAAATGTGCTCCAGATGTTTCCCCCACGCTGTTCCTCTTGAATACAGATTCCTTTTGAGTTCGTTCTGCAGCCTCCAGACCTGAGGAGTCTGCAGTGCTTGAATATTTCCAGTTTATGCTTCAAATGCTTCCAGCCCGTTACATCATGGAGGCAAATAGTGTTTCCTTACTCCACTCCCAGGGGAGTTTCTAGAAAGATATAGCATGAGTACTGTGGCGCTGATCTTGTATAAGATAAATAAAATCTCTCGAGAACATGACGCCCGTAAACAAGATGTCTCCTGACGTAAACAAAATATCCACTGACGTAAACAAGATGTCTCCTGACGTAAACAACGACGTCACGTAAACAACAAGGTGACGTAAACAACAAGGTGACGTAAACAACAAGGTGACATAAACAACAACGTCACGTAAACAACGTCACGACAACAACGTCACGTAAACAACAACGTCACATAAACAACAACGTCACGTACACAACAATGTGACGTAAACAACAAGGTGACGTAAACAACAACGTCGCGTAAACAACAACGTCACGTAAACAACGTCACGTAAACAACAACGTCACGTAAACAACAACGTCACGTACACAACAATGTCACGTAAATAACCACGTGACGTCAGAGCTCTGTAAAAACAAAGCTTTGATTCTCAGATTTCTGGAGGAGTTATTCAGTTTCTGAGGAACAGAAATATTGTTTTCCGTCATCACTTTAACATTTTACGGGGGAAATGTGCATTTTGGTATGAGGGCGCAGCGCCCCTGTTACCCGGTGAAGACTAAACCCTGCATTGCAACTATTTGACACTCAAAGCTACTTTTTTACATGTAAAAACACATGATATATATAATATGATGCAGGACCGTATCACTGTACTACGCAGTGTTTAGTCTTTTATTGAAATTCATCGATATTGTCAAACATCAAGGTTAAACTGCAGTGACGTTTATATATTGGTGACGAGTAATATTTCAATATAATAAAGTTGTTATAGAAAATATTAATGAGATATTATTAATTAAATAATTAGAGTTCTTCTTCCACCACTTATCAGTTGCTATCAAACCAGATTAAGTATTGAAAATAATTCCCAAATCAGGATCAATAAAGTATATCTCATCTTAAGACTCTTCTGCTGTGCAGTCTGTGTGCATTTGAGAGAGGAGCTGCAGTCTGACATCCCATCGGACAGGAAACATCTACCGGCTCTGAAGGAGAGTGCTGAGTGGATTATGGGATTTACAGCCCACTGAAAATAAAGTTGGGATATTTCAGGTCCGCAGAGAGGCTGGGGTCGAGAGGAGGTTCACAAAGAGTCATTAAATACTTGATTCTGTAAAAAAAAGAAAAATTAAAGAATCAGCTTTGAGGCAAACGTCACCAAGCGCTCCGGTTTGAATTTTGACTTGAGCCGTCCCTTATAGATACTGTGTCTTTACGTCAGAGAGCCGGATCATTTGGCTCGGCTCTCTCAAAGCGCCGGCTGTTCGGCTCCCAAGCGGCTCTTCCTGTTACCACAGTTTACCACGGAGCCTCAGTTTCTCTGCTGCGAGGCCCTGGTGCTCGCAGCTCACGCGCGCTCCACTAAAACCCCCCCCGCTCAGCGCGTCCAAATCGCGCACGTTCCGTGTTGTCCTGTAGCAGGCACCTTCGATGTCGGGGAAACGATCTCCAATACTCCGAAAAGAATCCCACCAGACTCCTTTGCCCCTCCAGCAGAGGGATGTCTTTGTCAACTCTTTAGTGTCCCCTAGTCTCCCAGCTGTGTGCATCAGTCTTTAGTGTCCCCTGGTCTCTAGCTGTGTGCGTCAGTCTTTAGTGTCCCCTGGTCTCTAGCTGTGTGCGTCACTCTTTAGTGTCCCCTGGTCTCCCAGCTGTGTGCATCACTCTTTAGTGTCCCCTGGTCTCCCAGCTGTGTGCGTCACTCTTTAGTGTCCCCTGGTCTACCAGCTGTGTGCGTCACTCTTTAGTGTCCCCTGGTCTACCAGCTGTGTGCGTCACTCTTTAGTGTCCCCTGGTCTCTACCTGTGTACATCACTCTTTAGTGTCCCCTGGTCTACCAGCTGTGTGCGTCACTCTTTATTGTCCCCTGGTCTCTAGCTGTGTGCGTCACTCTTTAGTGTCCCCTGGTCTCTAGCTTTGTGCGTCACTCTTTAGTGTCCCCTGGTCTCCAGCTGTGTGCGTCACTCTTTAGTGTCCCCTGGTCTCTAGCTGTGTGCGTCACTCTTTAGTGTCCCCTGGTCTCTAGCTGTGTGCGTCACTCTTTAGTGTCCCCTGGTCTCCAGCTGTGTGCGTCACTCTTTAGTGTCCCCTGGTCTCCGTTGTGTTTGGAGCTTCTTCAGCGTTTGTTTTTTTCATGTGGAACATTTGGGTTTTTATATCTGCACCCTTTCTGAAGCTGCAGCGTTTCTCCTGATTGAAGTGTTTGCACCTGTCAGCCACCGTACTTTTGTCTCTCTGTTCAGCCCTCCGACATGACAGTCTAGACGTGATGCAGCTTTGGTTAAACTCCGACCTCTGACCTCTGCTAGCAGAGCTGCTGACCTTTAACCCTCAGAGAGAGGGGTGAGAGTGAGCAGCTCTTCACTTAAAGTGGAAATGCTTCTGATTAGTTCGGACTGTGTTCTGAGACTACCTCAATGGAAAGGAGGTAATAGAGGCAGCTGTAAAGTAACTAAGGAAATATACTGTATAATATTTATACGTGTTTACTCATGTCAGTACTTTTCTACTTTAACTTGAGTAGCATTTTGAATGCAGGACTTCATAGTAACAGAGTATTCCTACACACTCGTACTTCTACTTTTACTCAAGAACAAGACCTGAGTACTTCTACTTTTACTCAAGAACAAGACCTGAGTACTTCTACTTTTACTCAAGAACAAGACCTGAGTACTTCTACTTTTACTCAAGAACAAGACCTGAGTACTTCTACTTTTACTCAAGAACAAGACCTGAGTACTTCTACTTTTACTCAAGAACAAGACCTGAGTACTTCTACTTTTACTCAAGAACAAGACCTGAGTACTTCTACTTTTACTCAAGAACAAGATCTGAGTACTTCTACTTTTACTCAAGAACAAGATCTGAGTACTTCTACTTTTACTCAAGAACAAGACCTGAGTACTTCTACTTTTACTCAAGAACAAGACCTGAGTACTTCTACTTTTACTCAAGAACAAGACCTGAGTACTTCTACTTTTACTCAAGAACAAGACCTGAGTACTTCTACTTTTACTCAAGAACAAGATCTGAGTACTTCTACTTTTACTCAAGAACAAGACCTGAGTACTTCTACTTTTACTCAAGAACAAGACCTGAGTACTTCTACTTTTACTCAAGAACAAGACCTGAGTACTTCTACTTTTACTCAAGAACAAGACCTGAGTACTTCTACTTTTAATCAAGAACAAGACCTGAGTACTTCTACTTTTACTCAAGAACAAGATCTGAGTACTTCTACTTTTACTCAAGAACAAGACCTGAGTACTTCTACTTTTACTCAAGAACAAGACCTGAGTACTTCTACTTTTACTCAAGAACAAGACCTGAGTACTTCTACTTTTACTCAAGAACAAGATCTGAGTACTTCTACTTTTAATCAAGAACAAGACCTGAGTACTTCTACTTTTAATCAAGAACAAGACCTGAGTACTTCTACTTTTACTCAAGAACAAGACCTGAGTACTTCTACTTTTACTCAAGAACAAGACCTGAGTACTTCTACTTTTACTCAAGAACAAGATCTGAGTACTTCTACTTTTGAATCAGCAGCAGTGGTGTCGGTGTGTGGTTGTTGTGTCGTGTATGTTCTCAGCCTCAGAACGAGCTGCTCTGAGTTGTGGAGGCCAAGTTTCCATCAGAGGTGATTTGTCTCAGCGTCTCGGGCTCATTTCCATATAAAGAGGCTCCTCTGCTCCGCGCCGCCTTTAATTAAGGGTGGCATTAGAGGCAGCTGAGCAGAAAGCCTGATCTGAGAGCTGCTAATCCACTCAGTGTGTTCAACACAAGCAGCTTACAGTCCCTGTGCTGGAGCCACAGCTCAGCGTGGGACTCTCACTTCAGTTACTCTGCAGGAACAACAGCTAGCTCTTTGCCCCCCCCGTCTGTTGTGTACAGACCGACGGGTAATAATGGATTTTGACGGAAATGTTACGATCCTGTCGATCAAAATGACGGGCAGCGAAAAAGTCTAGCGCGACCTCTGGTTGAGTTATACTTAAAGTTTAGGGTAATCAACAGTTAAAAACATACTATTCAAATTTTCTTTTTCAATAAATGGATGTTTTCAAGTAAATGGATAATCGTTTTTAATAATCGTGATATCAATTATTGACCCAGATAATCGAGATTATGATTTTTTCCATAATCGATCAGCCCTACCGTTAAGTACCCGCTGTAAAGTTTTCACTGTCTGACTGTCACACAAGCAGCTGATACATATCCCCAATGCCCCATCAGTGAAAGTGTGTCAGTCTGAATTGACGCTGTTTGGCATCACAACGCTGTTATGAAAGTTTATTTTCAAGTTATTCCTGTATGAGAGCAGGTTGCTAAGGTAACGGATCTATCGCTGAAGCTTTGAATTAAGACTGCCCTGTTATCTGTACTTCAGATGGGGGGGGGGTGGGTGGGTCCTGATCTGTTGTCAGTGATATCTCCGTGTCGTTGGTGCGTTTTGAAGTTGTGTAATTAGCTGCAGGATTACACCCCCTCCCCCTCTCCTGTCTGACCATCTGGCTGCTCAGGTGCAGGCTTCTGATTGGCCGATGGAGTAGGCGGTGTGTTGGGTAACGATCCCAGCACACTGGGGGAAAAACAGCCTTTAAGAAATGTGAAGCAAACACACAAACGGTTACAAAAGTAAATACATGGAGATAAATGCAAGATTAAACATAGATGGCATCACTCAAAGTTTTATGAATGGATTTATTGCTGTTGTAAAACATCCCAGCATGAGTCAGATCTTTGTCTGAGTAAAAAGAAGACATGAATAACATTTGTGGAAATCTCAGTCTAATCAGCTGTTCATGGAGAGAAACTCCCTCACAGGGATTTTAGCCTTTGCAGACCATTTACATGCACTAAAACCTAAATGTGATGAAAACTTGTTTCCATCCAAACATGGCAGTGTAATTTATTCAAATGGGAATAGGAAGTTGTTAAGCCATTTATGTGAACACGATGCACCAGTGGAAGCTCAAATGGTGAAAAACAATTTACTGACATGAGCTTTTAGCTGCGGTTGTACAGATGTTAGGGACATTAAGCATTTGAAGATAAAAAAAAACTGTGTGTGTGTGTGTGTGTGTGTGTGTGTGTGTGTGTGTGTGTGTGTGTGTGTGTGTGTGTGTGTGTGTGTGTGTGTGTGTGTGTGTGTGTGTGTGTGTGTGTGTGTGTGTGTGTGTGTGTGTGTGTGTGTGTGTGTGTGTGTGTGTGTGTGTGTGTGTGTGTGTGTGTGTGTGGAATGAGGTGTGAATGATGACATGTAGCATGTACAGCGCTTTCATAAAGACATGTCTAAGTATAGACCATTTACTTGAACTAGTTGTTAAGATAAGTTAAGATGAACTTCTTTTGACCCGTGTAGGGAAATTCCGATAGTACACATGGGATAATAAGAATACAAATAAGAATAAACATTTAATAGTATGAATAGTAAACCAATGATCTGTCTGTATAGTTTTCAGGGCTCGACAGTAATGGTTGCCAGGTTGCCATTGGCAACCATTCAGAAAAAATGTCAACCACTTCTTGGCCAGTTTTTAACATAAAGAAACAAGGGCAGCAAACAGCAAAATGTGCACCCCAAAGTAGATCAATGTTAATTATTTGTTGTATTAAGAGTGATATTCAATTGTTGTTGTGACCAATCGGAACCTGATACTTAAGTTGCACGTGCGTTGGTGTGATTACGGAGCCAGAAAGCCATGCACGTTTACTCGCGTGCGCCGTGTATTCGTTTTACAAAAAATGGCGAAGCAAATTAAGTTGTTTGACTGTGGGGTAAAAAGTTCAGCCAACCCGTCAACATCTCAAACGAATGTTCAAAGAGATTCGACTGATAAAGCGCAAGATGAACCCAAACGAAAAGCAAAGAGGAATGTTGTCCATTCACTTCCGGTAAAAGTTCCTTCAAAATAAGAGTCCCGATCTTATTACTACCAAAATAAAAGTGCCAAACGAAACTTTACCATAGGAAAATATTGGCATACAAATATAGTCACTTCTACAAAAAGATAACACATTTTAATTATAGTTAGACATATTAAAGGTAATTTACATCTGTGAATGGTTTTCATTTATTTAACATTACAAATGTATTAGTCTGGCCAATCCAAGACTTCAATGCTGAAGGGCCAGTGGATCTATGGTGGGGGTCAGCACAAAGGTCAAGACTTCAATGCTGAAGGGCCAATGGATCTATGGTGGGGGTCAGCACAAAGGTCAAGACTTCAATGCTGAAGGGCCAGTGGATCTATGGTGGGGGTCAGCACAAAGGTCAAGAAAACCCAAATTAGAAAGGGAGACAACGGATGACCAAGGAACTAGTGACTTGCTCAATTCCTTTTTGGGGGATCTGTGAAGAACAGCAGCTGCTCTACTGGTGTTTAGTATACCAGCCATTGAGGGTGGACAAGTTTCCTTCCACTTTAGTTTCAAATAATTGTGTTAATTACTTATTGTAAAGCATTTGAACATTCTTTTGTGTCACATGTTCATTATTATGTTGATGTATAACTGTATAGTATCTTAACTATTTAAAATATAAGGTGACTAAAAATGGCAACCGTATTTTCAGTTTTGGCAACCAAAATCTGATGAGCTGTACGGGGCGTGGTTTGCAATCCGCCCAGCCAATCAGAAATGGGAACCTTTTTCTCCCATGAAAGTACCTGCTCTCTAGCAGGGACTGAAAACGGGGTGAAAAGGTTCTCATGAATTAAGTTCTAGTTCCGGATTTCTTTTTGGTGTGAACGCAACATTTCAAGAACTATCGGAACTATACTCGGAAAAGCACTCCGGTGTGAAAGCGCCTATTAAGATAAGATGAACCTTTATTGACCCTCGTAGGGAAACTCAGGTGACAGAATAAGACACAGAGCTATCTTGTTTTCACTTACTGCACATCTGTTATTCCATTATTATAGTTCTGTCTCCGCTGTAGTGTCTGACCTGGTGTGTGTGTGTGTGTGTGTTCGTGTAGGAGGCGATGTGGGGAGCAGGGTGGCGGCGCCGGGTCCAGCCCTGAGGAGGCGTCCTGCGGCTGGGAGGAGCGCGGCCCTCCTCTGGCCCCCCTGTGGAGCTCCGGGGCGCTCACACTAAGATGTCCCTCAGCAGCGGCCCTGCAGGCGGGAAAGGAGTCGACTCCAACGCGGTGGACACGTACGACAGCGGCGACGAGTGGGATATCGGAGTGGGAAACCTAATAATCGACCTGGACGCCGACTTGGAAAAGGACAAACTGGAAATGTCGAGTAGTAAAGAGGGAGGAGGCATGGCGGCCCCCCCACAAAGCGCCGTGGCTACTTTACCGGAAAATATAAAGTTCGTTAGCCCTGTAGCCGCCGTGGCCGCTCAGGGAAAAGAAAGCAAATCCAAATCAAAGCGTAGTAAAAACTCTAAAGAGAGCGTGAAGGCGCCGGGACCAGACGCCAAGAAGGAGGTTCTGGTTCCCCCGCAGAACTCAACCCCTACGAAGGGAACGGACAAGTCAAATAAACCCTCCCGCACACCCCCCGCGGTGAAAAAAGACAAAGACGGGGTGTCGGGGAAAGCTAAGAAGGAGAAAATGGAGGCGGTGGTTGTTTCTGTTAACGCAGAAAAGGAGATTCCAGTCCCTCGCAGCGGACTTTCCTTCGAGGGACAACTGATACCGGATCTGTCTGCCGTCGAGCAGCAGATCGGGAACGTGAGTCTGGACTCGGCGGGCATTGGACAGCCCGTCGCCATGACGACAGAGCAGCAGCAGCAGGAGGAGGAAGTGGACAACGGGGAGTGTCGAAGTCTGAAGAAAGTGGGCGGAGTGAAGGTACGAGGATTTCCTTTATTTATATTTTTATTTCGTTTCATATTCGCTGAGTTACTGCCTATGTGTACACCAACCACACACACACACACACACACACACACACACACACACACACACACACACACACACACACACACACACACACACACACACACACACACACACACACACACACACACACACACACACACACACACACACACACGGATTAGGACTCCTTTATGTTTTTAGTTTTCTTTGTTCTGTTTCTATGTAAAGCGTCTTTGAGCATTAGGATTTAAAAATCCAATGTATTATTATTATTACATGTATGCTCTTTTTGGTGATAATGATGATTGGGTGAAGGGAAATTATCATAATGATTAGTCAATCTTGAGAAACCAGTGAAAAAATTGATGTTTTCAAGATTATAAGAGAGGGAATTACAAAACCTGAAAAGGTCCATGGGATTTAGCTTTCACCGTGGTGACGAATAAGATAAGAAGTACTTTATTGATACCAATTTGGGAAATGTTTGCGTTGCAACAGCATAAAAAGACAAGGCATTGTACATTAGAGAAATTAAAATACTAGAAGTAAACAATCCAAAATCTCAAATAGAAATAAAATAGCATTAACATTTTTTAGAAAATATACATGTTGTAATACAAATGTACAGTAACTAGGGATGTAACGATATACCGCTGTAAACAAACGTCTTAATACCGTCATGGGACTGACAGAATCTTTTTTTTTTAATCTTTTTTTTTTTTTTTAAACCTTTATTTAACCAGATGGTCCCATTGAGATCATCGATCTCTTTTTCAAGGGAGACCTGTCCAACATGGCAGCAAGTAGGTTACAACATGAACATACAAAAACAGATAACACAAAAGGACATTTACAGGGCTACATTTACTCACCAGAGACATTGACAAGTACCAACAGTATATTTATATCTCGCCCTGTCAATAAGCCTCACCTTCTTGGTGAGGGGGGGAGGGGAGGGCCGTGTTATGCATGCCCACCGAGATATGCATGCACCTCGCGGGAGCGTGCACAGCGTAAAGCAAAAACTCCCAGACATGTATCGATCTGTACGGCAAAGTACGGTTTGGAAACTATATCATTTCCTTTTGGAGGGCATGTGCATAACACGGCATAACACCGGAGCCTCGCTGCGGGGAAACTTTGGCGCTGTTCCGAGTTTGTTCTAATCTGTCAAAATGACAGACTGCTTTCTGATTTTTCCGTCATTGTTAAAAAAAATATTTGGCTAACACGACCACTGGTGTCCCAGCAACATCAGTCCCAGCAACATCAGTCCCAGCAACATCAGTCCCAGCAACATCAGTCCCAGCAACATCAGTACCAAGCGAGAGAGTTTTTTCCAGAGGGGATATTGTAAATGGGGATGTCCCGATAACCTTTTTTTGCTTCTGATTCTGATCATTTGATTTTGACAATGTGCCGATACCGATTTTACCCGATCCGATCTTTATGCAATGCATTAAGAGAGAAAAAAGAAAAAAAGCATTCAAGTTGTCCCTTCAGGTTATTTTTTTATTGAAATGACAGTACCCAACTACCCATTCTATCCAACATGGATATACGTAGCTTCTTTTTTTCACAGCAGCATTGGATCAGTTCATCTATCTTGTCTGTTATTTGTTTGTCCCTGTTCTGGGGCAGTTTCTCTTTCCTGAAAGTGTCGGTTGTTTCAGTGCCGTTACCTGAGTGGCCGCTGTGTACTCGTCCTGTGTGGTTGGTGTTTGTTTCTCAGGTGGCGTGTTAGATTGGTCGTGTTGAACGTAGCTCTGTTCTTTCCACCACGCGGAACCTGCATCTGGCTGTTACACTGCCTTCGCTTTCCATTTGATAATAATTCCAAACTCCTGACATTTTCTCTGTCCCGACTCCCGAGCCACCAGCTTAACGTAGCCTCTTGCTAGCTTACTACTACAATTAGACACTGCGCCCACTCTGTTGCCAGATTTGAGAGAAATGAGCAACCAGGTCTATGAGAACAAGCCCAAAAGAAGACACACATACATGATGTGTCATTTTAAACCAAAACTAAGGCCTCAGGATGACTTTAAGACGTGAACATGGTCATTTTTGTTTTGTAACATTAATAAAAAAAAATATATTTTTTTTTTAAATTCCCGATTCCGATCTTTTGAAAATCACGTGATCGGCTCCGTTCCCCGATCACGTGATCGGATCGGGACATCTCTAATTGTAAACGCCCAAACATCCCAGCTTCTACCTGGAAATGTGGACATGCCTAAATGTGGACATTCCTAACAGAAAACCTGTCTGATGATGCTGAGTGAGTTTGAGTTGAGTTACTTGAGAAACTAAAGTGAAACTTGATTTATTTCAGTGTCTGATTATTCAATGTCCTTGTTTATTTGTACGATGCAGTGGCACAAAGAAAATGCCTGCTTTGTTTGGTAGTAGGTAAAAAAACACTGGTTTTCTTGTTCCAGTCTGTTGCTGTCACTTTGTTTTTGACACTTTACTCAAATCAACTCAACTTTATTTATTAAGCCCTTTTCAAAACAGCCGGAGCTGAAACAAAGTGCTGTACACGCCATAAAAAACAAAAACAAAACAACAACTTTAAAGTACTGCTATCCAACCAAAATGCTGTACAAATCAGATGTATTATTTAATAAAGAGCATTTTTTCAAGTAAAACATTAAAAAAAGAATAATGTTTAAAAAAAATATTTACATTTGTTTTCCTTTATTGTTCAATATCGCGATAAATACCGTACCGTGGACTTGTTATCGCGATATTATCGTACCGTGACTTTTTGGTATCGTTACATCCCTAACAGTAACAAAATATAAAGTAGGATATTATATATACTTTCAGGGTTTCCCACACATAGACTTTACTTGGGCGGGCCGCCAAAGTATACTGCGTGACCCATTTAGGTTTAATTTTACATTTTAAAAATATATATATAATTTCATCCGTCATATTTCCCCCTAACCCACAACGCCATCTGCGATCGATTAACTTGTGGACAATGATCCCTCGCTCTATGCCAGAGAAATATGACCCCGGGAGTCTCCCGTGAAAATCGGAAGGGTTGGCAAGAATGCCGGGGGAGCATGCCCCCGGACCCCCCTAGAGGATTTGAGGTCCACCCCCACTTAAAATCACATGGACAGGTTCAAATCAAATCAAGTTTTATTTATATAGCACATTTATAAACGATTTTTGGTGGAGCCAAAGTGCTATACATATAATAAAAATACCCTACAGTAGAGACACTGTACAGCAAATACTACAGCACAGATTGTTCAGAATATCAGTATCAGAAAAACGACACCCTCTGTCCTTAGACCCTCTGTCCTTAGACCCTCTGTCCTTAGACCCTCTGTCCTTAGACCCTCACATCGTACAAGGAAACACTTCCAGAGAAACCCCACAGTTTAAAGGGGAACATGGAGAAACCTCAGGGAGAGCAACAGAGGAGGGATCCCTCTCCCAGGACGGACAGACGTGCAACAGATGCCGTGTGGAAATCAAAGAGATAATACATTTACAGCGTAGGTAGACCGAATGTTAGGAAATGCATGTGTCTGTAATGAGAAGATGAATCCATGAGGATGTCAGCTACAATCCTGTGGAACCTTCAGGGAGGCAGCATGATGAGACCCAAGGCAGGACCGCAGAGACAGGTTCAGCCACGACCCGAAGTCCACGACTTAATCCAGAACTCAGGATAGAGGATCCGGGCACAGGACCACAGCAAGAGGATCAGCCTCGACTCCGGATCCCGGCGTAGAGATAGAGACAAAACAAGAACAAAGATTTGGCTGGGTTCATCGGAACAAGAGAATACACAGACACAGACAGAGAGAGAAAAGGTCATTGGATCAAAGTTATTCTTGATAACCCTCTAGAAAGATCTCATGAACTTCCCCACTCAATCTATCAAGAACCAAGGTTCCCAAATACATTTACAATTTTCTTTAAATAGTAACCCATGTCCATAAGTTTATTTGTGGGTAGTAGATTTGAACTATAGGGCTTTCACTATGCGCAGCAACGCTGTAAATATTCACAAATAAATCCAGCAAAATGCACAAAAGAAACTGGTAGTGGCCGGGGGTATAATCTCTGGCCTGAATTATTATCTCGGTCCGGCCCTGCCTGTACCTGTTCGCTCTGCCATCGCGTGAAGGGTCTGCTCTCAAGCGACCAACAGAAAGGTTCATGTTCAGTGTTTCCCCTGGGATGGAGTCATAGCAGCGGTGCTAAGGCAGGTGGAATTTTTTTGTGTGTTCGCATGCGAAGTGCGAATAACAACAGCGCCGGTACCGGTGCGCCTTCGCTCTCTCTCCCTCGCTCGCTCTCTCTCTCCCTCGCTCGCTCTCTCTCTCCCTCGCTCTCTCTCTCGCTCCCACGCTCTCTCTCTCTCTCCCTCGCTCTCTCTCTCTCTCCCTCGCTCGCTCTCTCTCTCCCTCGCTCTCTCTCTCGCTCCCACGCTCGCGCTTTGGCTGTGAGCTGCGGGCGCCTGATAAGCCAACATCCCCCACTTTCATCACTTACAGCGCCTATGTCAAAAATCGGCCCTGCCAGTATATACAGTGGCACTGTCCCAAGACTTAGCAAAAATACACCTTTATTGAACACACAGTAACACAAATACTACAAATCCACATAACAAACAATCAAAAACGAAAAAGGGTCGCCACTTATTGTTATTTTTATAAAAAAATAAAAAAGCCCCCTAGCAGCGGCGCTGTATATAAGGGAAACACTGATGTTGTTGCTCGTCACCTCACCCTACCCCCCCCAAAGTATATTTCAGATCTGTGGGAAACACTGGACTTTAAATGTGTATGGAATGGATTATTAAATATTAAATGTATCTAGTATTTAGCTCGGGCCATGAAGCCTCACCTGCTGGTTGCCCGATCGGGCAATCTATTATGCCAGCAGCTCGCGGATCCAGTAATGAGTGACCCGACAGTAAAACTAAACATATCTATAACTAGTTACGGTAGTTTGAGAGGTCATTAAAATAGCTACGTGTGATATTCTAACCTGAAGTGTGTTTTGTCCGCTCACCGCTGCATGTGATCATGCAGAGCTGCGTGTCAACTCGTCAGCAGCAGCTGATCTCTCTCTCCCGTCAGATTAGACTTCACTCGCGTTTATGTCCATATCGATCAGATCCAGCTAGTTCTACATCAGGGGTCTCAGACTCAATTTACCTGGGGGCCGCTGGACGTAGAGTCTGGGCAAGTCTGGGCCGCTTCAAGTATTCCGCAAAACATTTATTAAAAAATATAACATTAACAGTTCTTCAACATCTTCTTAACATGAACTGTTCTTCACAACATAACTATGTACAGTTGCTCTTTCTTGCTGGTAGAGACCTGGCAGCGCTTCCTCTCACTTGATGGTAGAAACCTGGCAGCGCTTCCTCTCACTTGCTGGTAGAGACCTGGCAGCGCTTCCTCTCACTTGATGGTAGAGACCTGGCAGCGCTTCCTCTCACTTGCTGGTAGAGACCTGGCAGCGCTTCCTCTCACACAGCTGAGCCACATTTGGTTTGAGGGAGGAAGCAGTTGAAACCCTCAGTATGGCTTGAAGAAGTGCATCAGTAAGTCTGGACCTGTACTTTGACTTATTGAAGGTCATGGTGGAGAAGAGCTGTTCACACATGCTCCCAAAAAGGCACATGTTCCGCTTGAACATCCTGGAAATCTCAGGGAAGGAGGGGGGCAATTCTCTCATGAACTGTCCAAGCTTGTCTGCTTTCCCATTCACTTCCCTGAACTTGGCTTTGAGCTCAGAATTGCACTGCAGGCCGATGAGCTCCATTTGAAGCACACCAGGGGCATTTTCCACATCAAAGGAGAAGGGGTCTGCAAACATTTGGAAAGTGGCTCTGTGTGTCTTGAAGTCTGCAAACCGCTGATCGAATTCCTCCTGTAGCTTCACAATGGCATCAATATACTTCTCACCACTGAATGCTGTGCCCCTGTCCATGAGAGCTTTGCATGCTGGGAAATGGCAGAGGTTTTTCTGAGGGAGCTGGGCTTTCCATAACATCAGTTTTGTAGAGAATAATCTGACATTGTCATGCTGCACTAACAAGCTGGCCCTGCAACTTCTTATTCAGAGCGTTCAGCTCCTGCGTGATGTCAACAAGAAAAGCTAAGTCCATGAGCCATTTGGGATCACTCAGCTCGGGAACAGCCATCCCACCCTTCTCCAGCATGAATACTTTCAGTTCTGTTCTCAACTCAAAAAACCTCTTCAGGACGTTTCCCCTGCTGAGCCAACGTACCTCTGTGAAGTAGAGCACATCCTTTAAGCCCCTGGATCTGATATGGTTGATGCATTTCACAACGACAGACATCACACTGTCAAACTTCAAGCATTTGCTGCAAAGGGCCTGCTGATGGATAATGCAGTGCAGAGCAATAGCCTCCTCCACACCCTCCTCCTCCAGTTGTCTTTGAACAAGTGCCACCAGCCCGTTTTTTCTCCCTGTCATTGATGGCGCTCCGTCCGTCGTAATTCCAACAAACCTCTTCCATGGCAGACCGATATCCGCAATGGCTTCACACAGTTGCTGAAATATCTCCTGAGCGGTGGTCTGGCCATGCATTGGTTTCACTGTAAGCAACTCCTCTGTCACTTCAAAATTGTCATCAACACCACGGACATACATTGCGAGCTGAGCGGTGTCAGTGATGTCTGTGCTCTCATCAAGAGCCACAGAGTATGCACGGAACAGTTTGGCTTTGTGGCACAGCTGATCATATATGTCACTTGATAAGTCAGAAATGCGCTCTGCCACTGTGTTAGCTGCCAGGCTGATGTTGTTGAACTGACCCTTCTTTTCCGGACAGACTATACTTGCAGCCTGCAACAAACTCGCCTTCCGTAAACGGCTTTCCCGTCCTAGCAATCATCTCACTCACCACCTAGCTAGCTTCGACTGCTAAATCAGCCTCATTGCTTCCTTTCTTGAAGAGATTTTGTTGCTTCCATAGAATTTATTTTAGCTCTGACTTTTTTCTCTCTCTCATCTCCCAGGTATTTTGCATACTCTGCATGTTTAGTTGAGTAGTGACGTTTGACGTTATACTCCTTGTATACAGTGATTTTCTCTGTGCATATAAGGCACGTTGCGTTTCCCCTGTACTCAACACGAAAACATTCACTCTCCCACTTCTCCTGAAATGTTCTGTGGTCATCATCGATTTTTCTTTTCCCTGAAAGTTTTGATGAAGACATGGCAATATATTTTGCTTCCACTCTGTGTCACTTTTGGATCACTCTGGATTGATTCCGCTGCGCGCATTTGATTGACGTGTGGCGGAGTTCCCTCGGAGGGGGGAGGGGGAGGGGGGAGGGGCGAGGGAACAACTGTTACAACTGAATGTAATGTTTTCTACTTTTTTCCATCTGGGAAGATATTTGCCTTCATCAGATGGAAAGTGTCTTCACCAACAACTGAAGTATTTCTTATAGCTATGCAGGGCATGCAAGGGAACAAACACAAACAATAACAAACAAACAAGTGAAATGAAGAATCAAATTGAAATGGAACAATATAATATTGTGGTGGTTAATGTTATAATTCAGTCTAGAGAATGCACCAGACAGTATCTAAGACCTGCTAACATCTAAGTGTTCTAGGGGGAGACCCCCCCAACCCTTCGTGCGTCATTTCGTCCGCGTGCATTTTTCAGGGCAATCTCTATTGGGCTCAGGGCCATCTGTAAATTAGCTTAGATGGCCCACTTAATGTCATGCACTGTTTGCACTAGTTATGTGTTCGCCCTCTTGGTAGAAGATTAATAGAGACACAGCGATAAAGTGGTTTTCAAAGACACGGCAGCTTTTCAGCATTTCTTTATTGGGGGCGAGAAATGACTCTCTCCTTCCCAGATGTTAGTCCAGCTCACCTGTTGTTCATTTCTCACATTCCCCTGAGCAGGAACATGGAGGGAAGTCGTCTTCAAGGGTTTCCAAGGGTCGATGGGGGAGTTGTGATATATTTTGGACGGGGGTCTTAGAGAAGGTTCTTCAGGTTTTTGATGGATTTTTAGGGAGTTTTGTTAAAACATGTTGAAGGCCTCTTCAAAGTGTGTGTGTGTGTGTGTGTGTGTGTGTGTGTGTGTGTGTGTGTGTGTGTGTGTGTGTGTGTGTGTGTGTGTGTGTGTGTGTGTGTGTGTGTGTGTGTGTGTGTGTGTGTGTGTGTGTGTGTGTGTGTGTGTGTGTGTGTGTGTGTGTGTGTGTGTGTGTGTGTGTGTGTGTGTGTGTGTGTGTGTGTGTGTGTGTGTGTGTGTGTGTGTGTGTGTGTGTGTGTGTGTGGTCTAATTAACTGACGTATTTTATGTGTTGACTACAGACATTATTTCAGGCTAACAACCAAAAACACATTCAGAAAACCATTGACTTCCACCCCAAGGGAACAGGTATTGCTAACTAGTTTTAAGGGTTGTAGGACTCATTCCTACAGGAACAGTCTCACTCTTGAATGAAGACATAGTTATCTCTTCTCAGTATATTGTCTGTCACTCAATCCACTCCTAGAGAAAGAAATGAGAGACTTTTAACTCTTGAAGTGTGGCAGCCTCACATTCAACAAGCTTCAGCTCCAACACAGTTTGTGAAGTGCTGATCTGTATCACTAATCCCTCACAGCGAGCCAGTGACCTTGAGAGGAATGTGGCTTGTTTTTGTAATGAATACCTCTGAGTGAATGGAGAGGAGGAGGAGCAGAGCGGGGGGGTCGGTGTTTCCCAGCCCATTCTGCATCAAAACGAGGCTGAAACTCTGCAGCCAATAGCAGGGCAGTAAAACAGCCCCTCCCCCCTCTGAGAGAGAGAGAGAGAGAGAGTTGGTGGCTCCTCTGGTGGTTTCCCAGCATTCAAAGCGCCTATGTTTTCTTATTGGTAAATCGGGGACTTATAGGAACTGAGAGGCTGTTTCTCTCCCATGCTGTTAAACCAGTGCAGGGCCTGGTCGTCACAAAGGCTTTCTGCTCTCGGCCTGTAACGAGGTAAAACATGCAGGGACGAGACGCTCTCATCTCTTTCTAATGTCACCAATTGAAACTTGTTTTATAAAGTGTGTAGGGATGTGGGTGTTATCCTCTCTGTGCTGTTCAAGAAACGCAAAACAAGCCAAAAGAAAGCTCTTTATAAACAAAAGTCTCCACATGCAACGCTGCCTTTGGTTTCTGCTAAACACTTTGGGTAGCCTTGTTTCTATCCAGCCCTCCCTTCCCTTCCCTTGCTTTGCACAGGTTTAGGGTTAGGGGCGTATATTTGGAGGTTGCACTGTTTTCAGAGTGACGTGGGGCTTTATGCAGTGACGTAGAGTTTGAAGCAGACTGTGACGTAGAGTTTAAAGCAGACAGTGACGTAGAGTTTGAAGCAGACTGTGACGTAGAGTTTGAAGCAGACAGTGACGTAGAGTTTAAAGCAGACTGTGACGTAGAGTTTGAAGCAGACTGTGACGTAGAGTTTAAAGCAGACAGTGACGTAGAGTTTAAAGCAGACTGTGACGTAGAGTTTGAAGCAGACTGTGACGTAGAGTTTAAAGCAGACTGTTACGTAGAGTTTAAAGCAGACTGTTACGTAGAGTTTAAAGCAGACTGTGACGTAGAGTTTTACGCAGTGACGTAGAGTTTGAAGCAGACTGACGTAGAGTTTAAAGCAGACTGTGACGTAGAGTTTTACGCAGTGACGTAGAGTTTAAAGCAGACAGTGACGTAGAGTTTAAAGCAGACTGTGACGTAGAGTTTGAAGCAGACTGACGTAGAGTTTGAAGCAGACTGTGACGTAGAGTTTGAAGCAGACTGACGTAGAGTTTAAAGCAGACAGTGACGTAGAGTTTAAAGCAGACTGTGACGTAGAGTTTGAAGCAGACTGACGTAGAGTTTGAAGCAGACTGTGACGTAGAGTTTTACGCAGTGACGTAGAGTTTGAAGCAGACAGTGACGTAGAGTTTGAAGCAGACAGTGACATAGAGTTTAAAGCAGACTGTGACGTAGAGTTTAAAGCAGACAGTGACGTAGAGTTTGAAGCAGACTGTGACATAGAGTTTAAAGCAGACTGTGACGTAGAGTTTAAAGCAGACTGTGACGTAGAGTTTGAAGCAGACTGTGACATAGAGTTTAAAGCAGACTGTGACGTAGAGTTTAAAGCAGACAGTGACGTAGAGTTTAAAGCAGACAGTGACGTAGAGTTTAAAGCAGACAGTGACGTAGAGTTTAAAGCAGACAGTGACGTAGAGTTTGAAGCAGACTGTGACGTAGAGTTTAAAGCAGACTGTGACGTAGAGTTTGAAGCAGTCTGTGACATAGAGTTTAAAGCAGACTGTGACGTAGAGTTTAAAGCAGACTGTGACGTAGAGTTTGAAGCAGACTGTGACATAGAGTTTAAAGCAGACTGTGACGTAGAGTTTAAAGCAGACAGTGACGTAGAGTTTAAAGCAGACAGTGACGTAGAGTTTAAAGCAGACTGTGACGTAGAGTTTAAAGCAGACTGTGACGTAGAGTTTAAAGCAGACTGTGACGTAGAGTTTAAAGCAGACAGTGACGTAGAGTTTAAAGCAGACAGTGACGTAGAGTTTAAAGCAGACTGTGACGTAGAGTTTAAAGCAGACAGTGACGTAGAGTTTAAAGCAGACTGTGACGTAGAGTTTGAAGCAGACTGTGACGTAGAGTTTAAAGCAGACTGTGACGTAGAGTTTAAAGCAGACTGTGACGTAGAGTTTGAAGCAGACTGTGACGTAGAGTTTGAAGCAGACTGTGACGTAGAGTTTAAAGCAGACTGTGACGTAGAGTTTGAAGCAGACAGTGACGTAGAGTTTAAAGCAGACTGTGACATAGAGTTTGAAGCAGACTGTGACATAGAGTTTAAAGCAGACTGTGACGTAGAGTTTGAAGCAGACTGTGACGTAGAGTTTAAAGCAGACAGTGACGTAGAGTTTAAAGCAGACGGTGAGGTAGAGTTTAAAGCAGACTGTGACATAGAGTTTGAAGCAGACTGTGACGTAGAGTTTAAAGCAGACTGACGTAGAGTTTGAAGCAGACTGTGACGTAGAGTTTAAAGCAGACAGTGACGTAGAGTTTAAAGCAGACGGTGACGTAGAGTTTAAAGCAGACTGTGACATAGAGTTTGAAGCAGACTGTGACGTAGAGTTTAAAGCAGACTGACGTAGAGTTTAAAGCAGACAGTGACGTAGAGTTTAAAGCAGACTGTGACGTAGAGTTTGAAGCAGACTGTGACGTAGAGTTTAAAGCAGACTGACGTAGAGTTTATAGCAGACAGTGACGTAGAGTTTGAAGCAGACTGACGTAGAGTTTGAAGCAGACTGTGACGTAGAGTTTGAAGCAGACTGACGTAGAGTTTGAAGCAGACTGTGACGTAGAGTTTAAAGCAGACTGTGACGTAGAGTTTAAAGCAGACAGTGACGTAGAGTTTGAAGCAGACAGTGACGTAGAGTTTGAAGCAGACTGTGACGTAGAGTTTAAAGCAGACAGTGACGTAGAGTTTGAAGCAGACTGTGACGTAGAGTTTGAAGCAGACTGTGACGTAGAGTTTGACGTAGAGTTTGAAGCAGACAGTGACGTAGAGTTTAAAGCAGACTGTGACGTAGAGTTTAAAGCAGACAGTGACGTAGAGTTTAAAGCAGACTGTGACGTAGAGTTTGAAGCAGACTGTGACATAGAGTTTGAAGCAGACTGTGACGTAGAGTTTAAAGCAGACAGTGACGTAGAGTTTAAAGCAGACAGTGACGTAGAGTTTGAAGCAGACTGTGACGTAGAGTTTAAAGCAGACTGACGTAGAGTTTGAAGCAGACAGTGACGTAGAGTTTAAAGCAGACTGACGTAGAGTTTAAAGCAGACAGTGACGTAGAGTTTAAAGCAGACTGTGACGTAGAGTTTGAAGCAGACTGTGACATAGAGTTTGAAGCAGACTGTGACGTAGAGTTTAAAGCAGACTGACGTAGAGTTTATAGCAGACAGTGACGTAGAGTTTGAAGCAGACTGACGTAGAGTTTGAAGCAGACAGTGACGTAGAGTTTGAAGCAGACTGACGTAGAGTTTGAAGCAGACTGTGACGTAGAGTTTAAAGCAGACTGTGACGTAGAGTTTAAAGCAGACAGTGACGTAGAGTTTGAAGCAGACTGTGACGTAGAGTTTGAAGCAGACTGTGACGTAGAGTTTGACGTAGAGTTTGAAGCAGACAGTGACGTAGAGTTTAAAGCAGACTGTGACGTAGAGTTTAAAGCAGACAGTGACGTAGAGTTTAAAGCAGACAGTGACGTAGAGTTTAAAGCAGACTGTGGCGTAGAGTTTGACGTAGACAGTGACGTAGAGTTTGACGTAAAGTTTGACATAGAGTTTGACATAGAGTTTGACGTAGTGACGTAGAGTTTTACGTAGAGTTCGACGTAGAGTTTGACGTAGTGACGTAGAGTTTTACGTAGACAGTGACGTAGAGTTTGACTTAGAGTTTGACGTAGTGAGTCTGAGGGAATTTTAACTTTTTCTTTATTCCCAACCATGAAAGCAACACGTGGCTCAGATGATGATCCTGTTCTTTGGTTTGTACAGGACAAGATGTTATATTTCTATCCATGAACAGAAGCATTTGTTCACAGATATCTTCTGGGGTTTCCAAGTGAACCACTAATCAGTGTTGCACTCACATGCTGCTGCATGTTGGCATTAAGTTACACCCTGAGGAGAGGTGTTACAGTGCTACTGTCACTGGTTCAGAGATCTCTGCTGTAGTTAAAGGTAATAAACCTTAATGTTTATCTGGTCAATAAAACTAAACGATCAGTTGAATAATCTGCTTGTTCTACTCAATATTCTTTCTGCGTCATCATATTTCCCTGTTTGATGATATATTACACTCTAAAATGTAACTGGAGAATGTCCTCTGAGGGCCTGTGTCATCATGGCATGTGTATCAGAGTCAGTGTCTTTGTTTTCCAAGTGCTTCGACGTTGGAAATATGCTCGATGTCCGGAAAAACGCTGGTGACATCACTGTCGAAATAAAGGGGAAGCTTCTTTTTTGGGTTGTCTGTAGGGGCGTAACGGTTCACAAACATTTGGGTTCGGTACGTACCTCGGTTTTTAGGTCACGGTTCGGTACGTTTTCGGTACAGCAGAAAAGATTATCAAAAAATATAAAAATATTTGTTTTGTTTTTTTAATTATTATTAAACTGTGAATATTCACTCAAATAAATACAAAATAAAATAAACATTAAGGTGCAGCATTTTGATGAACTGAAATCATCTGTATTTGAACTGTACTGTACTCGTACCTAAGCAGCCAGTTTGACATTAGGACTTGCTTGTCATTGTATTTTCATGTTTGTTTAAAGAAAGATGAACTTGTCCACATTGCTTGCTGAAAGGGCAGATCTGCTGGCACTAACAATGTCTCCTGCTGTGGAGAACACCCTCTCTAGGGACAGAGGTAGCAGATACAGCCAGGTAGCGCTTTGCTAACATGGCAACATAAGGAGATTTGGCGTTTGTAATAGCTTTGGCTCGGTCTGAACTTGTTGCGAGCGGTGGAGGCTTAAATGCTAGCGGGAGTTGGGTTTGCTCTTCAGTCTTTTTTCTTTTGGTACCGGTGATATTCACGTTCGGGTGATGCCTTTTCAAATGAGTGTGCACGTTTGATGTATTGCCGCGTAACCAATGTTAGTTTAACAATGCCGACAAACAGCTTTGGTTCGGTCCACCTGTCTTTGTCCGTCATCCTTGTACGTAACTGCGAAACCAAAATGTTGCCAAACCGGAGACTTCAATGATGCTGGAGGATTTTAGAGCTCAACTTTATCTGCGTTCGCCATTTCGACAGTTCCTCAAATTACTGACTACATTTGAACGCATCCCTGTGACCAGCTCTCATAGTATGCCTCTCGTCCAATGAAATGACTTGCTCGCTCTATGACGCGCTGAACCCAATGTGAGCAAATTACTCTGAATGCTGCGACACAGCACCTGAGATTACTTCCAAGAAGTTGTTCACGTTCTCAATTTGTTACGTTTAACGTTATATTCGTTCGGTACACTCCGGTACACTTCGGTACACACGTGTACCGAACCGAAGGGCCCGTACCGAATAATTTTAGTACGTGTACCGTTACACCCCTAGTTGTCTGTCTATTCAGATCTTAACATATCATACAGGCATCGTCATAACAGAAAATAGAAATCCTATAAAGACCAGGACTTTGTTCGAGGAAGCAGGTTTTCGATTGAGCGGTGTCGAGCCCAATCAAGTGTCAAACCTTTCCTCCTTGGTGCTTATTGTGAAAAACCAAGTCATCAAATAGATCGAAGCATCGGAGCCTTTCCACGGCTGCAAAAGTATTCAAATGTAATCAACAGCCTGTCTGTTCTTTGCTTCAAACGTCTCATCTCCTCCTCCTCTCTTTGCATTCACTACCTTTACCTGCAAAAATATCCAGATCTTTGGTCCAAAGAAAAGAGACTGGAATTCACTTTTTTTTTTTCAATATTTTTTACACCCAATAAAAGTTACTGCTGAAAGTTTGTTGCTGCTACTTTGCCTCTTAGTGTGTTATCAAATAAAAAAAGTGTGTCTTGAGTCAGCTCTTAGTATGAACGCTCTCTGCTGCCCTCAGGTGGTACATTTCATTTTCCATTCCATTACACTGAGCTGACACTTATCGAAAGCAACTTACATTCAATGTGCATTCAAATGTGAAGAAGATGAAACTCAAACCAGAATCCTGCAGGAACATGTCCTGTTTCTAATCCAGAGCAGGTGAAGCATCAGCTTCACTTCAAACCAGTTATTTGTAAATGAACAGAAGAGATATTCTTTTTCAAGGTGTGTGTTTGTAGTTGTTTTAGCCTCTGAATTCCTTCCATCAATAAGTAGATAGTAGGGATGTAACGATATACCGAATATCGTGGTATCGCGGTAAATAAACTTCCCAATACCGTCGTGAGACTGACAAAATCTACCGCGATTTAAAAAAAAAATTAATTAAAAATCTTTTTTTTTTTTTTTTAAACACTTTTTTTTTTTTAAACCTTTATTTAACCAGGTGGTCCCATTGAGATCATCGATCTCTTTTTCAAGAGAGACCTGTCTAACATGGCAGCAAGTAGGTTACAACATGAAAATAAAACAACAGATAACACAAAAGGACATCGTATTTATAGGGCTACATTTACACACCTAGAGACATTGACAAGTACCAACCATATATTTATATCTCGCCATGTCAATAGGCCTGGCATTAGACTTTTTCGCTGTCCGTCATTTTGACAGACAGGATCGTAAAATATCCGTCATAATCCCTTATTACCCGTCGGGTCTGAACAGTTCCCGATAGAGCATGCTCGTGAACTGTCAACGGGGGGGGCGGTGTTATGCCGTGTGTGCATGCACCTCGCGGGACGCGCACAGTGTGAAGCAAAACCTCCCAGACATGTATTGATCTGTACGGCAAAGTACGGTTTGGGAACTATATCATTTCCTTTTGGACGGCATGCATAACACGGCATAACATCAGAGCCTGGCTGCGGGGAAACGTTGGCGCTGTTCCGAGTTTGTTCTAATCTGTCAAAATGACAGACTGCTTTCAGATTTTTCCGTCATTGTTTAATAAAATATTCGGTTAACGCGACCACTGGTGTCCCAGCAACATCAGTACCAAGCGAGAGAGTTGTTTCCAGAGCAGGGGATATTGTAAATGCCCAAACACCCCAGCTTATAAATACCTGGAAATGTGGACATTCTCATATTCCTAAAAACCTGTCTGATGATGCTGAGTGAGTGAAAAACTAAAGTGAAACGTGATTTATTTTATTGCAGGGTCTGATTATTAAATGTCCTTGTTTATTTGTGAGATGCAGTGGCATAAAGAAAATGCTTACTTTGTTTGGTAGTACCATTAGGTACAAAAACACTGGTTTTCTTGTTACAGTCTGTTACTGTCACTTTGTTTTTGACACTTTAAAATACTGCTATCCTACAAAAAGGCTGTAAAACTCAGATTTATTATGTAATAAAGAAACATTTTCCGAGTAAAAAAATGTTTTATTGAAAAAAAAAAATTAATGATTTTTTTTCCTTCCCTTTATTATTCAATATCGCGATAAATACCGTACCGTGGACTTGTTATCGCGATATTATCGTACCGTGAGTTTTTGGTACTGTTACATCCCTAGTAGATAGTATTCATTATATTAATCAAATCAAGGTTTATTTATACAGCACAATATCACAAACTAAATATTTCAAACTGGAGGGTGGCGCCCCACCAACGGAGCCCCGCGCCCCCCCCCTCAAATTCAAGGGGTTTAAAAAATAAATAAAAATAAATTTCTTTTTTTTATTATTATTATTTTTATTATTATTTATATATATATATATAAAAATATATATATATATATATATATAGCACCAAACGGCAACTAATACACTAATCTATATCTACTGTCACTTGTCACATTGAACATGTGCTCTTTTATTAAATAAACTAAACGCTTTCATATTAGGTTGTGAGTTTAGTGTTTTTGACCCGAAGAAACACTGATAGATTAATCAATAACAATAATCCACATCTCCTCTCTCTGCTCCAGAGGATTTAAAAAATATTTAGAGTGGCAAAGCCCCTCCCCTTCCGGTGGACCTCCATGGGACCTTATTTAGGAAAAATGATGTATTGAAGTCAATGGAGAGAGAAAGATTATCTTTCGATCCCGTTTGAATTGTGCCACGAATTACACATATGATGTTTCTCAATTTAAAAGATAATTTTGCAAGTCAAAAAAATAAAAATGTGTCGTAAAACTGTGAAGCAACACTTTGTTTGTGTGAAACGCTGAATGAACTACATCTCTGGTCTCGCAGAACAACACACGTCACCAAGATGGCCGTCACTACTGTCTTGTCAACAAAAGGATTGACTTCCCTCACTATCACCACAATGAAACACATCCAGAAGAATGTCATGCAAAGCTGCCTGCCTGCCTTCCTTTGATTCTCTCTGAACTGCCTGCTCTTTTTAACGTTTAATGTCAACCATTTGTCCAGATAGCGTGCAGTAGAAAAGATCGCAGATGCTAATGTAGCGTTAGCATCTGTGATCAGCATTCCCCCCCCCGGCTTAAATTGTGTATTATAGAATGATCACACCGGTGACAGTACTCTTCAAAGGGTTCACGAAATATGACTACTAGTCTTACTGTTTAACATGTTGGGTTACTTAATGTTACTTCATGTTAAGGCGAATAAAATAAGGTGAACAGATTTTCAAAATTAAAACCGGGGACATTTTGAGTTTTGCCGTCAATATATCATTAACATAACCAATTTTCTTCACTGTTAAAGAAAAAAGGGGGACAATTCTGGTTCAATGTAATTCGTACATTTTAACTGTTGGATACAAACAGAAGGACTAGCTCATATGAGACTTCAAAGGTCTTTTATTTTGAAACTGTACATCAGATTGTCCTGATTCTCTCTGATTGACTATATGGGGTGTTCTGCTACACCCTGGAGTGAAATAAGTCTTTGATAATTTGACAGTTGTTATTTATTCTTGTATAAAAACAGAAGGACAATAGCTCATATATGAGATTTCAAAAGTATTTTATTTTGAAACTCTACATCAGAATTTCCTGATTTTCTCTGATTGACTAGATGGGGTCTCCTGCTGTCACCCTGAAGTGAAATAAGTATTTGATTTACTTCGAATGACTCTTTGATTATGGACGGTTCCCATTGAATAATAATCAAAATATACGATGGACAATAGATCTAATTTGAGATTTTAAACAGCATACATTTTAAATTGTGCTTCAGAAAGTAATGTTATTTTAGGAGTGTTGTGAGATGGTGTCAACATCAATTGAAATTAGTCACCCAGTGGAAATGTTAGATCTGTCTTCATAACTGTATCCTTACATTTTATATTCACTCAGTTATAATTTGGTAGTTATACGTAGTTTGTTTTAATTTATTATCGATCACATTATATAGTACATATTTCTTAATTTAAGCTCCAGTATATATGAATATGTTTGGTGGGTCATTCCTAGCATTCGGTGCCATTTAGTTCCCCACCACATTATATCATATATTTTGTATTTAAAAAGGTCTAATGCTTATTTTTTAAAAGCTTGGTTTTAAATGTTTATACCCTCTACCATAAAACAACAATGTTATTTAGCCAGGATATTAAAAATTCTAAATAATTACTCTGATTTTAGCACAAGTAGGCCAAATGGCTGTGTCCCCAATCATGTTTGCTCAACTTCTGTAACAGATATACAAAAAGAAATCAAAGAAATACAAACAAATTCTACATTTTTGTGAGTGTTGTATGACCCTTTTGCTAATATTCCTCACCAAATTGAAATTGTTGTTATTAATTCATTTGTATTGAAAATAAAGTGTGTGTCCCCTGTTTGAATGTCCCCCCTGTTACTCTGATTTTAATCCCTCTGGACACGCCCCTTTACTATTCTACTATTTGTATAACTCAAGAAGAAGAAGAATACATTTTGAGTGGGAAATAATCTTCAAGAAGCAGAGTGAATGTGTTCTTCCTTCAACGTTTTTCTAATGTTTTAAAGAACCTAACTATTGCGGTAAACTAAAGCATAAAATGTCCACCCTGTTATTCTCATTTTTAGTGGAACTGATCATTTGTTTTACATTTAGAAAATTTGGTGAATATATCTATCAAATATATGTTTCTGTTGTCACCAAGTGCTAGCTTGATTATCATCACACATGTAGCAATAGCCAAGTTTAGCATAAAATGTCCACCCTGTTACTATTTTTCACAGTAACAGGGTGCACACACAGTAACTGGGGATGGTAAAAAAAAAAAATGTAAGCATAATATCCTGAGCTTGACCAAAATATTTTTCTTATACTTTAACAAGCCATCATTCAGATTAAATTTTTAAAAAACATGGAAAATGATGTTTTTTATTTTTGAATACCCTAGCTGAAATGGCACCGAATGCTTGGAATGACCCTGGTGTGTTTTTTTAGGTATATTTGTTATTGACCGAGTAAACGCTTTTATTTTGAAGGCAGTTTTTACAGGCCTCTACCGTAATGCATAGGATATTCGCGCACCGCAACACAACGTGTGGGCTGGCTTGACTGTGTTTTCCGAAGTGGGGGCTGTTGACCACAGTCTGTTTACCCAGTGTTTCCTGACATAAAACGTTTTGTTTTACCTTGCTATGTGTTTTTAACGTATATTAAAAAACGGGGACATTTCCGGGGACAGTTTCAACCGGGGACAGGCTAATACAAACGGGGACGTCTGGTCACCCTATAATAAAAATGACAAGGCTGTAATGCTAACTAACGTGCTAGTTTGTGATATTGGGCTGTATAAATAAACTTCGATTTTATTTATATATATTTTTTATTATTATTTATGTTTTTCAAAATATAGACTAATGCTAATAATAGTATTAATAATTGTAAATGGCCATTGGTGACACCACCAGTTGGTTTTACTGTAAACTTGGAGGAAGCCAGCAGCGCAGGCTGCGCAGAGTGCAGACTGCTGCAGCCTGCTACACACCGACCCCGCCCCCCCTCTCCGTCACACGTGCGATTGATTTATTGGCGATATACAGAACAGTGAGAACAACACTGAGTATGGTATAGATTTTTCTACAGCTATGCGGATGATACACAATTGTACATATCGGCTGAACCAAATGATGTGACAGCCATACACTCCATTACCAACTGCCTGACAGCAATAAACAAATGGATGAACGATCATTTTCTGAAATTGAATGAGGACAAAACTGAAGTCCTACTTGTTGGCCCCAAATCAAAAAGAGAGATGCTTACAAATAATCTAGGAAGCTGAACCACTTGGATTAAACCGGAGGTGACAAGTCTCCGTGTCATCCTGGACTCAGATTAGAACGTAAACGCCCATTTAAACAAAGTGACCAAAATAGCTTTCTTTCATCTCAGAAACATAGCGAAGGTACGACCATTCATAAATCACACGATGCAGAGAAGCTAATTCATGCTTTTATATCCAGCCGACTGCAATGCACTCTTCACTGGAAAGCACAAGAAAGCTGTTGGAAGACTCCGGCTCATTCAAAACTCTGCAGCTAGACTACTAACGAACACCAAAAGGAGGGAACACATTAGTTCTGTCTCAGCTACTCTAAGACCTGTAACTTTCAGAATTGATTTGAAGCTGCTTCTCCTCACAAACAAAGCTCTAAACGGACACGGACCCAGCCACATTGCTGACTCTCTGATAAACGACACACCCGCCAGAACACTGCGACCATCAGATGCAGGTCTATTAGAGGTCACCAGAAAGAGTCATAAGAAGATCGGTGAAGCATCCTTTGTAAACCACGCCCCAAAACTGTGGAACCACGCCCCAATACTGCACTATTCTCTGTGATTGACAGTTCTCTATTTCTCTATGTTTTATTCTCCATGTTTTTATTTGATCCCACTTTTTGCTTTGCTCTTGCTGCTTGTTACTGATTTGATGTCTTATTTCTTACTGATGTAAAGCCCTTTGAACTGCAATCCCCTGTATGAAAGGTGCTATACAAATCAAGTTATTATTATTATTATTAACGCAACTAAAGATGAACAAAGCGGCACGTTCAACGAAGAGTTCCTCGTGGAACTACTTCGAATTGTACGGCCTATTGTTCTAAAGTGCCGGTGGGGGGGCGGCGAATAATCGATTTATATTCGCCAGGGTTGTCCGATTTTCGAATGATCATGGTCAGTTTCTGGCATCCTTATCAGAGACAGACTCTGTATTTATCTGAGATCTGTGACCTTTCCCTGACCTTTCCCTGGGTAGTCGGTACAGACAGGTATGCTTACAAATCCGAAACAGGTGCTAGTTCAAAATGTAATATAATAGAAAATAATACCCAACCTAAAATAATATGTAAATAAAATAAATATAATAAAAAAATATATATAAACATAAAATAAGGTGTTTAGAGCTCAGTGTTGTTGGTTTCCATCTTCTCTCAAATGTTTCTAGTTGTAGTGTTGCTGTAGTGTGTTGTTTTACGCTCTGCGTTCCTTCCCTCTTCCAGATGGAGTCTCCGGTCTCCACGCCGGCTCCTCCTCCGCTCCACCCCCTCGTCTCGGGGTCTGGCAGCGACATCTCGTCCCCCTGCGAGCAGCTGATGGTCCGGACGCGCTCGGTGGCCGTGAACACAGCCGACGCCGCGCTCGCCACGGAGCCAGAGTGCCTGGGACCCTGTGAGCCAGGCACCAGCGTCAACCTGGAGGGCATCGTGTGGCAGGAGACGGAGGACGGTGAGAGCTTTATTCATCAAATCAAAGTTTATTTATACATATATATATATATATATATACAGTATATATATCACAAAACAACAGTTGTCAACATCTTGTGGCAGGAGACGGAGGACGGTGAGAGATACCAAATTTCGTGAATTTCCGACTATATTCGAGTAGTTTCAAGTAGCTTGTCACATATTAATCGTCAAAAGTGGTTCGTTCTCCGTTAGTCTACAACTTCCCCGTTTGAGCTATCCACTATTTCTTTGCAAAATAACATCACATTTGTTAAGAATTTAAATGTATCCGATCTATCCTCCTGGAGGAGTTTGTAAAAGTTTGCAAAGATAACAGGAAAATTGCACCTTTTCCAAAATGGCCGACCTCTGGGTGGGCGGGGCTAATGAAGGCCGATTGGAAATGTCTTCACAATCTTAAGAACAATGGGTTTACCAAATTTAGTGATATTCTATTCGAGTAGTTTGTCACATATTAATTAAGAAGTGGTTTGTTCTCCGTTAGCCTACGACTTCCCCGTTTGAGCTAAAACAGAACAGCCCTGAAACAGAAACAAGTTTTTGAAGCCAAAAGGTATAATATCATATAATCATAAACGCATGACGATGTGTCGACTCATCGCCCGAATAAACGAGCACTGCTCTACAAAACAAATCGTTAATTTTTCGATATTCTCGAGGTCAGCCCTAATTCTAACTGGTTGTATGTTTTCTAGGCATGCTGGTGGTGAACGTCACCTGGAGGAACAAGACGTACGTCGGGACCCTGCTGGACTGCACCAGACATGACTGGGCCCCCCCGAGGTGCACACTCAATTACATCTCAGATAGAAACAGCAGAACGCTGGATGCAAATCAGAAGCACGCTGAAGGCTCTTTGAGCAGCTTGTCTCTCACTGATTGGCCGTTATGTTAAATGTTTGTTTGTTTTTCATGTATTGTTTCTTGATATCTATATATTTGTAAGTCTCTTCTCGCTCACTTCCAGGTTCTGCGAGTCTCCCAGCAGTGACGTGGAGATGCGCGGCGGTCGAGGTCGTGGGAAGCGGATTCGACCCGGCAGCAACACGCCGCTCAACGACAACAGCAACTCCTCCGACAACAAAGGGAGCGGCAGCAGTAAGACGCGCGGTGGCGGCAGCGCGGCGGCGGCTAACAGCAAAGGGCGGCGAGGCAGCCAGACGGCCATGTTGGGAGGAACTGAAGCTAGTCCATCTTCCAACAAGAGGAAAAACAAACCCGCGTCCGACATGGAACCAACTTCCAGCTCCGAGGACACAAAGGCCTCTAAACGAATGAGGACAGACTCCACCGGTAACGCTCTCCCACTTCCTGGAGGGAAACCGGATTCCCTTCCTCCTCCAATGTTGGATTGCCCCTCCCCCGTCCTCATCGACTGCCCTCACCCCAACTGCAACAAGAAGTACAAGCACATGAACGGGCTGAAGTACCACCAGGCGCGGGCGCACAACGACCACGAGGTTCAGGACGTGGACAGCGAGTACGGGGACGATGTTTTAACCCACTCTGACGCTCCGGGTTCTTGTAACGGAGCCGCCGCCATTTCTCCCGCTCGCTCAACGACTCCTAAAGGACGGGGGTTCGACGCGCCTTCGCCCTCGCCGGGAAGGATGAAGGTGAGGAAGAAGGAGGCGGAGATGGAGGCGGAGTTGGAGGAGGAAGGGGCGTGTCTTACGGACGAGGCAAGCAATGACGGGTTGGACGACAGGAAGTCCAGGAAGACGACGGGGGGCGGGAAACCTGATAAAGTGACTCAGAAAGGCGTAAAACCCGGACGTCCTTCCGCCGCCTCCCCTTCCCCTTCTTACGCCTTACAGAACACTTCCCCCGCCTCCTCCGTGGTGCAGCAGCCAATCCCCAAGAGCTCCGCCTCCAGCCCCGGCCCCACCCCCACCAAGGACAAGAAGAAGAAGAAGAAGAGGGAGGGAGGCAGGGAAGGAGGCAGGGAAGGAGACAGTCCTAAAGGGAAGGGAGGAGGGAATAGAGAGGAGGACTCTCCGGACTTCCTTCTGAACGGATCGGAGCATCAGAATCGTTTGGCGAGCATCAAAGCGGAGGCGGATAAGGTTTACAGTTTCTCCGACACGGCGCCCAGCCCCTCGCTCGGCCGGGGGGAGGGGGGGAACCTGAACGGGGCCGAAACAGGAAGCCCCGCCTACTCGGACATCTCCGACGCCGGGGAGGACGGGGAGGCGAGGACGGGGGAGGTGAAGGTGGGTCTACCTTTTAGAAAAACACTTTATTTATTGACTTGATTTATTTAGAACGTGTAAAACAATAATACAAACAATTATAATGAAATGAAAGAAGAGAATGATGATACTGTACAAACTGAAGCAGTGTCACATTGAGGCGGGGGAGGTGAAGGTGGGTCTTCCTAAAAAAAAACTTTATTTATTGAGATTTTTCAAACATGATAGTCTTTCTGCAGCTCAGAGCGTTTCACATTCATTAGTGTTTCACAGCTGTGGTCGTCTGCCTGTATTGTTTGGTGTTCATCTGTTGTAACTCTGTTCTGCCCTCTTGGACAGGTCGCTCTGGAAAAATAGGTTTTAATCTTAATAGCCGCGTTCACACCAAGTACTTAGCCGTACTTAGTGCCGGCACTTATTACCCCAGGGCACTAAGTACAGATCGCGTTCACACCGGAATAAGTTCCCTGAGGGAAGAGTAGGCAAATGAGCCGCTGACGTCACTTCTTCTTCTTCTGCTTTGGGTTTACTGGCAGGCCGCAAACAACTTCACGGCGTATACTGCCACCCGGAGTCCCCGGCCGGAAGTACCCGGAGTTTGGGACTGGCCTTCAGAGTAAATCACCAGAACACCGACACCTCCTTATCTCCACCGCTCCCATGTTTTATTTTGTGTTGCCAGAAATTAGTCTCTCTGCGTTTCTGCGCTGGGCTAATGCTAATGCTAATGCTAATAATGCTAATGCGAGGATAATAAAATGGCGGCTCTACAAAACATTTCAGAGTTTTACGGGGCGTGGTTTGCAATTCGCCCAGCCAATCAGAACTGGGGCACTTTTCCCCCCCAGGAGAGTACCACCTCTCAGCAGGCACTGAACATGGGGGTAAAAGTTCCCGGCACCAAGTTCTCTTTTTGGTGTGAACGCGACATCAGGGGTACTAACGGAACTAAAGGGGAAAAGTACTATTGAGACTTTTACCTGGTTAAATAAAGGATATAGAGAGAGTCCTGCAGGTTAGCATCCAGCAGCTTCTATATGCTAGGGACCCTACAAACAAACACTTTATTTACTGGCTTTTTTATTTATTTGATTTTATCTTTATTTATTTAGAACGTTTAAAACAATAATACAAAAAATAATCATGAAATGAAACAAGAGAATGATGATACCGTTGAGGTGGTCACATTGAGGCGAGGGAGGTGAAGGTGGGTGTCCATAAAAAACAAACAATATATTTATTGAGCCTTTTCCACACATTATAGTCCTTCATAAAACGTTGGGGTCCTCAGCATGTCGGGGTCTCCATCAGACCCTCTGAGCTGAAAACAGACTATTACCTTTTTAGTTTGGGGTCACTGTTCGTGTTTTAATATTTTATGATTCTTAATCTTTGTTTTGTTTCTAATGATGTTCCCGACTCTTGATTTCCCCTCATTGTTATTGTTTGTTTGTGCCTGGTGTGGCTCTGTGAAGCTCTGCGTGTTTCACGAAAGCTTCTGTATGAATAACGTTGTTTATCATCATTGTTATTAAAAGGTGAAGACGGAGCCCGACCAGGCGCCTCGAGAAGGTGCCAAGAAGACCCTGTTCCCCCCCCAGCCGCCCGGGAAGGAATACTACCCAAACTACGACTCGTATTACTCCCCCACGTACCCCAACGCCAGCCCCGCCGCACCCCCCCTCATGGAGGGCGTCCAGGTGAAGAAGGAGGAGGAGTCGGAGGTGAGGGAGGGGCTGGTTCTTAATAAGGAGCTGTACAGCGTTTGATCTGAAATGTGTTTCTGTGTAAAGCCTCTCCATGTCTGTCTGACGCCTCTGAGCGCTTGTTTTGAAGGTGGAGCCTCTGGAGGACAGGAAGCTGGACCCTCAGCAGCCGTCTGTGATCCAGCCGCGCTCCAACATGTACGCACAGCAGCTTTACTACAACCAGTACTACGTGCCCCCCTACTCCTACCCCCCCGACCAGAACTACCACGCCCACCTGCTGGCCTCCAACCCCGCGTACCGACAGCAGCACGACAACAAGAAGGCCTCGCTGCCCCCCCCCACGCTCTCCAGAGCCCCCAGCCTCTCAGACCTGGGGGGCAGCAAGGGGGGCCCCAAGCCAAAAGAGCCAAGAGAGCCAAGAGAGCTGAAGGAGCCTAAAGAAGCCCCCCAGGCCACTGCAGAGGGCAAATCTGTGATCATGTCGAAAGGCGAGGAGCAGAAGGTCCCGCCGTCTCCAGCCGCCGCCGTCCAACCAGAAGGCCTGAAGATGAAGCTGAGTGAAGCAGGGCATCATGGGAAAGAAGAGGGGGGGAAACAGGGAGGAGTGGAGCCCGCCATGTGGTACAGACAGGTAACTACAGCTGGGGTTAGCACTGGGCGGGGCAGGAGTTCGATGAATGTAAAAAAAATGCCATAAAAAAGTATTTGAAGAAAAAGTCTCAATATTTAGGAACTGATGCCGTTTCACAACGTAAACAGTCTGTTGTCCTGACTAATGTCTCTCTCCTCCTCCTCCTCCTCCTCCTCCTCCTCCTCCTCCTCCTCCTCCTCCTCAGGAGCCGGACTCTCGCCTCTGGCCCTATGTTTATCCCAACAAATACCCAGAAGCCCCGAAGCCTCAGGAGGAGGAAAGAGAACGAGAGAGAGAAAGAGAGAGGGAAAGGAAAGGAAAGGAGGAGCGATCGAGACCTAAAGAGCACCAGAAGGAGAAGGAGGAGGTGAAGGAGGAGGTGAAGGAGGGTGATCACCGAGGGGGGGGTAAGGAGGCGCGCCCCCCGCCCCCTCCCCAGATGCAGTTCTCCTCCCCTATGCCCCAGCATCACCAGGGTTACCTGCCCTACATGCCGGGGCCGTACGCCTACAGCCACGGGTACGAGGGAGCGGGGCACCCGGGGTTCAGAGGCCTGCCCTCCGTCATGATGCAGAACTACCCCGGTGAGTGGGACTCGAAGGGTTAATGCAACGTGTTTTAGGGAAATTGGTGTAAATGTAGTATTTGCAGGAAATTTGAGAAAAAAATTCCAAATATTTGCTGAAAAACTGGTGAAAACGTATTTTTATAAAAGCCAAATATTTCCTGAAAACCTGAAAGAAATGTCATAACTTTGCAGAAACAATGAAATCAAAGGCCAAATATTTGATCATTTCTTTTATAAATAAAGCGTTTAAAAAGAGTGGAAAGGCCAATATTGAGTATAAGCTGAGGTGATTGAGCTGCTGTCTCTCTCCTCAGGCTACCTGCCGGCCGGCTACTCGTTCCCTTCCTACGGGGGGAAGGCTGCGGGGGGGGAGGAGGGGGAGAAAGCCTCCAGGTCCAGCCCCACCGTGAAGCCCCCCCCCGCAGAGAACAAAGCTCTGGAGCTGCTGCAGCAACACGCCAGCCAGTACAAGAGCAAATCCCCCTCAGTGCAGGACAACAAGCCCCAAGAGAGGGAGAGGGAGGGACCCCGGAACTCCCCCTCCCAACGCATGCTGCCCTCCCACCATCACCTGGGGTACCCTCTGCTGGGGGGGCAGTACGACCTGTCCTACGCCTCAGGTGAGACACAGGTTGAAGAGGACCAGGAGTTACAAGGAACGTGGAAAAAAGAGATAGAAAGGGTCAATATTTGATGAAAAAGTGAATTCAAGTCGTTTAAATTATTTTAAAAAGTGAAAGTCATGAAAACATCACATTGTGACTGCACATATATTTATGAGTATATCTATATTCCGTGTAAATATTGCTATATTTTAATGTTATTTACGTATCCACCAAATACACCAAGGAGCATTCCTCCTGTGAGTAAACCTGACTCTGGTGAAAAGTGAAGAAAAGCTATAAAAACTGTAAAAAAAAAAAAACAGCCAGAAAAAGTCTAAATATTATAAAAAGTGATTTAAAGTTTAGCTTTTTCCATCACATTGATATTATATATATCATTGTGCGTACAGAACTATCCTCGGACTCACGTGAGGATCCGATTCTGTGGTTAACACCAGCTGGAGACATGTTATGGTTTTGTTCGTACCCCTCTGGTGGATTTAAAACATGGGTTGCCAACACGTCTCTAAATGATAAAACTAATCTTCAAAATCGACCCAAAACTCATCAAAACCAACGGGAGTACGGATACGGCTGCTTTCTGGTTAAAGCTACCATTTCTGACCCTGAAAATAACTACCATTATTGACCCTGAAAAGGTCAGAAATGGACTCAATAACCCCAAAAGCAGTCCACACAAATCAGCCAAGAGTTTTGTTTTACTATTATGAGTTGGTTTTATCAGCGTATTTTAAACGTTGTGAATGTTTTCCAGGTCTCTCGTCTTCAGCCATCGTCGCCAGTCAGCAGGCGTCGGCCCCGTCCATGTACCCCCCCCCACGGAGGTGAGAACGGTGAGAGACACGCACGCACACACACGCACGCACGCGCACGCACGCACGCACGCACGCACACACACACACACACACACACACACACACACACTAGGGGTGTAACGGTTCACAAACATTTGGGTTCGGTACGTACCTCGGTTATTAGGTCACGGTTCGGTACGTTTTCGGTCCAGCAGAAAAAATAATCACAAAACATAAAATGATTATTTGGGGTTTTTATTATTATTAAACTGTGAATATTAATTCAAATAAATACAAAATATAATAAAATAAACATTAAGGTGCAGCATTTTGATGAACTGGAATAATCTGTATTTGAACTGTACTGTACTCGTACCTAAGCAGCCAGTCTGACATTAGGACTTGCTTGTCATTGTATTGTTTTTTTAAAGAAAGATGAACTTGTCCACATTGCTTGCTGAAAGGGCAGATCTGCTGGCACTAACAATGTCTCCTGCTGTGGAGAACACCCTCTCTAGGGACAGAGGTAGCAGATACAGCCAGGTAGCGCTTTGCTAACATGGCAACAGAAGGATGGTGTTTGTAATAGCTTTGGCTCGGTCTGAACTAGTTGCGAGTGGTGGAGGCTTAAATGCTAGCGGGAGTTGGGTTTGCACTTCAGTCTTTTTTCTTTTGGTACCGGTGATATTCACGTTCGGGTGATGCCTTTTCAAATGAGTGTGCACGTTTGATGTATTGCCAGCCGCGCAACCAATGTTAGTTGAACAATGCCGACAAACAGCTTTGGTTCGGTCCACCTGTCTTTGTCCGTCATCCTTGCACGTAACTGCAAAACCAAAATGTTCCCAAACCGGAGACTTCAATGATGCTGGAGGATTTTTGAGCTCAACTTTATCTGCGTTTACCATTTAGACAGTTCCTCAAATTACTGACTGCATTTGAACGCATCCCTGTGACCAGCTCTCATAGTATGCCTCTCGTCCAATGAAATGACTCGCTCTATGACGCGTTGAACCCAATGTGAGCAAATGACTCTGAATGCTGCGACGCAGTACCTGAGATTACTTCCAAGAAGTTGTTCATGTTCTCAATTTTTTGCATTTAACGTTATATTCGTTCTGTACACTTCGGTACACACGTGTACCGAACCGTCATAATTACTTATTTTTATTAACATTAAAGTCAAATCTTCTTAAAACAAGCAGTGTTTTTTCAGCCGATAAAATATCTAATTCTCTCACACACACACACACACACACACACACACACACACACACACACACACACACACACACACACCACACACACACACACACACACACACACACACACACACACACACACCACACACACACACACACACACACACACACACACACACACACACACACACACACACACACACACACACACACACACACACACACACACACACACACACACACACACACACACACACACACACACACACACACACACACACACACACTCACCCACACACACACACACACACACACTGTCTCCCTCCCTCAGGCTGCAGCACCACCTAGTGGTCATCCCCAATATTTACTTCCTCTTCCTCCTCTTCTTTCAAAAGAAACCCTCAGATTTGTTTTCCCTTTGCTTCTTTTTGTTTAACCTCTCCTGTCCTCCCTCTGTCTGCAGGCACACCTGATTGGCCGCCCAGAGTCGTGTGACTGGATCACATGAGGAAGCATCTGTTTCTACATCAGTTCAATGGTGTTTGTGTGCGTTTGATTTCTCCGCCTGGACGTCCAGCACAACACCCCCCGCCCCCCTCCCCCCAACACACACACACACACACACACACACACACACACACACACACACACACACTGCTGAGACTCCAGGGGGTCCAGTTCAACTGACTACTGGTTCCAATGGTCCTGGAGGTCCTTCTAAAGCCTGATGTCCTACTGGTTCTGATGGATTTAGCAGGTTCTGGTTCTGATGGTTCCAATGGTCCCTACTGGTTCCAATGGTCTCTACTGGTTCCAATGGTTTCTACTGGTTCCAATGGTCTCTAATGGTTCCAATGGTCTCTACTGGTTCCAATGGTCTCTACTGGTTCCAATGGTCTCTACTGGTTCCAATGGTTTCTACTGGTTCTGATGGTTTCTACTGGTTCTGATGGTTCCAATGGTCCCTACTGGTTCCAATGGTCTCTACTGGTTCCAATGGTTCTAATGGTCTCTACTGGTTCCAATGGTCTCTACTGGTTCCAATGGTGTCTACTGGTTCCAATGGTCTCTAATGGTTCCAATGGTCTCTACTGGTTCCAATGGTCTCCAATGGGTCCAATGGTTCTGATGGTCCTTCTAAGCCCAGAGGTCCTTGGGGTTCTGGTGTGTTCTGTCTGGAGGACACAGATGTTGCTGCTGTGACGGACGAGCAGCGGAGGGTCGGACATTTTTTTCTTTTCTTTTTTTTACATTTCATCGTCACATTTCTGCGAGCGACCCCCAGACTTTACCTGCTCTGACCTTTGACCTCTGACCTCCAACTGGAAGTATCTCAGCTTCACGGGAAATAAAAACTAATACTGTGGGCGGAGGAAAACGGACCAATCAGAGCGCAGCCTCAGACTCCTCCTCCTCAGTGTGTAGCTGTACTGTACTCTGTGTGTGTGTGTGTTTGTTTGTGTGTGTGTGTGTGTGTGTGTGTGTGTGTGTGTGTGTGTGTGCGCGCCTGTGTGTGTGCGCCTGTGTGTGTGTGTGTGTGTAAATACTGTACAGAGGAATTATTTTAAAGAGCCTGTTGGATGCTGTTGGATTTCCTACTCTTCTTCTTCTTTTTGTCTGGTAGCCTCTGCCTCTGTTTTTCTACTGTTGTTGATCTGATATTAAATCTGTAGCTGGAGACCGGCGCCTGCCATCTGAGTCCTCATTCACACACACACACACACACACACACACACACACACACACGACAGAAAGTAACAAACAAACATGACAGTGGACGTTTATCAACAAGCTTTATTTCCAATCACAAACATACTTGAAAATATTGTTTTAGTTTTTTATGTTCGAATAAATAAACTTTCCAGGGTTTAATTTCAAAATGCATTTCAAAAGTCACAGGATCATTTCCAATGTTCTGCTGGAATCTGTTTGTTGCTGTTTACTTTCTCAAGAACTACATTTTGAAAGGAGGCACTGACGAGTTTTATGCACTAAAGAATTAGATTTAAAAAAACACTTACCGGAAAGTATTACGTCCTAAAGTCTGCCTCTTCGTGGCGCCTTCACATCCCCATGGACCCCCGGGACAAAAGAAGACTTTGACCTGAAACTTAAAAGCATGTTTAGTCTCAATATGACTCCATGACAGGTTTTTGGGTTTTAATTCTCTACTTTACATCAACATGTGTCCCCTCTTCTCCATGTCTTCTACATCAACATGTGTCCCCTCTTCTTCATGTCTCTTCTACATCAACATGTGTCCCCTCTTCTTCATGTCTCTTCTACATCAACATGTGTCCCCTCTTCTTCATGTCTTCTACATCAACATGTGTCCCCTCTTCTCCATGTCTCTTCTACATCAACATGTGTCCCCTCTTCTCCATGTCTTCTACATCAACATGTGTCCCCTCTTCCTCATGTCTCTTCTTCATCAACATGTGTCCCCTCTTCTTCATGTCTCTTCTACATCAGCATGTGTCCCCTCTTCTCCATGTCTCTTCTACATGTCTTCTACATCAACATGTGTCCCCTCTTCTCCATGTCTTCTACATCAACATGTGTCCCCTCTTCTTCATGTCTTCTACATCAACATGTGTCCCCTCTTCTCCATGTCTCTTCTACATCAACATGTGTCCCCTCTTCTCCATGTCTTCTACATCAACATGTGTCCCCTCTTCTCCATGTCTCTTCTACATCAACATGTGTCCCCTCTTCTCCATGTCTTCTACATCAACATGTGTCCCCTCTTCTCCATGTCTTCTACATCAACATGTGTCCCCTCTTCTTCATGTCTTCTACATCAACATGTGTCCCCTCTTCTCCATGTCTCTTCTACATCAACATGTGTCCCCTCTTCTCCATGTCTTCTACATCAACATGTGTCCCCTCTTCTTCATGTCTCTTCTACATCAACATGTGTCCCCTCTTCTCCATGTCTCTTCTTCATCAACATGTGTCCCCTCTTCTTCATGTCTCTTCTTCATCAACATGTGTCCCCTCTTCTTCATGTCTCTTCTACATCAACATGTGTCCTCTCTTCTTCATGTCTCTTCTACATCAACATGTGTCCCCTCTTCTTCATGTCTCTTCTACATCAACATGTGTCCCCTCTTCTCCATGTCTCTTCTACATCAACATGTGTCCCCTCTTCTCCATGTCTCTTCTACATCAACATGTGTCCCCTCTTCTTCATGTCTCTCCTACATCAACATGTGTCCCCTCTTCTTCATGTCTCTTCTACATCAACATGTGTCCCCTCTTCCTCATGTCTCTTCTACATCAACATGTGTCCCCTCTTCTCCATGTCTCTTCTACATCAACATGTGTCCCCTCTTCCTCATGTCTCTTCTACATCAACATGTGTCCCCTCTTCTTCATGTCTCTTCTACATCAACATGTGTCCCCTCTTCTTCATGTCTCTTCTACATCAACACGTGTCCCCTCTTCTTCATGTCTCTTCTACATCAACACGTGTCCCCTCTGAGATTCTTTCTCTTTTTGATCCATTTCTATAAAAACCTGTCTGAAAATGAGCTGATCAGATTTTAGCCACTTTATGATGTCATAACAATGTTTTGTCTTGTGTAACCATTAGCCAATCAGCAACCAAGGTAACCCCCCCCCCCCCCCCCCCCCTTTTAATATATGGCATTTAGCTGAGGCTTTTATCCAGAGAGACTTACAATAAGTGCGTTCGGCCAACAAAATACAACCTTGAAGAAAACAGAATCATATAAGTTCATCAGGTTTCATAGAGCCAAACATTTCAAGTGCTACTCAACTGGCTCTAGATCAGCCAGCCCTTTATTAGTATATAAGTGCTTTGTTAGTAACTCTATCTCTGGAAGTGGAGTCCAAAGAGATGAGCTTTCAGTCTGAAGAAGATGTGTAAGCTTTCTGCTGTCCTGATTTCAATGGGGAGCTCATTCCACCATTTTGGAGCCAGGATAGCAAACCCACGTGTTTCTGCTGATGGGAACTTGGGTCCCCCTCGCAGTGCGGGTGCAGCGAGCTGTTTGGCTGATGCAGAGCGGAGTGCACGTGCTGGGGTGTACGGTTTAACCATGTCCTGGATGTAGGAAGGGCCAGATCCATTCACAGCATGGTACGCAAGTACCAGTGTCTTGAAGTGGATTCTAGCAGTTACTGGAAGCCAGTGAAGGGAGCGGAGGAGCGGCGTGGTGTGGGAACATTTAGGAAGGTTGAAGACCAGACGAGCCGCTGCATTCTGGATGAGCTGCAGAGGTCGGAGGGCACATGCAGGTAGACCAGCCAGGAGGGAGTTGCAGTAGTCTAGGAGTGAGATGACGAGAGCCCGGACCAGAACCTGCGTCTCTCTCTGTGTCAGCTGGGGACGTATCCTCCTGATGTTGTAAAGAGTGTATCTGCAGCAGCGGGTTGTAGCAGAGATGTTTGCAGTGAAGGACAGTTTGTTATCTAGGGTCAAACCCAGACTCCTTGCAGTCTGAGTCGGGGAAACAACAGAGGGGCCGATGTGGATTGTTAGGTCAAGAGTGGGACAATCTTTTCCCTGAAGGAAAAGCAGTTCAGTCTTGTCAAGGTTGAGCTTGAGGTGGTGAGCAGACATCCACTGAGAGATGTCTGCTAGACAAGCAGAGATGCGTGCGACGACCTGGGTCTCTGAGCGGGGAAAGGACAGAATGAGTTGGGTGTCGTCAGCGTAGCAGTGGTATGAAAAACCATGCGGGCTAATGACTGATCCGAGCGAGTTTGTGTACAGGGAGAAGAGGAGGGGACCGAGAACAGAGCCCTGAGGGACCCCTGTAGTTAATTGACAAGGGTCGGACTCGGACCCTCTCCAAGTTACCCTGTAGGTCTTTGAGGTATGAGGTGAGGAGGGAAAGTGCAGAGCCTGAAACTCCAAGTTCTTGGAGAGTGTGAAGGAGGATCTGATGGTTCACCGTGTCGAATGCAGCAGACAGGTCCAGAAGGATGATGACAGAGGAGAGGGAGGCTGCTTTAGCCGTGTGCAGTTCCTCAGAGACAGCAAGGAGAGCAGTTTCTGTTGAGTGACCTGCCTTGAAACCAGACTGGTGCGGATCCAGAAGGTTGTTCTGATGGAGGTAACAGGAGAGTTATTTAAAGACAGCGCGTTCAAGTGTTTTAGACAGGAACGGGAGGAGAGAGACAGGCCTGTAGTTTCTAACATCAGACGGGTTGAGAGTGGGTTCCTTTAGGAGAGGGTTTACTCTTGCCTCCTTGAGACTGTTTGGAAAGTGACCAGAAGTTAGAGAAGTGTTGATGAAATGAGAAACGGTAGAATATCAGGAGCGATAGTCTGAAGGAGGTTTGAGGGGATAGGGTCCAGAGGACAGGTGGTAGGACGGGCAGAGGTAATGAGGGTAAGACCCTCACTTGGAGAGAGAGGGGAGAAGGAGGTCAGTGTGTGGGGGAGGGTCTGGTGACCCAGCGGTGAGTAAAGGTGAGTCAGAAAAAGAAGAGCGAATATCATCAACCTTTTTTTCACAGTCGCTTGACAGAAGGGAGGAGGGGGGAGGGGCTTTGGGGGGTCCAAGAGGGAGGAGGGGGAAGGGGCTTTGGGGGGGGGGCAAGAGGGAGGAGGGGGAAGGGGCTTTATCACTTCAATCTCCTCTAGAGCTCCAATAGGCGCATCCACACCGCAGTACTTTTCCCACAAAGGTTCATGAGAACTTAGTTCATCAGAACTCTTTAGTTCTCATGAACTAAGTACAGATCACGTTCTCACCGGAATAAGTCCCTGGGGGAGGATTAGGCAAATGAAGCCGCTGACGTCACTTCTTCTTCTTCTGCTTTGGGTTTACTGGCAGGCCGCAAACAACTTCACGGCATATACTGCCGCCCAAAGTCCCCGGCCGGAAGTCCCCGGAGTTGGGGAAGGCTTCAGTAGAAGCTGCTGGGACTCCCAGCAGCTTCTACTGAAGCCTTCAGAGTAAATCGCCAGAACGCCGACACCTCCTCGTCTCCACCGCTCCCATGTTTTATTTTGTGTTGCCATAAGTTAGTCTCTCTGCGTTTCTGCGCTGGGCTAATGCTAATAATGCTAATGCTAATAAAATGGTGGCTTCACAACACTCTTTTTTTGTTTTACGGGGCGTGGTTTGCAATCCGCCCAGCCAATCAGAAATATAGCTCTTTTCTCACAAGAGAGCCGCATGAGAGTCCCTACTCTCTAGCAGGGACGGAAAAGGGGGTAAAAAGGTTCTCATGAACTCATTTTAGTTCCGGCTCTTTTTGGTGTGAACGCAACATTTCGGAACTATATCGGAACTAAAGTGGGAAAAGTACTCCGGTGTGAACGCGGCTATTGAGTTCTTTGTAACCAAATGTCTCTCAGAGGGGCGTGGGGAGGGGCTCCTTATTTTAAAGTAACAGACAGAGAATCAGCACTTAGGAAACAGGGCTGAAACAGAGGGGATTATGGGTAATGCTGCAATGATCTGTTTGGTGTTTCAGCCAATCAGAGACAGGCTCTGGATATATCTGAGACCTGAGATATATTGATGAAGAAGAGGATAATAGGGGACCTTTTAAATTATAGAAAGGAAGATTTTCAGTTTGTTAAATAAAAACTGCTCTAGTGGGAGACTCCCAATACATCATATTTATTGATTTGACTTATGTGTTAGCCCATTGTCTCAAGGAATAACGAAATAGTTAAATGCCAAGTGTGTTATGTACGGTGGCCTGCAGGTGCCAGCGTACCAAAAACTAGACGCAGATATGAAAACCCAAAGGTTCCACACTCAGAATCTTCAGCAACTTGACAACACATGCAGCGTTTAGAGAACATTCAGCAACTTGAGGAGACATGCGCAGCGTTTAGAGAACATTCAGCAACTTGACAACACATGCAGTGTTTAGAGAACATTCAGCAACTTGAGGAGACATGCGCAGCGTTTACTAAAAGCTGCAGAAACCAAACGCTGCAAATAGTTTTTTTGTTGCATTCTCGTGTAATGTCGGTGTTCCACCACAGGGGGGCGCTGGTGCTCTGTGAACGGTTCACACTGATAGCAGTATAATACCTTGATACATAAAGCACACATTGACAAAAAACATTAATTAATTATAGCATAAAATAAAAAATAAATTACAGATAGAATATTGGATGAAATAATAAAAACAAATAACATCAAATAATTGACAAAAAATAATAGTTAATTATCAGATGAGATAATGGATGAAATGTTGTATACATTAAAGGTCTCCTATTAAACTATTTATAGGCATATATTAAGCTTCTCAGATACATGAAGTGTTTTGCTCAAAATACCAAACAGATCATGCTTTTACTTTGTATTTGTCCATGCACCTTGCTCTTATTTTGAAGGTCTCGTCCAGTCTGTTCCGGTAGTTTGTCTGTTTTTCTGCCTCCCGCAGCCGCGAGACGCAGAGAGCTGCGGACCTGAGAGAGAACAGGTGAGAGGACCTTAAGACAGGTGTGTGTGTGTGTGTGTGTGTGTGTGTGTGTGTGTGTGTGTGTGTGTGTGTGTGTGTGTGTGTGTGTGTGTGTGTGTGTGTGTGTGTGTGTGTGTGTGTGTGTGTGTGTGTGTGTGTGTGTGTGTGTGAGATTGAGCATTCAAATATTTAATAATAAATACAGTAATCTCTCGTCTTTAGGAGCTTTGTATTGGTTTTAAATTAGGTAGATTTATTTTTATTTATTTGAATGTTATGACATCATGGAGTGTTTGAATGCAGGACTCCTTTGTAATCCTTTCTTCCTTTTTATTTGGGGTAAGAGTATTTTTTTAATTTTTATATATATTTTGATCTGTTTATTTATTTGTTCACATGTTTTTTACAAATACCAAAACTAAAGGTAGAAATATGTATTATATTATTTTAATGAGCAAACTGTGAGCATGGATCTTGATCCTGATTATATGTTTTGCAGGGTATTTTATTTGTAATAATATCATTTATCATTTATATTGTAGTTTATTTTAGTTATGTATAAAAACATTTATATATATTTAGATTCTTTGAAGTTTTTATTTTTTGTAATTATCTTATATTTCCATTTTATTGTTCCTTTTTTATTCTATATTTTTCTCTTTTTGTATTATTTGTATTTGTTGTACATTTGTGTTTTTTTTAATTAGTATTATGAATATTTTGGTTTATTATTTTTTTATATATTATGAATTTTTTGTTCATTTTGTAGATTTACATTTGTTCCTTTTTTCATATTATCTATATATTTTGTTACTTTATTTGTATTTTTTGAATCTTTTGTATATTTACATATTTCGACTATTTATCAATAATCTCTAAAGTACCTACAGCTGTAAATGCTGAGCAGTCAACTACTTCCCTCTTACATGAAGTAGCAGGGATTGTCAATACTCCAGTGAAGTATGCAGTACTTGAGTATGCAGTACTTGAGTATGCAGTACTTGAGTATGCAGTACTTTAGTATGCAGTACTTGAGTTAAAGTTACAGGTGTGTATTTGAGGTTATTCTGTGAGTAGTTTCATTTTCTTATCATTTGCATAGATTTAGTTAAAGAGGATGCCGCAGCAGGAAGTGTCGAATATCAGAAATAATATCGGAGTTATTGGTGTGTGTGTGTGTGTGTGTGTGTGTGTGTGTGTGTGTGTGTGTGTGTGTGTGTGTGTGTGTGTGTGTGTGTGTGTGTGTGTGTGTGTGTGTGTGTGTGTCACCTGTACACAGTAAACAAACACATGCACAGAGACATGAGTGAGCAGCGGTTTGGTGCCTTGCTGTTATACACGGTCAGATCAGGATGTGAATCGGCGATACTTCGGTCAAAGGCCACGTTTCAAGACTCAAAGACTCAAAGGTTTTATCATCAGATGCTCAGCAGTTACAGTGTAGAGATGACAATGAAACTCTTCTGACCTGAGGCCTGTACTTCGAAGCTGGTTCAACCTAACCTGGATATGTTTGAGTTAGCCGGTTGGCCTAATCCAAAGTGGATCGCTCAAGCCAGCCGTGTCCTATCTAGTTAGGAGCGTTCACATGAAAGGGGTGGTATCTGGAGCATTCGACCAATCACAAGCATGGAGAAGTGTACTGACAGCGCAGCGTCATACTTCCTGGATGAAAAGTCAACTATAATATTAGACATATGAAGAAGTTAAACTTTAAACATCCATGACTGAAACACTTGATCCAGGATCAAAGCCACATAGCTGCACCTGCAAGGTGAATACAGCTGGTAACAGAACAAGTGTTTGAATGCGTACATTAACAGGTTTATGATATCACTGCCCCGTCTAAGACACCATCTGACTTTCATTACATTTGACTCGAGTGTTTCCTCAACTTAATGTGTTGCTTCAAATAATCCTTCTGCATACAGTATGTGACACTGTGAGTGTTGCACGGCCAGATACGGCTCAGCTGACTCAGATAAGGAGATATATGATACATTATGATGTGATATGCCGCGGACTGTACTTAATGTTACTCTGATCCGGTTACTTATGTTGTGGCAGATATTTAATTAAGCTTTCTTAACGCTAATGCGCTGATTAGAGCAGGATGAATCCTATTTTTGACGTGACGCAGCCGTAAGGTAATGTCGGGCAGGCAGGAAGTGGAACGTTCAGAGCATATATATATATATATATATGCTATATATACACACACACACTAATTTTGCAGACCCTACCCCTCCGTAGTCTTTCAAGTAGGAGGAGAAAGCTCAGCGTTCTCCTCCGGTTTAAAGGCAATGTGTAAATTATATATATAGAATCATTTTGATGATGAATGCATTTTTTTACCACTAAAATACAGAAACACATCTTTGATTCATGTCGTTTATATAACTGGGATATTACAGTTATTATTAACTTTGTATCAAAGTAGTCTGTCCAGGAAATATGCCCAAAGCAACAAAAACTACGATCCGGCAGGCAAGACGCTCCGCGTCTGAAATGCTTCTGAAACGCGCCCGGTGGGTTATGATGCTAGAGGAGGTCGGACCACCGCGACGCAGACGGACCCGGTGGAATCGAGGGGTCAGCGAAAATCCGGCTTGGTGGTACAGGCCTCTGAGCTCCTCCAACGATGCAACACATTCGGTTAAAATAGTGAATACTTTGTTTTGAGGAAAGCATCTTTAGTTTTATTACATTTGTGTGTTTTCTTTATCACTTCAAAGTAGCTGTATAAACTGATATCAGATCAGATTCAACTTTAGTGTCATTACTCAGTAGTCTCAGTCTCAGTCTCAGTAGTCTCAGTAGTCTCAGTCTCAGTAGTCTCAGTCTCAGTAGTCTCAGTAGTCTCAGTACTCAGTAGTCTCAGTCTCAGTACTCAGTAGTCTCAGTCTCAGTAGTCTCAGTAGTCTCAGTCTCAGTAGTCTCAGTCTCAGTAGTCTCAGTCTCAGTAGTCTCAGTCTCAGTACTCAGTCTCAGTAGTCTCAGTCTCAGTAGTCTCAGTCTCAGTAGTCTCAGTCTCAGTAGTCTCAGTAGTCTCAGTCTCAGTAGTCTCAGTAGTCTCAGTACTCAGTAGTCTCAGTCTCAGTAGTCTCAGTCTCAGTAGTCTCAGTACTCAGTAGTCTCAGTCTCAGTCTCAGTAGTGTCAGTCTCAGTCTCAGTAGTCTCAGTCTCAGTAGTCTCAGTCTCAGTAGTCTCAGTACTCAGTAGTCTCAGTCTCAGTCTCAGTAGTCTCAGTCTCAGTAGTCTCAGTAGTCTCAGTCTCAGTCTCAGTACTCAGTAGTCTCAGTCTCAGTAGTCTCAGTCTCAGTAGTCTCAGTCTCAGTCTCAGTAGTCTCAGTCTCAGTAGTCTCAGTACTCAGTAGTCTCAGTCTCAGTCTCAGTACTCAGTAGTCTCAGTCTCAGTAGTCTCAGTCTCAGTAGTCTCAGTACTCAGTAGTCTCAGTAGTCTCAGTCTCAGTAGTCTCAGTACTCAGTAGTCTCAGTCTCAGTCTCAGTAGTCTCAGTCTCAGTAGTCTCAGTACTCAGTAGTCTCAGTCTCAGTCTCAGTAGTCTCAGTCTCAGTAGTCTCAGTCTCAGTAGTCTCAGTAGTCTCAGTCTCAGTAGTCTCAGTCTCAGTCTCAGTAGTCTCAGTCTCAGTAGTCTCAGTCTCAGTCTCAGTAGTCTCAGTCTCAGTAGTCTCAGTACTCAGTAGTCTCAGTCTCAGTCTCAGTAGTCTCAGTCTCAGTCTCAGTAGTCTCAGTACTCAGTAGTCTCAGTAGTCTCAGTCTCAGTAGTCTCAGTACTCAGTAGTCTCAGTCTCAGTCTCAGTAGTCTCAGTCTCAGTCTCAGTAGTCTCAGTACTCAGTAGTCTCAGTAGTCTCAGTCTCAGTAGTCTCAGTAGTCTCAGTCTCAGTCTCAGTAGTCTCAGTCTCAGTCTCAGTAGTCTCAGTCTCAGTAGTCTCAGTACTCAGTCTCAGTCTCAGTAGTCTCAGTCTCAGTCTCAGTAGTCTCAGTACTCAGTCTCAGTCTCAGTAGTCTCAGTCTCAGTCTCAGTCTCAGTCTCAGTAGTCTCAGTACTCAGTAGTCTCAGTCTCAGTAGTCTCAGTCTCAGTTGTCTCAGTACTCAGTAGTCTCAGTACTCAGTCTCAGTCTCAGTAGTCTCAGTCTCAGTCTCAGTAGTCTCAGTACTCAGTCTCAGTCTCAGTAGTCTCAGTCTCAGTCTCAGTTGTCTCAGTCTCAGTCTCAGTACTCAGTAGTCTCAGTCTCAGTAGTCTCAGTCTCAGTAGTCTCAGTCTCAGTCTCAGTTGTCTCAGTCTCAGTCTCAGTAGTCTCAGTACTCAGTAGTCTCAGTAGTCTCAGTCTCAGTAGTCTCAGTAGTCTCAGTCTCAGTCTCAGTAGTCTCAGTACTCAGTCTCAGTCTCAGTAGTCTCAGTCTCAGTCTCAGTCTCAGTCTCAGTCTCAGTAGTCTCAGTCTCAGTTGTCTCAGTACTCAGTAGTCTCAGTACTCAGTCTCAGTCTCAGTAGTCTCAGTCTCAGTCTCAGTAGTCTCAGTACTCAGTCTCAGTCTCAGTAGTCTCAGTCTCAGTCTCAGTTGTCTCAGTCTCAGTCTCAGTAGTCTCAGTACTCAGTAGTCTCAGTACTCAGTAGTCTCAGTACTCAGTAGTCTCAGTAGTCTCAGTCTCAGTAGTCTCAGTCTCAGTTGTCTCAGTAGTCTCAGTCTCAGTAGTCTCAGTACTCAGTAGTCTCAGTCTCAGTTGTCTCAGTACTCAGTAGTCTCAGTAGTCTCAGTCTCAGTAGTCTCAGTAGTCTCAGTCTCAGTAGTCTCAGTACTCAGTAGTCTCAGTCTCAGTTGTCTCAGTACTCAGTAGTCTCAGCAGTCTCAGTCTCAGTAGTCTCAGTCTCAGTCTCAGTTGTCTCAGTCTCAGTCTCAGTAGTCTCAGTACTCAGTAGTCTCAGTCTCAGTTGTCTCAGTACTCAGTAGTCTCAGCAGTCTCAGTCTCAGTAGTCTCAGTCTCAGTCTCAGTTGTCTCAGTCTCAGTCTCAGTAGTCTCAGTACTCAGTAGTCTCAGTCTCAGTTGTCTCAGTACTCAGTAGTCTCAGTAGTCTCAGTCTCAGTAGTCTCAGTCTCAGTTGTCTCAGTAGTCTCAGTCTCAGTAGTCTCAGTACTCAGTAGTCTCAGTCTCAGTAGTCTCAGTCTCAGTCTCAGTAGTCTCAGTCTCAGTTGTCTCAGTACTCAGTAGTCTCAGTCTCAGTAGTCTCAGTCTCAGTTGTCTCAGTAGTCTCAGTCTCAGTAGTCTCAGTCTCAGTCTCAGTAGTCTCAGTACTCAGTAGTCTCAGTCTCAGTCTCAGTCTCAGTAGTCTCAGTCTCAGTAGTCTCAGTCTCAGTTGTCTCAGTAGTCTCAGTCTCAGTAGTCTCAGTCTCAGTCTCAGTTGTCTCAGTCTCAGTAGTCTCAGTCTCAGTCTCAGTAGTCTCAGTCTCAGTAGTCTCAGTCTCAGTCTCAGTTGTCTCAGTACTCAGTAGTCTCAGTCTCAGTCTCAGTAGTCTCAGTCTCAGTAGTCTCAGTCTCAGTCTCAGTAGTCTCAGTCTCAGTCTCAGTAGTCTCAGTACTCAGTAGTCTCAGTCTCAGTCTCAGTAGTCTCAGTACTCAGTAGTCTCAGTCTCAGTCTCAGTAGTCTCAGTACTCAGTAGTCTCAGTCTCAGTCTCAGTAGTCTCAGTACTCAGTAGTCTCAGTCTCAGTAGTCTCAGTCTCAGTAGTCTCAGTCTCAGTCTCAGTAGTCTCAGTCTCAGTAGTCTCAGTCTCAGTCTCAGTAGTCTCAGTCTCAGTCTCAGTAGTCTCAGTACTCAGTAGTCTCAGTCTCAGTCTCAGTAGTCTCAGTACTCAGTAGTCTCAGTCTCAGTAGTCTCAGTCTCAGTCTCAGTACTCAGTAGTCTCAGTCTCAGTCTCAGTAGTCTCAGTACTCAGTAGTCTCAGTCTCAGTCTCAGTCTCAGTAGTCTCAGTCTCAGTAGTCTCAGTCTCAGTCTCAGTCTCAGTAGTCTCAGTCTCAGTAGTCTCAGTCTCAGTTGTCTCAGTAGTCTCAGTCTCAGTAGTCTCAGTCTCAGTTGTCTCAGTACTCAGTAGTCTCAGTCTCAGTTGTCTCAGTAGTCTCAGTCTCAGTAGTCTCAGTCTCAGTAGTCTCAGTCTCAGTAGTCTCAGTCTCAGTCTCAGTAGTCTCAGTACTCAGTAGTCTCAGTCTCAGTTGTCTCAGTACTCAGTAGTCTCAGTCTCAGTTGTCTCAGTACTCAGTAGTCTCAGTCTCAGTCTCCGTAGTCTCAGTCTCAGTAGTCTCAGTCTCAGTCTCAGTAGTCTCAGTCTCAGTTGTCTCAGTACTCAGTAGTCTCAGTCTCAGTTGTCTCAGTACTCAGTAGTCTCAGTCTCAGTCTCCGTAGTCTCAGTCTCAGTAGTCTCAGTAGTCTCAGTCTCAGTAGTCTCAGTACTCAGTAGTCTCAGTACTCAGTAGTCTCAGTCTCCGTAGTCTCAGTCTCAGTAGTCTCAGTACTCAGTAGTCTCAGTCTCCGTAGTCTCAGTCTCAGTACTCAGTAGTCTCAGTACTCAGTAGTCTCAGTACTCAGTAGTCTCAGTCTCCGTAGTCTCAGTCTCAGTACTCAGTAGTCTCAGTACTCAGTAGTCTCAGTACTCAGTAGTCTCAGTCTCCGTACTCAGTAGTCTCAGTCTCAGTAGTCTCAGTCTCAGTAGTCTCAGTAGAGTCTCAGTACTCAGTAGTTTCAGTACTCAGTAGTTTCAGTACTCAGTAGTCTCAGTACTCAGTAGTCTCAGTCTCAGTACTCAGTAGTGTCAGTACTCAGTAGTCTCAGTCTCCGTAGTCTCAGTCTCAGTACTCAGTAGTGTCAGTACTCAGTAGTCTCAGTACTCAGTAGTCTCAGTCTCAGTACTCAGTAGTGTCAGTACTCAGTAGTCTCAGTCTCAGTACTCAGTAGTCTCAGTACTCAGTAGTCTCAGTCTCAGTAGTCTCAGTACTCAGTAGTCTCAGTCTCAGTAGTCTCAGTAGTCTCAGTAGTCTCAGTCTCAGTACTCAGTACTGAGTACTAGTGACAACATGAGAGTTGGGCGTCCGACCAGAAGAGCAGGTGTCTACATGATATGAGTGTGTGTGTTGCCTTTCGGCTTCCTGAAGCCCACCATGAGTTCTTCTGTTGTTGTGTTGAGGGCAGGTTGTTGTCGGCACAGCACTCAGTCAGACGCTGAGCCTCCTGCCGTCTCATCGTTGTTGTGGATGAGGCCGATCACTGTTGTATTGTCTGCTTGATGATGGGGTTTGAACCGTGTACAGGGGGGCAGTCGTGATATGCGCCTGAAACAAGGGGATTATTTGTCCTCTTTAACTCTCCTGACCCCCCCCCCCTCTTTAACTCTCCTAACCCCCACCCCCCCCCCCCCTCCTAAAAGCTCCAATCCTTCATGCTTTTATTTTGAAAGGGTGTCGATGCTCGCTGAACAACATGTTCTGTCGTCAAAAGATCAAAGAGATTCAATGCAAAGATACATTGTGTGTGTGTGTGTGTGTGTGTGTGTGTGTGTGTGTGTGTGTGTGTGTGTGTGTGTGTGTGTGTGTGTGTGTGTGTGTGTGTGTGTGTGTGTGTGTGTGTGTGTGTGTGTGTGTGTGTGTGTGTGTGTGTGTGTGTGTGTGTGTGTGTGTTTACTCTGAGGATATTATGGGATGTCCTGTCGTCAGGAAGGGAATGGGAAGGTATAAATATATTCAATAATGATAACGTCCCCGAGAGGAGGATGGCGGACGTTTCCATGGAAACAAGGAGGAGGAGGTATGTGCCTGTTACCATGACAACCGCGAAGAGGAGGATCGACACGGCAACGTGTTCCATCTCCACCACATCCCTGAACGACTGCTTACATCGGCTCTCATCCTGTGTGTGTGTGTGTGTGTGTGTGTGTGTGTGTGTGTGTGTGTGTGTGTGTGTGTGTGTGTGTGTGTGTGTGTGTGTGTGTGTGTGTGTGTGTGTGTGTGTGTGTGTGTGTGTGTGTGTGTGTGTGTGTGTGTGTGTGTGTGTGTGTGTGTGTGTGTGTGTGTGTGTGTCATCAACGCTTCTGGAAAATAAGGATCTTATTTATTTTAAATCTTGTTCAGTAGTTTTACTTCGTTGTCGTTTTACTTCGTTGTTGTTTATTTTCTCAACAAAACAAAGTGTTTTAAATATATATTGTTTAAATATTTTTAACGCAACAATTAACAGAAAATGAAATGTTAAATATTGAGATCAGTTCAGAAACTTCTCGTCTCTTGTGTTTCCTGGACGTTGTCACACCTCTATATTTAGAGTGTTCTCTGCAGCTTCTGAATCATGTGCTCTGTGTATCAGGTCCTCAACACGAGCTGACAGATCAACAAAGTGAGACTCGATCCTCGCATTAGATACTGAGATGAACCCCAGATCCACCAGAGGGTCGGGATCAGGTCTACCTTCAGTGATCGGGGGGTTATGATATCTGAATGTTTTTGTTCCAGGCCGATGCTGATGATGTCGGAGAACACGGAGCAGGGCGACGATGTTAGCTTGCTGCCGCCCCACGAGGTGGACCCCCCCCGAGAGGAGGACACACACTGCCCCCTGCCCTTCAGGTGAGGAACTGCAGCTCACACTGACGGGTAGAACAGAGAATGTGTTGTTTCTGTGTTGGTCCCTGAAGGCAGCATCTCCCTGGTCCAATGGGATTCCTCCATGTGATTTTGGATTATTGCAGAAAATAATCTGTGTGTCAAACACACGTTAAATTCAGCAGGTCAACATATCAACACCACTTTATGATTTCTGATGTAAAAAGCTGGAACTACAGCACGGTCACATGACGTCACCACCGCTAAGCTAAAGTTGGCTAACCAAAAAAACACTTTCAGAAAATCATGACCTCTTGACCAGGGGACAGGAAGTGAGTCATTCGTGAGTTTTAGGACTCATTCCTGCACCTCTCTCATATTAGTATATCTGCTTTTGAAAAGACGTATAAAAGAGAGCCGCACTGAGACTCAGGTTCTTTGAGCCAAATGCTAACGTGCTAACGGGCATAGCATCTCTGTCTAACTATTCCCCTTCTGCCTGGTCCGGGGCGCTTCCACCTCATTATGTGTTGGTACTTCCAGCATTCTGACTTTTTTCTCCAAATCAGAATTTTCTTTTTCTCTCTTCTCATAATTCAGACTTTTTCAGAAAACGTCAACGTGTTACCTTTTTCTAAAAAGTCTGACATATTTTCTGAAAATCTAAAAATGTTGGATTTTTTTCTCAAAATTATGTCTTTTTTTTAATTATTCAGGTTTTCTTTTAAAAATCTCAGAATTCTGATATTTTTCAGAAATCAGAGATTTTTCCAAAACAATTTACTTTTCCGAAAATCTCAAAATGCTGACTTTTTACGGAAAATCGAAAAATTCTGACTTTTTTTGGAGAATCGAAAAATCCTGACTTTTTCTAAACATTCTGACTTCACTAACAGAAGACAAAACATCCCATCACCTCAGCTGAGAACGAGCTCCAATACAACTCCCTGTTTACATGATGCTAGAGCTAACAGGAAGAAGAGTTTAATAAGGTGCATAGTACACTTTATATGAATTACTGTGTTGCTCGTCTATCTTGTACGTTTATAGGAATGAAATAGAGAGTAAAAGTGCATTTTGACCAAATTATTTTGACTTTTTTCTGATAATTATTAAAAGTGTAAACGTGAGAAAGGCAAACAGCCAGAAAACTCCCATCAGCCACTGGTGTTAGTTTGGTACACTGGAGCATGAAGTTCAGTGAGTGTGAGTGTGTGAAAGGACTGATTGTCTACAAGAGCTACTGTGAGGCACACACACACACACACACACACACACACACACACACACACACACACACACACACACACACACACACACACTTGCAGATAAAAGAAGTAATTATGCAAACATCTCCAGGCTGAATGGGGAAAGTGGAGCAGAGAAAGAGGCCGAGCACACTCTTCCAAACAGCTTGTTCAACACGCCGGGAAAAAACACACACACTGGTTTCCAGTTCAATTAAAAGTGAAACCAACAAAACATGTCCGGATAGAAAATATTATTATTATTATTATTATTATTATTATTATTATTATTATTATTATTATTATTATTATTATTTACAATTGTGTTATGCTGCTGTTACCATCCTTACTGTTACTGCTTCGGTAAATAACAACAATACTAAAGATGCCCTCACACTCGGTTTTAGTGTGACTCACACACACACACACACACACACACACACACACACACACACACACACACACACACACACACACACACACACACACACAGAACACACACACACACAAGCTCTCACACACCTCCTTCCCATCAGCCCCTCTGTTTCTCTCTGAGCTATGCTGCCTGAAAACGTGAGCCCTCTGCACGTGTTGCAGGCCACCACACACACACACACACACACACACACACACACACACACACACACACACACACACACACACACACACTGATTCTGCAGCTTCTCCTTGCAGCTTGTGTCGTACGTGACAGGAATACCAGAGAGACAGTGAGGCTTTCCCTCTCTGTGTATTGTCTTTCATCTGCAGCCAAACACACACACACACACACAAACACACACACAAACACAAACACACACACAAACACAAACACACAAACACAAACACACACACACACACACACACACACAAACACACACACACACACACACACAAACACACAAACACACACACACACACACACACACACACAAACACAAACACACACACACACACACACACACATACACACACACACACACACACACACACACACACACACACACACACACACACACACACACACACACACACACACACACAAACACAACCACACCCACACACACACACACACACACACACACACACACACACAAACTGCTAAATGTAAGTCCAGCTCAGGGCCAGCACCAGTAGGTCTTAGAAAAAGTTTGAGATTCTGAGGAAAACAATTCAGAATTTTGAGATTTCGAGAAAAAAATCTGAATGTTTTGAAAAAAGTAAAAAATTTGAGGATTTGAGAAAAAAAGTCAGATTTTTAAGACCATGAGGACACTTTAGAATAACTCTCAGTGAAGAACCAGAACATATGAGACTGAAGACTGAAGACCATGAGGACACTTTAGAATAACTCTCAGTGAAGAACCAGAACATATGAGACTGAAGACTGAAGACCATGAGGACACTTTAGAATAACTCTCAGAGAAGAACCAGAACATATGAGACTGAAGACTGAAGACCATGAGGACACTTTAGAATAACTCTCAGTGAAGAACCAGAACATATGAGACTGAAGACTGAAGACCATGAGGACACTTTAGAATAACTCTCAGAGAAGAACCAGAACATATGAGACAGAAGACTGAAGACCATGAGGACACTTTAGAATAACTCTCAGAGAAGAACCAGAACATATGAGACAGAAGACTGAAGACCATGAGGACACATTAGAATAACTCTCAGAGAAGAACCAGAACATATGAGACTGAAGACTGAAGACCATGAGGACACTTTAGAATAACTCTCAGTGAAGAACCAGAACATATGAGACAGAAGACTGAAGACCATGAGGACACATTAGAATAACTCTCAGAGAAGAACCAGAACATATGAGACTGAAGACTGAAGACCATGAGGACACTTTAGAATAACTCTCAGTGAAGAACCAGAACATATGAGACAGAAGACTGAAGACCATGAGGACACATTAGAATACCTCTCAGAGAAGAACCAGAACATATGAGACTGAAGACTGAAGACCATGAGGACACTTTAGAATAACTCTCAGTGAAGAACCAGAACATATGAGACTGCAGACTGAAGACCATGAGGACACTTTAGAATAACTCTCAGTGAAGAACCAGAACATATGAGACTGAAGACTGAAGACCATGAGGACACTTTAGAATAACTCTCAGAGAAGAACCAGAACATATGAGACTGAAGACTGAAGACCATGAGGACACTTTAGAATAACTCTCAGAGAAGAACCAGAACATATGAGACTGAAGACTGAAGACCATGAGGACACTTTAGAATAACTCTCAGAGAAGAACCAGAACATATGAGACTGAAGACCGTGAGGACACTTTAGAATAACTCTCAGAGAAGAACCAGAACATATGAGACTGCAGACTGAAGACCATGAGGACACTTTAGAATAACTCTCAGTGAAGAACCAGAACATATGAGACAGAAGACTGAAGACCATGAGGACACATTAGAATACCTCTCAGAGAAGAACCAGAACATATGAGACAGAAGACTGAAGACCATGAGGACACTTTAGAATAACTCTCAGTGAAGAACCAGAACATAAGAGACTGCAGACTGAAGACCATGAGGACACTTTAGAATAACTCTCAGAGAAGAACCAGAACATATGAGACTGAAGACTGAAGACCATGAGGACACTTTAGAATAACTCTCAGAGAAGAACCAGAACATATGAGACTGCAGACTGAAGACCATGAGGACACTTTAGAATAACTCTCAGTGAAGAACCAGAACATATGAGACAGAAGACTGAAGACCATGAGGACACTTTAGAATAACTCTCAGTGAAGAACCAGAACATATGAGACTGCAGACTGAAGACCATGAGGACACTTTAGAATAACTCTCAGTGAAGAACCAGAACATATGAGACTGAAGACTGAAGACCATGAGGACACTTTAGAATAACTCTCAGTGAAGAACCAGAACATATGAGACAGAAGACTGAAGACCATGAGGACACTTTAGAATAACTCTCAGTGAAGAACCAGAACATATGAGACTGAAGACCGTGAGGACACTTTAGAATAACTCTCAGAGAAGAACCAGAACATATGAGACTGCAGACTGAAGACCATGAGGACACTTTAGAATAACTCTCAGTGAAGAACCAGAACATATGAGACAGAAGACTGAAGACCATGAGGACACATTAGAATACCTCTCAGAGAAGAACCAGAACATATGAGACTGAAGACTGAAGACCATGAGGACACTTTAGAATAACTCTCAGTGAAGAACCAGAACATATGAGACTGAAGACTGAAGACCATGAGGACACTTTAGAATAACTCTCAGTGAAGAACCAGAACATATGAGACTGAAGACTGAAGACCATGAGGACACTTTAGAATAACTCTCAGAGAAGAACCAGAACATATGAGACTGAAGACTGAAGACCATGAGGACACTTTAGAATAACTCTCAGTGAAGAACCAGAACATATGAGACTGAAGACTGAAGACCATGAGGACACTTTAGAATAACTCTCAGTGAAGAACCAGAACATATGAGACTGAAGACTGAAGACCATGAGGACACTTTAGAATAACTCTCAGTGAAGAACCAGAACATATGAGACTGAAGACTGAAGACCGTGAGGACACTTTAGAATAACTCTCAGTGAAGAACCAGAACATATGAGACAGAAGACTGAAGACTATGAGGACACTTTAGAATAACTCTCAGTGAAGAACCAGAACATATGAGACTGCAGACTGAAGACCATGAGGACACTTTAGAATAACTCTCAGAGACAGAAGAACCAGAACATATGAGACAGAAGACTGAAGACCATGAGGACACATTAGAATACCTCTCAGAGAAGAACCAGAACATAAGAGACTGAAGACTGAAGACCATGAGGACACTTTAGAATAACTCTCAGAGAAGAACCAGAACATATGAGACTGAAGACTGAAGACCATGAGGACACTTTAGAATAACTCTCAGAGAAGAACCAGAACATATGAGACTGAAGACTGAAGACCATGAGGACACTTTAGAATAACTCTCAGTGAAGAACCAGAACATATGAGACTGAAGACTGAAGACCATGAGGACACTTTAGAATAACTCTCAGTGAAGAACCAGAACATATGAGACTGAAGACTGAAGACCATGAGGACACTTTAGAATAACTCTCAGTGAAGAACCAGAACATATGAGACTGCAGACTGAAGACCCTGAGGACACTTTAGAATAACTCTCAGTGAAGAACCAGAACATATGAGACTGCAGACTGAAGACCATGAGGACACTTTAGAATAACTCTCAGTGAAGAACCAGAACATATGAGACTGCAGACTGAAGACCATGAGGACACTTTAGAATAACTCTCAGTGAAGAACCAGAACATATGAGACAGAAGACTGAAGACCATGAGGACACTTTAGAATAACTCTCAGTGAAGAACCAGAACATATGAGACTGAAGACTGAAGACCATGAGGACACTTTAGAATAACTCTCAGAGACAGAAGAACCAGAACATATGAGACAGAAGACCATGAGGACACTTTAGAATAACTCTCAGTGAAGAACCAGAACATATGAGACTGCAGACTGAAGACCCTGAGGACACTTTAGAATAACTCTCAGTGAAGAACCAGAACATATGAGACTGCAGACTGAAGACCATGAGGACACTTTAGAATAACTCTCAGAGACAGAAGAACCAGAACATATGAGACTGAAGACCATGAGGACACTTTAGAATAACTCTCAGTGAAGAACCAGAACATATGAGACTGCAGACTGAAGACCATGAGGACACTTTAGAATAACTCTCAGTGAAGAACCAGAACATATGAGACTGCAGACTGAAGACCATGAGGACACTTTAGAATAACTCTCAGTGAAGAACCAGAACATATGAGACAGAAGACTGAAGACCATGAGGACACTTTAGAATAACTCTCAGTGAAGAACCAGAACATATGAGACTGCAGACTGAAGACCATGAGGACACTTTAGAATAACTCTCAGAGACAGAAGAACCAGAACATATGAGACAGAAGACTGAAGACCATGAGGACACATTAGAATACCTCTCAGTGAAGAACCAGAACATATGAGACTGAAGACTGAAGACCATGAGGACACTTTAGAATAACTCTCAGTGAAGAACCAGAACATATGAGACTGAAGACCATGAGGACACTTTAGAATAACTCTCAGTGAAGAACCAGAACATATGAGACTGCAGACTGAAGACCATGAGGACACTTTAGAATAACTCTCAGTGAAGAACCAGAACATATGAGACTGCAGACTGAAGACCATGAGGACACTTTAGAATAACTCTCAGTGAAGAACCAGAACATATGAGACTGCAGACTGAAGACCATGAGGACACTTTAGAATAACTCTCAGTGAAGAACCAGAACATATGAGACTGAAGACTGAAGACCATGAGGACACTTTAGAATAACTCTCAGTGAAGAACCAGAACATATGAGACTGAAGACTGAAGACCATGAGGACACTTTAGAATAACTCTCAGAGAAGAACCAGAACATATGAGACTGAAGACTGAAGACCATGAGGACACTTTAGAATAACTCTCAGTGAAGAACCAGAACATATGAGACTGAAGACTGAAGACCATGAGGACACTTTAGAATAACTCTCAGAGAAGAACCAGAACATATGAGACAGAAGACTGAAGACCATGAGGACACTTTAGAATAACTCTCAGAGAAGAACCAGAACATATGAGACAGAAGACTGAAGACCATGAGGACACATTAGAATAACTCTCAGAGAAGAACCAGAACATATGAGACTGAAGACTGAAGACCATGAGGACACTTTAGAATAACTCTCAGTGAAGAACCAGAACATATGAGACAGAAGACTGAAGACCATGAGGACACATTAGAATAACTCTCAGAGAAGAACCAGAACATATGAGACTGAAGACTGAAGACCATGAGGACACTTTAGAATAACTCTCAGTGAAGAACCAGAACATATGAGACAGAAGACTGAAGACCATGAGGACACATTAGAATACCTCTCAGAGAAGAACCAGAACATATGAGACTGAAGACTGAAGACCATGAGGACACTTTAGAATAACTCTCAGTGAAGAACCAGAACATATGAGACTGCAGACTGAAGACCATGAGGACACTTTAGAATAACTCTCAGTGAAGAACCAGAACATATGAGACTGAAGACTGAAGACCATGAGGACACTTTAGAATAACTCTCAGAGAAGAACCAGAACATATGAGACTGAAGACTGAAGACCATGAGGACACTTTAGAATAACTCTCAGAGAAGAACCAGAACATATGAGACTGAAGACTGAAGACCATGAGGACACTTTAGAATAACTCTCAGAGAAGAACCAGAACATATGAGACTGAAGACTGAAGACCATGAGGACACTTTAGAATAACTCTCAGAGAAGAACCAGAACATATGAGACTGCAGACTGAAGACCATGAGGACACTTTAGAATAACTCTCAGTGAAGAACCAGAACATATGAGACTGCAGACTGAAGACCATGAGGACACTTTAGAATAACTCTCAGAGAAGAACCAGAACATATGAGACTGAAGACTGAAGACCATGAGGACACTTTAGAATAACTCTCAGTGAAGAACCAGAACATATGAGACTGCAGACTGAAGACCATGAGGACACTTTAGAATAACTCTCAGAGAAGAACCAGAACATATGAGACTGCAGACTGAAGACCATGAGGACACTTTAGAATAACTCTCAGTGAAGAACCAGAACATATGAGACAGAAGACTGAAGACCATGAGGACACATTAGAATACCTCTCAGAGAAGAACCAGAACATATGAGACAGAAGACTGAAGACCATGAGGACACTTTAGAATAACTCTCAGTGAAGAACCAGAACATAAGAGACTGCAGACTGAAGACCATGAGGACACTTTAGAATAACTCTCAGAGAAGAACCAGAACATATGAGACTGAAGACTGAAGACCATGAGGACACTTTAGAATAACTCTCAGAGAAGAACCAGAACATATGAGACTGCAGACTGAAGACCATGAGGACACTTTAGAATAACTCTCAGTGAAGAACCAGAACATATGAGACTGAAGACTGAAGACCATGAGGACACTTTAGAATAACTCTCAGAGAAGAACCAGAACATATGAGACAGAAGACTGAAGACCATGAGGACACTTTAGAATAACTCTCAGTGAAGAACCAGAACATATGAGACTGAAGACTGAAGACCATGAGGACACTTTAGAATAACTCTCAGTGAAGAACCAGAACATATGAGACAGAAGACTGAAGACCATGAGGACACTTTAGAATAACTCTCAGTGAAGAACCAGAACATATGAGACTGAAGACCGTGAGGACACTTTAGAATAACTCTCAGAGAAGAACCAGAACATATGAGACTGCAGACTGAAGACCATGAGGACACTTTAGAATAACTCTCAGTGAAGAACCAGAACATATGAGACAGAAGACTGAAGACCATGAGGACACATTAGAATACCTCTCAGAGAAGAACCAGAACATATGAGACTGAAGACTGAAGACCATGAGGACACTTTAGAATAACTCTCAGTGAAGAACCAGAACATATGAGACTGAAGACTGAAGACCATGAGGACACTTTAGAATAACTCTCAGTGAAGAACCAGAACATATGAGACTGAAGACTGAAGACCATGAGGACACTTTAGAATAACTCTCAGAGAAGAACCAGAACATATGAGACTGAAGACTGAAGACCATGAGGACACTTTAGAATAACTCTCAGTGAAGAACCAGAACATATGAGACTGAAGACTGAAGACCATGAGGACACTTTAGAATAACTCTCAGTGAAGAACCAGAACATATGAGACTGAAGACTGAAGACCATGAGGACACTTTAGAATAACTCTCAGTGAAGAACCAGAACATATGAGACTGAAGACTGAAGACCGTGAGGACACTTTAGAATAACTCTCAGTGAAGAACCAGAACATATGAGACAGAAGACTGAAGACCATGAGGACACTTTAGAATAACTCTCAGTGAAGAACCAGAACATATGAGACTGCAGACTGAAGACCATGAGGACACTTTAGAATAACTCTCAGAGACAGAAGAACCAGAACATATGAGACAGAAGACTGAAGACCATGAGGACACATTAGAATACCTCTCAGAGAAGAACCAGAACATAAGAGACTGAAGACTGAAGACCATGAGGACACTTTAGAATAACTCTCAGAGAAGAACCAGAACATATGAGACTGAAGACTGAAGACCATGAGGACACTTTAGAATAACTCTCAGAGAAGAACCAGAACATATGAGACTGAAGACTGAAGACCATGAGGACACTTTAGAATAACTCTCAGTGAAGAACCAGAACATATGAGACTGAAGACTGAAGACCATGAGGACACTTTAGAATAACTCTCAGTGAAGAACCAGAACATATGAGACTGAAGACTGAAGACCATGAGGACACTTTAGAATAACTCTCAGTGAAGAACCAGAACATATGAGACTGAAGACTGAAGACCATGAGGACACTTTAGAATAACTCTCAGTGAAGAACCAGAACATATGAGACTGCAGACTGAAGACCCTGAGGACACTTTAGAATAACTCTCAGTGAAGAACCAGAACATATGAGACTGCAGACTGAAGACCATGAGGACACTTTAGAATAACTCTCAGTGAAGAACCAGAACATATGAGACTGCAGACTGAAGACCATGAGGACACTTTAGAATAACTCTCAGTGAAGAACCAGAACATATGAGACAGAAGACTGAAGACCATGAGGACACTTTAGAATAACTCTCAGTGAAGAACCAGAACATATGAGACTGAAGACTGAAGACCATGAGGACACTTTAGAATAACTCTCAGAGACAGAAGAACCAGAACATATGAGACAGAAGACCATGAGGACACTTTAGAATAACTCTCAGTGAAGAACCAGAACATATGAGACTGCAGACTGAAGACCCTGAGGACACTTTAGAATAACTCTCAGTGAAGAACCAGAACATATGAGACTGCAGACTGAAGACCATGAGGACACTTTAGAATAACTCTCAGAGACAGAAGAACCAGAACATATGAGACTGAAGACCATGAGGACACTTTAGAATAACTCTCAGTGAAGAACCAGAACATATGAGACTGCAGACTGAAGACCATGAGGACACTTTAGAATAACTCTCAGTGAAGAACCAGAACATATGAGACTGCAGACTGAAGACCATGAGGACACTTTAGAATAACTCTCAGTGAAGAACCAGAACATAAGAGACTGCAGACTGAAGACCATGAGGACACTTTAGAATAACTCTCAGTGAAGAACCAGAACATATGAGACTGCAGACTGAAGACCATGAGGACACTTTAGAATAACTCTCAGAGACAGAAGAACCAGAACATATGAGACAGAAGACTGAAGACCATGAGGACACATTAGAATACCTCTCAGTGAAGAACCAGAACATATGAGACTGAAGACTGAAGACCATGAGGACACTTTAGAATAACTCTCAGTGAAGAACCAGAACATATGAGACTGAAGACCATGAGGACACTTTAGAATAACTCTCAGTGAAGAACCAGAACATATGAGACTGCAGACTGAAGACCATGAGGACACTTTAGAATAACTCTCAGTGAAGAACCAGAACATATGAGACTGCAGACTGAAGACCATGAGGACACTTTAGAATAACTCTCAGTGAAGAACCAGAACATATGAGACTGCAGA
>NC_136903.1:1252639-1280139 GCF_949606895.1 Notothenia rossii | reverse complement strand
AGTACCACAAGCTGTTCCAGAGCGTGCCCCAAGAGGAGATCCTGATGAAGGGTGAGAGGCCTGCTCCACATCATCTTCATCACCTCTTCACCTTCATCACCTCTTCACCTTCATCACCTCTTCATCTTCATCACCTCTTCACCTTCATCACCTTCATCACCTTCATCTTCATCACCTCTTCACCCTCATCACCTCTTCAACTTCATCACCTCTTCACCTTCATCACCTTCATCTTCATCACCTCTTCACCTTCATCCCCTATTCACCTTCATCTTCATCACCTCTTCACCTTCATCACCTCTTCACCTTCATCTTCATCTTCATCACTTCTTCACCTCCATCACCTTCATCTTCATCACCTCTTCACCTTCATCTTCATCACCTCTTCACCTTCATCACCTTCATCCTCATCACCTCTTCACCTTCATCACCTCTTCACCTTCATCTTCATCACCTCTTCACCTTCATCACCTCTTCACCTTCATCTTCATCACCTTCATCACCTTCATCTTCATCACCTCTTCACCTTCATCACCTTCATCTTCATCACCTCTTCACCTTCATCACCTCTTCACCTTCATCTTCATCACCGCTTCACCTTCATCCCCTCCATCACCTTCCTCTTCATCACCTCTTCACCTTCATCTTCATCACCTCTTCACCTTCATCTTCATCAATTCTTCACCTTCATCACCTTCATCTTCATCACCTCTTCACCTTCATCTTCATCACCTCTTCACATTCATCACCTTCATCACCTTCATTTTCATCACCTCTTCACCTTCATCTTCATCACCTCTTCACCTTCATCTCCTCTTCATCACCTCTTCATCTCATCTTCATCACCTCTTCATCACCTCTTCATCACCTCTTCACGTTCATCTCCTCTTCATCACCTGTTCATCACCTCTTCACCTTCATCTCCTCTTCATCACCTCTTCATCACCTCTTCATCACCTGTTCATCACCTCTTCATCTCCTCTTCATCACTTCTTCATCACCTCTTCATCTCCTCTTCATCACCTCTTCATCACCTCTTCATCACCTCTTCATCTCCTCTTCATCACCTCTTCATCACCTCTTCACCTTCATCTCCTCTTCATCACCTGTTCATCACATCTTCATCCTCATCTCCTCTTCATCACCTCTTCACCTTCATCTCCTCTTCATCACCTCTTCATCACCTGTTCATCACCTGTTCATCTCCTCTTCATCACCTCTTCCTCACCTCTTCATCTCCTCTTCATCACCTCTTCATCACCTCTTCACCTTCATCTCCTCTTCATCACCTCTTCATCACCTCTTCACCTTAATCTCCTCTTCATCACCTCTTCATCACCTCTTCACCTTCATCTCCTCTTCATCACCTGTTCATCACCTCTTCACCTTCATCTCCTCTTCATCACCTCTTCATCACCTCTTCACCTTCATCTCCTCTTCATCACCTCTTCATCACCTCTTCATCTCCTCTTCATCACCTCTTCATCTCCTCTTCATCACCTGTTCATCACCTCTTCACCTTCATCTCCTCTTCATCACCTCTTCATCACCTCTTCACCTTAATCTCCTCTTCATCACCTCTTCATCACCTCTTCATCTCCTGTGTCTCCCCTGTGTCTCCCCTGTGTCTCACCTGTGTCTCCCCTGCGTCTCCCCTGTGTCTCCCTTGTGTATCCCCTGTGTCTCACCTGTGTCTCCCCTGTGTCTCCCCTGTGTCTCCCCTGTGTCTCACCTGTGTCTCCCCTGTGTCTCCCCTGTGTCTCCCCTGTGTCTCCCCTGTGTCTCCCCTGTGTCTCACCTGTGTCTCCCCTGTGTCTCACCTGTGTATCCCCTGTGTTTCACCTGTGTCTCCCCTGTGTCTCCCCTGTGTCTCCCCTGTGTCTCACCTGTGTCTCCCCTGTGTCTCCCCTGTGTCTCCCCTGTGTCTCCCTTGTGTCTCCCCTGTGTCTCACCTGTGTCTCCCCTGTGTCTCCCCTGTGTCTCACCTGTGTCTCCCCTGTGTCTCCCCTGTGTCTCACCTGTGTCTCCCCTGTGTCTCCCCTGTGTCTCCCCTGTGTCTCACCTGTGTCTCCCCTGTGTCTCCCCTGTGTCTCACCTGTGTCTCCCTTGTGTCTCCCTTGTGTATCCCCTGTGTCTCCTGTGTCTCCCCTGTGTAATCCCTGTGTCTCACCTGTGTCTCCCCTGCGTATCCCCTGTGTCTCCCCTGTGTCTCCCCTGTTTCTCACCTGTGTCTCCCCTGTGTCTCACCTGTGTCTCCCCTGTGTCTCACCTGTGTCTCCCCTGCGTATCCCCTGTGTCTCCCCTGTGTAATCCTTGTGTCTCCCCTGTGTCTCCCCTGTGTAATCCCTGTGTCTCCCCTGTGTCTCACCTGTGTCTCCCCTGCGTATCCCCTGTGTCTCCCCTGTGTAATCCCTGTGTCTCCCCTGTGTCTCCCCTGTGTAATCCCTGTGTCTCACCTGTGTCTCCCCTGCGTATCCCCTGTGTCTCCCCTGTGTAATCCTTGTGTCTCCCCTGTGTCTCCCTTGTGTCTCCCCTGTGTAATCCCTGTGTCTCACCTGTGTCTCCCCTGTGTCTCACCTGTGTCTCCCCTGTGTCTCCCCTGTGTCTCACCTGTGTCTCCCCTGTGTCTCCCCTGTGTCTCCCCTGTGTCTCCCCTGTGTCTCACCTGTGTCTCCCTTGTGTCTCCCCTGTGTCTCCCTTGTGTATCCCCTGTGTCTCCCCTGTGTCTCCCCTGTGTCTCCTGTGTCTCCCCTGTGTCTCCCCTGTGTCTCCCCTGTGTCTCACCTGTGTCTCCCCTGTGTCTCAACTGTGTCTCCCCTGTGTCTCCCCTGTGTCTCCCCTGTGTCTCAACTGTGTCTCCCCTGTGTCTCCCCTGTTTCTCACCTGTGTCTCCCCTGTGTCTCACCTGTGTCTCCCCTGTGTCTCCCCTGTGTCTCACCTGTGTCTCCCCTGTGTCTCCCCTGTGTCTCCCCTGTGTCTCACCTGTGTCTCACCTGTGTCTCCCTTGTGTCTCCCCTGTGTCTCCCTTGTGTATCCCCTGTGTCTCCCCTGTGTCTCCCCTGTGTCTCCTGTGTCTCCCCTGTGTCTCCCCTGTGTCTCCCCTGTGTCTCACCTGTGTCTCCCCTGTGTCTCAACTGTGTCTCCCCTGTGTCTCCCCTGTGTCTCCCCTGTGTCTCCCCTGTGTCTCACCTGTGTCTCACCTGTGTCTCCCCTGTGTCTCCCCTGTGTCTCAACTGTGTCTCCCCTGTGTCTCCCCTGTTTCTCACCTGTGTCTCCCCTGTGTCTCACCTGTGTCTCCCCTGTGTCTCCCCTGTGTCTCCCCTGTGTCTCACCTGTGTCTCCCCTGTGTCTCAACTGTGTCTCCCCTGTGTCTCCCCTGTGTCTCACCTGTGTCTCCCCTGTGTCTCAACTGTGTCTCCCCTGTGTCTCAATTGTGTCTCACCTGTGTCTCCCCTGTGTCTCCCCTGTGTATCCCCTGTGTCTCCCCTGTGTCTCCCCTGTGTATCCCCTGTGTCTCCCCTGTGTCTCCCCTGTGTCTCCCCTGTGTCTCCCCTGTTTCTCCCCTGTGTCTCCCCTGTGTCTCCCCTGTGTCTCCCCTGCGTATCCCCTGTGTCTCCCCTGTTTCTCACCTGTGTCTCCCCTGTGTCTCACCTGTGTCTCCCCTGTGTCTCACCTGTGTCTCCCCTGTGTCTCACCTGTGTCTCCCCTGCGTATCCCCTGTGTCTCCCCTGTGTAATCCTTGTGTCTCCCCTGTGTCTCCCCTGTGTCTCCCCTGTTTCTCACCTGTGTCTCCCCTGTGTCTCACCTGTGTCTCCCCTGTGTCTCACCTGTGTCTCCCCTGCGTCTCACCTGTGTCTCCCCTGTGTAATCCCTGTGTCTCCCCTGTGTCTCCCCTGTGTCTCCCCTGTGTAATCCCTGTGTATCCCCTGTGTCTCCCCTGTGTAATCCCTGTGTCTCCCCTGTGTCTCCCCTGTGTCTCCCCTGTGTCTCCCCTGTGTCTCACCTGTGTCTCCCCTGTGTCTCCCTTTTGTATCCCCTGTGTCTCTCCTGTGTCTCCCCTGTGTCTCCCCTGTGTCTCCCCTGTGTCTCACCTGTGTCTCCCCTGTGTCTCACCTGTGTCTCCCCTGTGTCTCAACTGTGTCTCCCCTGTGTCTCCCCTGTGTCTCCCCTGTGTCTCAACTGTGTCTCCCCTGTGTCTCCCCTGTGTCTCCCCTGTGTCTCCCCTGTTTCTCACCTGTGTCTCCCCTGTGTCTCAACTGTGTCTCCCCTGTGTCTCCCCTGTGTCTCCCCTGTGTCTCCCCTGTTTCTCACCTGTGTCTCCCCTGTGTCTCAACTGTGTCTCCCCTGTGTCTCCCCTGTGTCTCAACTGTGTCTCCCCTGTGTCTCCCCTGTGTCTCCCCTGTGTCTCCCCTGTGTCTCACCTGTGTCTCCCCTGTGTCTCACCTGTGTCTCCCCTGTGTCTCCCCTGTGTCTCAACTGTGTCTCCCCTGTGTCTCCCCTGTGTCTCACCTGTGTCTCCCCTGTGTCTCAACTGTGTCTCCCCTGTGTCTCCCCTGTGTCTCAACTGTGTCTCCCCTGTGTCTCACCTGTGTCTCCCCTGTGTCTCCCCTGTGTCTCCCCTGTGTTTCACCTGTGTCTCCCCTGTGTCTCACCTGTGTCTCCCCTGTGTCTCACCTGTGTCTCCCCTGTGTCTCCCTTGTGTCTCCCCTGTGTATCCCCTGTGTCTCCCCTGTGTCTCCCTTGTGTATCCCCTGTGTCTCCCCTGTGTCTCCCTTGTGTCTCCCCTGTGTATCCCCTGTGTCTCCCCTGTGTCTCCCTTGTGTCTCACCTGTGTCTCCCCTGTGTAATCCCTGCGTATCCCCTGTGTCTCCCCTGTGTCTCCCCTGTGTCTCCCCTGTGTCTCCCCTGTGTCTCCCCTGTTTCTCACCTGTGTCTCCCCTGTGTCTCACCTGTGTCTCCCCTGTGTCTCCCCTGTGTCTCCCCTGCGTATCCCCTGTGTCTCCCCTGTGTAATCCTTGTGTCTCCCCTGTGTCTCACCTGTGTCTCCCCTGCGTATCCCCTTTGTCTCCCTTGTGTCTCCCCTGTGTAATCCTTATGTCTCCCCTGTGTCTCCCTTGTGTCTCCCCTGTGTAATCCCTGTGTCTCACCTGTGTCTCCCCTGTGTCTCACCTGTGTCTCCCCTGTGTCTCACCTGTGTCTCCCCTGTGTCTCCCCTGTGTCTCCCTTGTGTCTCCCCTGTGTCTCACCTGTGTCTCACCTGTGTCTCCCTTGTGTCTCCCCTGTGTCTCCCTTGTGTATCCCCTGTGTCTCCCCTGTGTCTCAACTGTGTCTCCCCTGTGTCTCCCCTGTGTCTCCCCTGTGTCTCAACTGTGTCTCAACTGTGTCTCCCCTGTTTCTCACCTGTGTCTCCCCTGTGTCTCACCTGTGTCTCCCCTGTGTCTCCCCTGTGTCTCCCCTGTGTCTCCCCTGTGTCTCCCCTGTGTCTCAACTGTGTCTCCCCTGTGTCTCCCCTGTGTCTCACCTGTGTCTCCCCTGTGTCTCAACTGTGTCTCCCCTGTTTCTCACCTGTGTCTCCCCTGTGTCTCACCTGTGTCTCCCCTGTGTCTCAACTGTGTCTCCCCTGTGTCTCCCCTGTTTCTCACCTGTGTCTCCCCTGTGTCTCACCTGTGTCTCCCCTGTGTCTCCCCTGTGTCTCCCCTGTGTCTCCCCTGTGTCTCAACTGTGTCTCCCCTGTGTCTCCCCTGTGTCTCCCCTGTGTCTCCCCTGTGTATCCCCTGTGTCTCCCCTGTGTCTCCCTTGTGTCTCCCCTGTGTCTCCCCTGTGTCTCCCCTGTGTCTCCCTTGTGTATCCCCTGTGTCTCCCCTGTGTCTCCCCTGTGTCTCACCTGTGTCTCCCCTGTGTCTCCCCTGTGTCTCCCCTGTTTCTCACCTGTGTCTCCCCTGTGTCTCACCTGTGTCTCCCCTGCGTATCCCCTGTGTCTCCCCTGTGTCTCACCTGTGTCTCCCCTGTGTCTCCCCTGTTTCTCACCTGTGTCTCACCTGTGTCTCCCCTGTGTATCCCCTGTGTCTCCCCTGTGTCTCCCTTGTGTATCCCCTGTGTCTCCCCTGTGTCTCCCTTGTGTCTCCCCTGTGTATCCCCTGTGTCTCCCCTGTGTCTCCCCTGCGTATCCCCTGTGTCTCCCTTGTGTATCCCCTGTGTCTCCCCTGTGTCTCCCTTGTGTATCCCCTGTGTCTCCCCTGTGTCTCCCTTGTGTCTCCCCTGTGTCTCACCTGTGTCTCCCCTGTGTAATCCCTGCGTATCCCCTGTGTCTCCCCTGTGTCTCCCCTGTGTCTCCCCTGTGTCTCCCCTGTGTCTCCCCTGTTTCTCACCTGTGTCTCCCTTGTGTCTCACCTGTGTCTCCCCTGTGTAATCCCTGCGTATCCCCTGTGTCTCCCCTGTGTCTCCCCTGTGTCTCACCTGTGTCTCCCCTGTGTCTCCCCTGTGTCTCCCCTGTTTCTCACCTGTGTCTCCCCTGTGTCTCACCTGTGTCTCCCCTGTGTCTCACCTGTTTCTCCCCTGTGTCTCACCTGTGTCTCCCCTGCGTATCCCCTGTTTCTCACCTGTGTCTCACCTGTGTCTCCCCTGTGTCTCACCTGTGTCTCCCCTGTGTCTCACCTGTGTCTCCCCTGCGTATCCCCTGTGTCTCCCCTGTGTCTCACCTGTGTCTCCCCTGTGTCTCCCCTGTGTCTCACCTGTGTCTCCCCTGTGTCTCCCCTGTGTCTCAACTGTGTCTCCCCTGTGTCTTCTCTGTGTCTCACCTGTGTCTCCCCTGTGTCTCAACTGTGTCTCCCCTGTGTCTCCCCTGTGTCTCAACTGTGTCTCACCTGTGTCTCCCCTGTGTCTCACCTGTGTCTCCCCTGTGTCTCCCCTGTGTCTCCCCTGTGTTTCACCTGTGTCTCCCCTGTGTCTCACCTGTGTCTCCCCTGTGTCTCCCCTGTGTTTCACCTGTGTCTCCCCTGTGTCTCCCCTGTGTCTCACCTGTGTCTCCCCTGTGTCTCACCTGTGTCTCCCCTGTGTCTCCCCTGTGTCTCCCCTGTGTATCCCCTGTGTTTCACCTGTGTCTCCCCTGTGTCTCCCCTGTGTCTCACCTGTGTCTCCCCTGTGTTTCACCTGTGTCTCCCCTGTGTCTCACCTGTGTCTCCCCTGTGTCTCTCCTGTGTCTCACCTGTGTCTCCCCTGTGTCTCACCTGTGTCTCCCCTGTGTCTCACCTGTGTCTCCCCTGTGTCTCACCTGTGTCTCCCCTGTGTCTCCCCTGTGTCTCCCCTGTGTCTCCCCTGTGTCTCACCTGTGTCTCCCCTGTGTATCCCCTGTGTTTCACCTGTGTCTCCCCTGTGTCTCACCTGTGTCTCCCCTGTGTCTCCCCTGTGTCTCACCTGTGTCTCCCCTGTGTCTCCCCTGTGTCTCACCTGTGTATCCCCTGTGTTTCACCTGTGTCTCCCCTGTGTCTCCCCTGTGTCTCCCCTGTGTCTCACCTGTGTCTCCCCTGTGTCTCCCCTGTGTCTCACCTGTGTCTCCCCTGTGTCTCCCCTGTGTCTCCCCTGTGTCTCACCTGTGTCTCCCCTGTGTCTCACCTGTGTCTCACCTGTGTCTCCCCTGTATCTCCCCTGTGTCTCCCCTGTGTCTCACCTGTGTCTCCCCTGTGTCTCCCCTGTGTCTCCCCTGTGTCTCCCCTGTGTCTCCCCTGTGTCTCACCTGTGTCTCCCCTGTGTCTCACCTGTGTATCCCCTGTGTTTCACCTGTGTCTCCCCTGTGTCTCCCCTGTGTCTCCCCTGTGTCTCACCTGTGTCTCCCCTGTGTCTCCCCTGTGTCTCACCTGTGTCTCCCCTGTGTCTCACCTGTGTCTCCCCTGTATCTCCCCTGTGTCTCACCTGTGTCTCCCCTGTGTCTCCCCTGTGTCTCACCTGTGTCTCCCCTGTGTCTCACCTGTGTCTCACCTGTGTCTCCCCTGTATCTCCCCTGTGTCTCCCCTGTGTCTCCCCTGTGTCTCCCCTGTGTCTCACCTGTGTCTCCCCTGTATCTCCCCTGTGTCTCACCTGTGTCTCCCCTGTGTCTCACCTGTGTATCCCCTGTGTTTCACCTGTGTCTCCCCTGTGTCTCCCCTGTGTCTCCCCTGTGTCTCACCTGTGTCTCCCCTGTGTCTCCCCTGTGTCTCCCCTGTGTCTCACCTGTGTCTCCCCTGTGTCTCACCTGTGTCTCCCCTGTATCTCCCCTGTGTCTCACCTGTGTCTCCCCTGTGTCTCACCTGTGTCTCACCTGTGTCTCCCCTGTGTCTCACCTGTGTCTCACCTGTGTCTCCCCTGTGTCTCACCTGTGTCTCCCCTGTATCTCCCCTGTGTCTCACCTGTGTCTCCCCTGTGTCTCACCTGTGTCTCACCTGTGTCTCCCCTGTGTCTCACCTGTGTCTCACCTGTGTCTCACCTGTGTCTCCCCTGTGTCTCCCCTGTGTCTCACCTGTGTCTCCCCTGTGTCTCACCTGTGTCTCACCTGTGTCTCCCCTGTGTCTCCCCTGTGTGCAGTGTATTCCTGTGCGTTGCTGAGGGACATCCTGCTGCAGGGTCGTCTCTACATCTCCAGAAACTGGCTGTGTTTCTACGCTAACCTGTTCGGGAAAGACATCAAGGTGAGAGGAAGAGATTCAAAGACTCTTCTTTCATAACTTTGAATAACTTTAAATAACTTTAAAATAACTTTGAAATAACTTTAAAATAACTTTGAAATAACTTTGAAATAACTTTGAAATAACTTAAAATAACTTTAAAATAACTTTGAAATAACTTTAAAATAACTTTTAAATAACTTTAAAATAACTTTAAAATAACTTTGAAATAACTTTGAAATAACTTTGAAATAACTTTGAAATAACTTAAAATAACTTTAAAATAACTTTTAAATAACTTTAAAATAACTTTAAAATAACTTTGAAATAACTTTGAAATAACTTTAAAATAACTTTTAAATAACTTTGAAATAACTTTAAAATAACTTTAAATAACTTTAAATAACTTTGAAATAACTTTAAAATAACTTTTAAATAACTTTAAATAACTTTGAAATAACTTTAAATAACTTTTAAATAACTTTAAATTGACTTTGAAATAACTTTAAATAACTTTGAAATAACTTTAAAATAACTTTAAATTGACTTCCAAATAACTTTGAAATAACTTTAAATAACTTTTAAATAACTTTAAATTGACTTTGAAATAACTTTAAATAACTTTGAAATAACTTTAAAATAACTTTAAATAACTTTAAATTAACTTTGAAATAACTTTAAATAACTTTAAATAACTTTAAATTAACTTTGAAATAACTTTAAATAACTTTGAAATAACTTTAAAATAACTTTGAAATAACTTTAAATAACTTTAAAATAACTTTAAAATAACTTTAAAATAACTTTGAAATAACTTTTAAATAACTTTGAATAGCTTCTTCCTGAAACTCATTAGAGCTCAAAAACACGTGGAGGTGAAGACAACTTCCTGTTCATGAAAAGACTAGGATTGTTATCACACAAATAGGAGAGAGACGGTTAAAGTAAAAGTACTTATATGTGGAAATGTAAAAGAGTAAAAGCTGCTCTGTATATTGATATGTATCTGATGTGATGTGCAGTAGTGGTATTACAAAGACTTGCTCAATGAATGAAAACACGAGCTCATATCTTTGTAAAGTGAGTAAATGTTACTTTGCACCAGAGACAGGAAGTGCTTGCTCTGCCCTCCGCCATCAAGAGTGTGTTTCCTGTCCCTGCAGGTGTGTATCCCCGTGGTGTCGGTGCGTCTGGTGAAGAAACACAAGACAGCCGGCCTGGTGCCCAACGGCCTGGCTATCACCATGGATACGGCTCAGAAGGTGTGTGTGTGTGTGTGTGTGTGTGTGTGTGTGTGTGTGTGTGTGTGTGTGGGGGTGTGTGTGTGTGTGTGTGTGTGTGTGTGTGTGTGTGTGTGTGTGTGTGTGTGTGTGTGTGTGTGTGTGTGTGTGTGTGTGTGTGTGTGTGTGTGTGTGTGTGTGTGTGTGTGTGTGTGTGTGTGTGTGTGTGTGTGTGTGTGTGTGTGTGTGTGTGTGTGTGTGTGTGTGTGTGTGTGTGTGTAATGTTTTATGGATGATGTTTATTTCTCGGAAATGGCCTAAAATTCGTCTTAAAAAACTACATTTCCCATGAGCCTCAGCTACTGTCACTGAGGATTTAGGTCAGAGGAGCTAATTAAAATCACAACATCCTTTAAATGCAGAATGTAAAATGAATCGGATGTTTAACTTCTGTTAAGAATTTGAAGCTTTGACAGAAACCGCTCGGGGCGTCTAGTGGAGTAGACGGATCTGACAGCTGGTCCTGATACTTCAGAATAAATCCATTAACATCCTTGACCCAGTTTAAGATTAAAGCTATCTGTGATCTACTATTGGACTGTATGTGCGGCTATCATGCCTCCAAAGGCTAGCTAGCTTAGCCAGTAGCACGGCTGAGGCTAAGGATCAACGCAACGAGATGCTAGAGGACATCCGCAGAATTGTAAGGGAAGTGATTCAGGATGACGTGTCCTCGCTCAAGACAGACATTCAGCTTGCAACCAGTAAGAGCTGAATGTAAGACTCAACTTGCTGATCATGAGGGAGGTTTAAACACCCTGGCCAACCGGATAGACTCTCTGGAAGCCCGCACTGCAGCTAGCTAAAGACAACGCTAAATCACAATTGAAAACAGAGGACCTGGAGAATAGAGGGAGACGTATCTACGTATTGTTGGAATACCAGAAGGTGTTGAACAAGGCAGCCCTACTACGTTCATCTCTAACAGGCTTCACGAATTGTTTACCGGACCGGAGAAAGCCCCGGTACTGGACCGTGCTCACCGTGTACCCGCTTCCCGGCCTAAAGACGGAGAGCGCCCACGCTCCTTCCTGAAAGAGGAAATAGTGAAACTCTCCCGTCAGAAAGGCGAGCTAGTGCTCCGTGGCCCCCAGACGTCCTCTTCCCTGACTACAGCGCAGAGTGGCATATAGTGAGGCGAAGGCTGTGCCGCGCAGGGCAGACGTCAGATATCTCTTTACCCGGCACCACTGCAGATCACTCAGACGAGGATCTGCGACTCTCCCCAATCCACGATGGAATACTACACTACGAAGATAAAGCCTGCCGCCGGAGACATGTGAACACTTGTGCTGTTCGTGCCGAGCGGCTCGTCTGTTAAATCCAGGAGTCCTTTACCACGGACTGGAGATCGGGACCGGAAGGCTCCGGGTGGAGGAGGCCGTCGGTAATGGAAGCGCTCTCTGCAGGGACGTCGTTTGAGCCGGGATATCTGACTGACTGCTTCCTAGAGTCCTTCATCTCGAGAACTACGCTGCTTATATCTTGAGAAGGCCTCATGTCTTTCTTTCTTTCTTTTTTCGTGATCATTTTCTTTATAACCTTTAAACAGACTTTTCATTCACGGGACCTTTTGAGACTCTTCCCCTGAGATGTCCTCCTGCAGGTTTGGTCTGTCTTGTTCAGCGGTTGCTTCAGTTCGAGTTTCATTTCAGTAACTCCTAAATGAATGTATCTGTTCATGTTTAAAGCATCTTATCTCACTTCTCATAGTAACAGGTGCTCAACAGGTCATACAGATAGCATACAAGCAGAATGTATTTGTGAGAGGGTTCAGCTTTGTTACCTGTTTTGCACACGTCTTTTTGCTCTTGTTTTATGTGGTTATTGTTTTTAGCTTGGAATAAGGACACTAGAGGAGTTCACTGCTGGATAAGCACATTCTGTTAGAAGGACCCAAAGTGGTTAGATATTGAGCTAATGGCGGTTAGAGTAAAGCTTGTTAAGATACACTGTGTGTGTCGGGGACATGGGAACACGGGGAGAACAATGTGTGACACAGGTTTTCTTTTGTGTGATATAGTCTGTTTCTGTTTCTGTTTGTTTTCTGATGGTTTCTGTTTTGAATGATCCAGAGCAATATGTATCACCTTAATCTATGACCAGCTGGCGCTTCAGCTCTCCATTCTTTCAGTAAGAAATCTTCAATGCCGACTCCATCTGCCCGCCCTGGGGTGAATGGCTGCCAGGTCCACTTCATCAGCTGGACCCGTACGGGCCTTAATCAAACGGTAAAGCGTAACAGAGTCCTCTCCCCTCTTCAGGAGCTCAAGGTAAATGTTGCCTTTCTCCAGGAAACACATTTAAGGATTTGAGAGCATCCAAAACGTAGAACTCAGCGGGGGGGTGAGGTGTGTCACTCCAAAGGTAAAGCTAGAGGCACTGCTCCACTTATTCACCGTACCCTCTGTGTGTCTCAGCTCACTGCAGAGCGCTCACTGAGTAACACACCCTGAACTCTTATGAACGTTTACGCACCGAGCCGTGATGATTATATGTTTTGTTAATGAGCTATTCTTCAACGTGCCTGTTGCTGAGGGTCACCAGTTGATAGGGGGGGGGGAGACATGAGTTGTGTTCTGAACCCAAAGTTAGACCGCTCTTCAGCACGACCCGTGGGTCTGCATCACGTTCACAGACTCTGGGAGCCGTGGATGCTTCCTCTTCCCGTCAGCGAGGCCGTGCTCTTTGTTTCCCCTCTGCACCAATCGCACTCACGCATCGATCACTTTTTATTGACACGCCTTCTTCCGATGGTAAACCATTGCTCCTATGATGCTGTAATACATTCAGACCATTGTCCTCTGGTCCTGGAGCTCTGCTTTGAGAATCAGCCAACGCCTTCTCCATCTTGGAGATTCAACACTTACTTACCTTCTGATGGAACCTTCATATCTTCAGAAGTCTCTTGAGATGAATGTTGAGAAAGACGTGAAATGGAGTTCTCTCTGGGAAAGTCTTGAAGCATATATCCGTGGGGAGTAATCTCTCATAGCTCCTTCTGAAACAGACAAAGAAGGATGCGCTTGCTGGAGTTGACCAACATGGTTTAAAATTTGGATCAGCAACATTCTGCTTCCCCGTCTCCTGGTTTATATAAACAGAGATGATGTTTACAGACAGAATGTCATCTTCTTTCTACTAGACGGACTGAACAGGGACTGAATCTAAGGGGTCTGTTTATGAGCAGGGCGAAAGAGCATCCAACATTCTTGCTCACCAGCTGCGGCGCTCAGAGAGCTCACGACTAACAGCTCAAATCTGAAATGAGTCCGGCCGTCTGACCCATGACTCTGGTGGAGTCAACCAAACATTTAAGAGCTTCTATAGACTTTAGGAATCTGAATCCTGCAGGAACGAAAAACTGCTCGATTCATTTTTTGAAGGCATTTCTTTTCCCACTTTAGGCGAAGGTGCTAGGAAGCAGCTCGATGAACACATGACTGCATCTGAAATTGAAGAAGCTATAAAACAATGCAAGCGGGTCACTCTCCTGCCAGATGGCTTTTATAGAACCTTTATCTCTCTCCTGTTTTCAAATAAATGTGTGATGAATCCTTTAGATCCAGTTCCTTAGCGCCAACCTTAGATGAAGCTACGATATCCTTCCTCTTAAAACCAGATAAAGAGCCTTCTTCATAATCTCTTTATTGAATGTTGATTTTAAAATATTATCCAAATGCCTTGCTAGGCGCCTGGAAAAACAGTTGCCAACAATAATATCGCAGGATCAAACCGGTTAACTAAAGGGAGGCACGGTTTTTAATCTACGTTTCAAACCTTATACCCTCCCCCCTCACCTCAACCTGAGACAGTCTTATCCCTTGATGCTGAAAAAGCCTTTGACCGGGTCGAATGGGATTATTGAAGCCTTGCTACATTTGGATTAGGTGAACACTATATATCATGGATACAACTATTCTATTCATCTCCGACGGCTGAAGTACAAACCAACAAAGAGAAGTCTAGTTCCCTCTTCACGCGGTGCGAGGCAGGGCTGCCCCTATCTCCCCTCCTCTGAGCCCTTGGCAGTTCAACTCCGTTCTGAGGCCCATTTGAAAGGAGTGTTTAGAGCTGCAGAGGAACATCCACTTTCCTTACATGCAGATGATATACCATATGTCTTCAGTATACTCAACAGCTTCGGAAACATTTCAGGATATAAATTAAACCTTCAGGAAAATGAGTTGCTTCATAAATAAAATAGCTAAAACTCTACCTTTTTCAAAATGTCAGTGTGGGAGCAACATGCGAGTATATTATTTATTTAGGGGTAAAAATTCCACAATTACATAATAAACTCTTTGACCTCAACTTTACTAACCTTTTAGAAACAGTTACGAAGCACTTAAAGAGGTGGAATACACTACCCCTCCCTCTCTGGCCGAATCAATGCCGTTAAAATGAATGTTTTGCTGAAATGTCTTTACTTGTTTCGATGTGTGCCGGTATTGATGAGGAGAACATTCTTTGTAGCCCTTGAGAAATCTATCTCAACATTTATTTGGAACAATAAACCTTCAAGAATTCATAAGGCTTTTTTGCAAAGGTCAAAACAATCAGGAGGAATGTCTTTACCTCACTTTGAGTACTGAGCTAATATTCGTAGCATGTTATTTTGGAAAATGCCGTGAGACAACCAGCAGCCATCCTGGTTGGCTGCTGAAGCCTCATTCTGTAAACAATCTTCACTACCTGCTCTCTGGACTTGCGCCAACTGTGGATCTCTCTGGATATAAGAATAACCCAACACTTGGACATTCGCTCAGGACCTGGGTACAGTTTAGGAAATCATGTGGACTTGTATTAATGCCCCTTTCAGCACCTATTGATCAAAATCATTCTTTTCCCCCATCACTGCAGGACCTTGCTTTTAAAAGGTATTCAATCTTTTGGAGATGTATATATTGATGGTACCTTTGCCTCATTCACCCAGCTGGAACTGAAATATAACCTTAATAACAATCATTTTTAGATATTTGCAGGTTAGAAACTTCGCTCCAACTAATCTAGTTAATTTCCCTTATCCGCCGGATAAACAATATTAGACCATATTTTGGATGTTAACCCACTCGGGAGGTTGCTCAAATATATAAGATCATCTCTCAACTTGACTGCCCCTCCTTATCTATAATCGAAGGCCAACTGGATGAGGACACAAAGTTCACTCCTCCTCTCTCTGCGCACGGCATGGACTCCTACAGTTTAACATTCTTCATCGTCTTCACCAGTGGTTCTCAAACGTTTTTCAATAATGTTCCCCCTTTGAAAACAAAATGCAGCCAAGTACCCCCTGCTCAGCGCAAAAACAATTTGTTAGGGACAAAATGCCTATACAGTATAAAGAGGTACAGCGCTGCACCGTCAGTCTGATTTATTAAGACCACAACATGAGAAACACTTAAAGCTACATTTCAAATGTTTAAAATTCATCACTAAATTCATGGCAAACCAATTTCATCATCATGCAATAACACTCAGACGACATTAGCTGCATTGAACTGATCTTTTTAATAAGTTGTTCTTACAATGTAGTGAGACACGTGGGCTTGAGCTTCACTGAGGACCTTTGTCCTTCTGACAGGGAGGCTAACTGCAGTTATTACACTTCGTGTTTTGAAATATGTGAAACTCTGTTCATATAAAACCCACACTGCTCAAACTTTGTTACTTTTCCTAAAATTGGTATTTCTTTTTTTTTCATTAACATAAAATAAATCTCACGTACCCCCTGCAGTACTCCAACGTACCCCTAGGGGTCCGCGTACCCCCATTTGAACCACTGGTCTACACTATACTAAAGCGAGCCAAGTGTTCTCCTAATGTGAGCCCCATGTGTGCCAAGAAGCAAGTAGGGAGTCTTATCCACACTTTTTGGACTTTGCAAGTTCTGGGAAGATGTTTTTAGGACTCTCTCAGAAGGGTTTGGAAGTCCTCTCCGCTGACAGCGTGGTTTGGAGCTGTTGCTAGAGAAGCTCAACTTCCACAATATAAATGAAATGCTATTGCTTTTGCATCGCTGATAGCTCGACGACTAATTCTTCCTAAACGGAAGGATGAATCCCCACCCACCGTACTCACTGGATTAGAGACCTGTTGCAGTGTTTGGGTCCACTCTGAAGGGATCTGCTGATAGGTGTTAGAAGGCCTGGCAGCCATTGATCACACACGTAGAGAAGTGCAAGCTGGACTTAACTCTTTAAAGAAGATTGAGTACGGATTTGAGTGTTGCTGAATCTGGGCTACTTCCATTTCTAAAGCCATATTCTACGTTTTGCATATATTTTGTCTTTTTGTTTGTCGTTTGCTTTGTATGTTTTCTTTCATGCTGGGGTAGGGGTGGGGGGTCTATTTGATCTGCTTTTTGGCAGTCTGGTTTAAATGTGCACTGTTGCATCTACAGTATGTATTTGACTGCTCAATGACATTTTGTATGATTTTTCTTTGTAATGAAAACTTTCAAAAATAAAGTGTTAAAAAAAGAAAGAATTTGAAGCTTTTTGATTGGATGTATTTTTAGCTGCAATGCACCCTGGGAGTTGTAGTTTACTTCTCTCCTTCAGATTTTATGTCCACAGTTTTTTTTCTTACTTTTCGTCAATTCACAGAAACTTTCTATCGTAGATGTTCTTTTTTTGTTGTTAATTGACATGAACCTTTTAAAGTGAAAGCTACAGCAAGCAACCTACAACTCCCAAGATGCATTTCACCATCAATCATCCAATCACAGAGCTTTAAACTATTAATATTATAATTATGATTACAGTACGTGTTTGTGTCGCTGCTGTCCAGAGACAGCGTGTACGACGTCCTGCGGAGGATCTGCACTCACCTGCAGGTCAGGAACATTAACAGTTGTTTTATATTTGTTAATTAATTTCAGAATATTTAGCAGTTTTCTTCCTGACTTCCTGTTTCTCTGGCTGCAGGTGAACGGGAAGATTCTGAGTCTGAAGCAATACCTGGAGGAGCCCAGCTCTCTGTCCATGGTGACGTTATTTAATACACACATTCCCTTTATAATCAATTAAGTTGATTAATGTGTTAGAAAACTCTCCCTGGTCCCGGCTTCAACGTCAGGACCCCCGTGCTTATTATCCTTTCAACAATGGAAGTAGTCAAAACAAAAAAAAGAGGATTTGTTGGTATTTTTCCCCAAATCTCAAAATTCTGAATTTTTCCCCAAATCTCAAAATTCTGACTTTTTCCCCAAATCTCAAAATTCTGTATTTTTCTCAAAATCTCAAAATTCAGAATCTTTTACAAAATCTCAACATTTTGACTTTTTCTTAAAAAAAAGGACTTTCTCTCAAAAATATGTATTTTTCTCAAATTCTGACTTTCTCAAAATTCCAACTTTTTCTGAATACTTAAAAATGTTAATAATCACTCGTCACCGGCTTGAGCTTCAATCAATCCCCTTTGTAGTCCTTTTGAGTCTCTTTGTAGTCATTTTGAGTCTAATTAACTACGTCTGAAAGCAGAAGTCTAGGGCAAATAATTGCAAGTCTCTTAGATGCATTGTGGGACATGTAGTTCATGGTCAACGTGCTTCTGTAACCGTATAATAAACATCATTTATTCTTTAAATTAAGTCCTTGAGTTTGACCCCCTCACGTTTAGCTTCTAGCTTGATGAGCTTCATTCACGGTGGATTCTAACGATGCAATGTGTGTTTTTGTCTCTGTGGTGACAGTCTGTCTCCTGTCTTCAGGACGAGTTTCCCGAGGTGTTGAAGTGGAGAAGGAAGCCTTCTCTTCCCGCCGTCTCCTCCTCGCTGCCCGACCTGTTGGGAAACTCCTCCCCGAGCCTCGTGGCCGACACACCCTTCAGCACACACACACTCACAGGTACAATCAGTGTGTGTTTTCATTTTGAGTGTCTTTGAAGTCCTTCTGAGTGTCTTTGTGTCAGTTTGTACTCCTTTTGACTCTTCGGTAACGTTCCCCAACTCTTCAGTAACGTTCCCTCACTCTTCAGTAACGTTCCCTAACTCTTCAGTAACGGTCCCTGACTCAGTAACGTTCCCCGACTACTCAGTAACGTTCCCTGACTCAGTAACGGTCCCCGACTCTTCAGTAACGTTCCCTGACTCAGTAACGTTCCCTGACTCTTCAGTAACGTTCCCCGACTCTTCAGTAACGTTCTCTGACTCTTCAGTAACGTTCCCTGACTCTTCAGTAACGTTCCCCGACTCTTCAGTAACGTTCCCTGACTCTTCAGTAACGTTCCCCGACTCTTCAGTAACGTTCTCTGACTAAGTAACGTTCCCCGACTCTTCAGTAACGTTCCCCGACTCTTCAGTAACGTTCCCCGACTCTTCAGTAACGTTCCCTGACTACTCAGTAACGTTCCCCGACTCTTCAGTAACGTTCCCCGACTCTTCAGTAACGTTCCCCGACTCTTCAGTAACGTTCCCCTCACTATTCAGTAACATTCCCCGACTCTTCAGTAACGTTCCCCTCACTCTTCAGTAACGTTCCCTGACTCTTCAGTAACGTTCCCCTCACTCTTCAGTAACGTAACCCTCACTCTTCAGTAACGTTCCCCGACTCTTCAGTAACGTTCCCCGACTCTTCAGTAACGTTCCCCGACTCTTCAGTAACGTTCCCTCACTCTTCAGTAACGTTCCCTGACTCTTCAGTAACGTTCCCCGACTCTTCAGTAACGTTCCCCGACTCTTCAGTAACGTTCCCCGACTCTTCAGTAACGTTCCCTCACTCTTCAGTAACGTTCCCTGACTCTTCAGTAACGTTCCCCGACTCTTCAGTAACGTTCCCCGACTCTTCAGTGACGTTCCCTGACTCTTCAGTAACGTTCCCCCGACCCTTCAGTAACGTTCCCCGACTCTTCAGTAACGTTCCCCGACTCTTCAGTAACGTTCCCCGACTCTTCAGTAACGTTCCCCGACTCTTCAGTAACGTTCCCCCGACTCTTCAGTAACGTTCCCCGACTCTTCAGTAACGTTCCCCCGACTCTTCAGTAACGTTCCCTCACTCTTCAGTAACGTTCCCTCACTCTTCAGTAATGTTCCCTCACTCTTCAGTAACGTTCCCTCACTCTTCAGTAACGTTCCCTGACTCTTCAGTAACGTTCCACGACTCTTCAGTAACGTTCCCTCACTCTTCAGTAACGTTCCCTCACTCTTCAGTAACGTTCCCTCACTCTTCAGTAACGTTCCCTGACTCTTCAGTAACGTTCCACGACTCTTCAGTAACGTTCCCTCACTCTTCAGTAACGTTCCCTGACTCTTCAGTAACGTTCCCCGACTCTTCAGTAACGTTCCCCGACTACTCAGTAACGTTCCCCCGACTCTTCAGTAACGTTCCCAGACTCTTCAGTAACGTTCCCCGACTCTTCAGTAACGTTACTTGACTCTTCAGTAACGTTCCCCGACTCTTCAGTAATGTTACTTGACTCTTCAGTAACGTTCCCCGACCCTTCAGTAACGTTCCCCGACTCTTCAGTAACGTTCCCCGACTCTTCAGTAACGTTCCCCGACTCTTCAGTAACGTTCCCCTCACTCTTCAGTAACGTTCCCCGACTCTTCAGTAACGTTCCCCGACCCTTCAGTAACGTTCCCTGACTCTTCAGTAACGTTCCCGTTGTTTCTGCAGACAGCAGTTTGGAGACGGAGAAGATCCTGCTGACAGAACCAGTCCCTGAACTGGGCCAATCAGAGTACCAGCTGCTCAAACTCTTCGTCCTGCTGTGAGTCCCTCTTTCAAAATCTAATCCATTACCACTACTAGTTACCTGTGAATGAATGTGATCAGTAACCTAATCTGAGTACCAGATACAAGTCATTCAACCTTAATATCAAAGGCAATGCAAATAAAAACAAGATGTTGTTGAGTATTGCGTAAGACAGCAGAACAACGTGACCTTAGAAAATAAAGATATTCAGGATCAGAAATTATTTTTTTAATATTAAAACCTGCCTTCATTCAGCAGATTCAGTCAGTAGTCCAACACTGAAACACATGAGCACCAACTAGTTTAAAAAAGCAGAAGTGAAATCTGATCTGACAGGAAATGCTCTGTTTGAGTTTAATACACACAAGCTCACACACACTATTTGATGAACATATAGGTTCACCTGCTGAATTAAAAACAGAACAAATGAAGCAAAGAAAGTGAAAACCATGAAGCAGATTCAGGCAGTACAGAGAGGGATCCAGACTTTAAGAAGTATCCCACAGAGACAGAAAAGCTGATCCACTCAGTTTTATAAGAAGTGAGAATTTATATAAAAAGGGAGAATTTTATAAAAACTCAGGAATTTGAAAGAAGTGACATTTCCGAGAAAAAGTTAGATTTTCGAGAAAAAAATGAACATTTAGAAAACATTGTTGAATATTTTGGTAAAAGTCTGAATTTTTATAAAAACTTATGTTTTTGTGAAAAGAAAGTCCGAATTTTTTCAGAAGTTGAGATTTTTGTAAAAGGAAAGGGAGAACTCAGAAAAAAGTCATGTATTTGAAAAAGAAATTGAATTTTGAAGAAAAATATAAAAAGGGAAATAAATCAGGATTCTGAGAATCTTTTTAAGAAGATGATTAGGGCCACGTGTAAAAAAAGAAAACATATTTAATAAAGCAGATTCAGGCAGTAGGCGTAGAGATTTAAAGGGTTAACAGAACAGTACAGCTTACAGAGAAAAGATCTGACCCTTTACAACAAAGGATTACAGAGACATTAAAAACCTAAAAAGAGCTTATTGTGGCTCTTTTGGGTTTGAATGTCTCTGTAATCCTGCCAGTAATCCAGAAATACCTCACAGTAAAACAATCAGTACTCTCTAAGGTAGTTCAGAGGATGATGAGCTGCTAGGTGTGTTCAGGGCAGTCTGTAGGTTCAGACTGGAGTGTGTGTTGTGTTGGTCTCTGCTGCCCCCTGCTGGTTGCATAGATTCCACATGGACAATCACGCTTCCATAGCATACCATCCAATTCATTTATAGCATAATATAAAATGAAATGTTCTTATGACATACTTTGATATTTTATGTCCTGAAAAGTCCTGGGACAGTACAACGTAAAGTGTTTTTTGGAAAGGTCTATGATGTTAAGTGTTATAGAAAGTCATCTTATAGTTTCACCAAGAAAAATTAAAGGTCATAGTATAGTATGTCGTAAAATATTATAAGTATGTTGAATACATTCATAGTAAAGTATGTTGCAATAAGTCATAAAAAGTCGGAGACTAGTATGTTGTGATAGATTAGTATGTTGTGATAGATTAGTATGTTGTGATAGATTAGTATGTAGTATGTTGTAATAAATCATAATGAAATCATTGTGTATTATTTGGTCGAAAAAAGTCACGGTCTCTTATGACTGATCAAATGTTTTAATAAGTCATAATATAGTCTTTGTTCCCCTCTCAGGGTCTTCCTGCTGGTTTTGTCTTCCTGCTATCTGGCTTTCAGAGTCTGTCGTCTGGAGCAGCAGCTGAGCTTCCTGAGCAGCCAGACCCCCCTGAGAGAGAGGTGACACACACACGCGCGCACACACACACACACACACACACACACACACACACACACACACACACACACACACACACACACACACACACACACACACACACACACACACACACACACACACACACACACACACACACACACACACACACACACACACACACACACACACACACACACACACACACACACACACACGCACACACTTTCTTTTGTTTACAAATATTGACTCGTTCTTATATAAAGTTTTCTCAAAATGTTACGACTTTATATCCAAATTGTCCACCTTTTTTTTTTACAAATAAAATAAATGTTCTTAAAGTGAAAGCTACAGCAGACCAACTACTACTCCCAAGATGCATGTCACCATCAAACATGCAATCGCAGAGCTTTAAACTATTATTATTATTACAGTACGTGTTTGTGCCGCTGCCGTCCCTCAAATTTAACACATTTTCTGTCCAAACAAAAAAGAAAATAAGGCTTTTTCTTTATAAGAAACACATAATCATGAAACACATCATTATGTAAAGAAATGTAAATGTACGTTTAAAGGGAAAACAAGTAAATATAGAAACATTTTTTCAGGTGTGGAGAGCTGCCCTGCTGGCTGGCCAATCAGAGGACAGGAACCTGACACTGCAGCCAATCAGGGAGCGAAAGAAGAAGAAGAGACCTGCACTTACCTAGTCCGTCCATCAGAGGGCGACGCTGAGCAAAGACTGTACCCGCGCCGCGGCCCGGTTACCATAGAAACGCCACATAGCGGTCGCGAGGGTTCAGGGACGAAGAGATGCTGTAACATAACAGATGTAGAATGCGTGTGCGTGTGCGTGTGTGTGTGTGTGTATGCGTGCGTGCGTGTGCGTGTGCGTGTGTGTGTGTGTGGTTTTCATACTGACATGGTCGGATGTGAAAGCAGCTGTAATAATTTATTATGAACAATGTTTATTATTATCTCGGAAATGGCAGAATGGTCTAAGAAACTACATTTCCCATGAGCCTCAGCGGCTGTTGCTAAGGATTTAAGTCAGAGGTGCTAATTCAAAACACAGCATCCAAAAGTGAATTCCTTTAAAATGCAGACTGTAAAATGTGTGAGATGTTTAACCTCTGTTCAGAATTTAATGTTTTGTGATTGGAAGTTTTTAACTGCAATGCGCCCTGGGAGTCGTAGTTTACTCCTCTCCTCCAGATTTTATTTCCACAGGTTTTTTTTTACTTTCACTTTGTCAGTTCACAGATACTTTCTAACAGATGTTCTTTTTTTGTTGTTAATTGAAATGAACCTTTCAAAGGGAAAGCTACAAAAAGCCAACTACTACTCCCAAGATGCATTTCACCATCAAACATCCAATCACAGCGCTTTAAATCATTCCATTAAAAGTGTGCTGAAGATTTCACTGATTTTACAATCTGCAGAAAATAAACAGGAGATTTATATCTGATATTCGTAATCAAACTCAGTTTTAATGAAGTTATCCAGGACACATGTTGCTTTGTTGTAAAGTTATTAGTTTACAACGGTTTTTATTCAAAGACAGACACTTTTTAAAGCCTACAAAGTGCCAGAAATAAGAAAGTCATCTGTAAAAAAAACAGAACATTATGAATGAAATCAACAAATGTTTTAAACTCGAGTTGAATCGCTGCCTTTATTTCAAAATGTTTTTGATCTCGTGGAGAAACCTTTCCTGCTGAAGTTGAATGAATCTTTCCTTAAATGTGAAATGTAGGAAGAGGATCAAGGCCAGGTGTCATTTTTTGGGGAGATTTGACCAAAAGAGTGATTTATTTTTCGATTTTTGAAATTAAAGTCAGAATTCAGAAATATTTTGAAAAAAATTGTAATATTTTGTTTCCCTCAGATTTCTGTTCTAATATCAGAATTCTGAAAAAATAAGTTTAAATGCATTATGTATTTTGTTTTTATATTTCACAATTCTGGGAAAAGTTCTGACTTTTTTCTCAGAATTCTTAAAGTAAAGTCGGAATCCTCCATTTCTAACTCTGATTTTAATCTCGGAATGTTTACTTTATCCTAAAAGTCGGAATTCTGAGTAAAAAGGTATTACAGTATATATATTTTTTGACAATCGCATAATTCTGATTTTAATCTTGGAATTCTGAGAAAAAAAAGTCGAAATTCTGGGATAAAATGTACTATGTATTTTTTTTAATATCTCACAATTCTGGTAAGAATCCTGATTTTTTCCTCAGAATTCTTAAAATAAAGTCAGAATTCCAAACTGATTTGTTTACTTTATCCAAAAAGTCGGAATTCTGAATAAAAATGTTGGATATATTTTGGGAAAATTGCATAATTCTGAGAAGAATTCTGACTTTAATTTAAGAAATCTGAAATTAAATCTTATTTCTGAGAGAAAAAAAATCGTAATTCTGATATTTTCTGAAAAACAATTCCATGTTTTTTTTATTCTGAGAAGAAAAAGTCGGAATTCTGAAATCATTTTTGAAAAATTCTGACCTTGATTTAAGACTTCTGAGATGAAATCTTTTGAATTCTGATTATTTTTCAGATTTTTTTTTCTTTTAATATATATTCTTTTTAATTCCCATGTGTCCCTAATCCTCTTCCGTAGAAACTGAATACTGCTCATGGTAAAAACACATTTAAACTTTATTTAGTATATTTAGTATACTTACTGTGCACAGATGACTAATCACTACAAGTGCTATTTCAAATGTACTATCAATTGATCTAATTTGCTTATTGTATATTATTATTGCTTCTAAAGATTTAGCGTCAAGCTTTTTAAAAATGCACTTTATTCCCACTTAAATGAAATGATATTTTTAAGTGAACTCCAAATACATGTCCTATACATTATAATATTTAAAGTACTTTATAAATGTATTTAAAACGAAGTAAAATGTTTTTTTCACTTCTTAAAGATGCACTTTATTCCAACTTAGCTTTAAGTGTTTTCAAATATATTAAAAAAAGAATTCCCAATTCTTATCAATTATATTATATATCACCGCTAATCCACTTATAATAAATACAAATTATATATATATTTAATATCCCAAAAACTGTGAATAATACATTTAAATATAATTAATTATAATTTAGATTTTTAATTAATTCTATATAAAATGTAAATGGCACATTTTTTATGTTTACTTATTTAATATATATTTCTGTCAAGCACTTTTTTTAATATTAAAATGATTACACAAACAGTTTTTTAGTGTATCTTTAGAAGCCCAAATTAAATACATCGTAGGCATACTATGTACATCGTTAGTACACCGGGAATAGCACTCATTCATTACAAAGTATATTCATTCAATCAAATGTACTTTATTTTGTGACCTGAGTTTAGTCTCCTGCACTTTAAGGGATTTTTATAAAATACATGTTCAGTGCCAAGTCTTTGAGATGTTTGTGAGCTTTGTGGGAAACTACGTCAGAGAGAACACACAGCTAGCCGTTAGCACACCATGCTAAAAAATAGTGAATTAACATTTATGTTTGATGAATTTAAAGGCTGGGGAAATATTACAGATTTGTTCAGGATGACGACGAAAAGAGTTTGGATGTTTTTAACTCATTTTGTAGTTCTGGATGTAAAATTAAAACACATTTCAATCACCGGACTCGTCTTTAATTATTTACAGCTATTTGTGTCACGTGACGTGACGTGTCCTAAAACCTGGAAGTGAGTCAGCATTTCTCCACTTCCTGTTCCCTGGTCTCAGAGCCAATGGGATCTCTCCATAGGATTTTGGAAAATAGCCGGAAATAAGGTCTGTGGTTGGATCACGTTTTGTTCTACATTAAATCCATCAGCAGTGACCCCACTGGTGATTCCTGAAGAGTTGACGTGTCTGAAAAACGATGGTTGTTACCAAGTGGCTGAATAGGACTACAGAAGTCGTGCCATTTAGAATCTGTATGTTTGAATATGGATCTGAAGTTGGCGTGACGTTGAAGTCGTGCTGCTGGACTCGGCTGTAGTTCCTTTATAGCATAACGTTAGCATTTAGCTTCTGGACACTAGATCTATGATTCACACATTATAAAAGTAGGGTAGACATGTGGAGATTATCCGGCTGAACTAAACGTGATCCGTCTCTTAAATGTGTCTCGACCAGAAACCTTATTTCAAGCTATTTTCCAAAATCCTATGGAGAAATCTCATTGCTTTTTTGTCGAGGGAACCCATGCGCAGCTTAGGACGCGTCACTGCACCTCTTTATAGAGTTTGTCTTTGGACCCAAAACTGGGGTAAATAAAGCATCTGTTGCGGACTATTTTCAGCGGCGGATTAATCTGCATTTAGGGCCCCGGGGGGCGATGTTTTGTTACAAATGAAATCCCCTTACTGTTTATATGTAAGTACATTTCAAATAAAACATCATTTTTTTTCTGTTAATTTCCACATTATTAAAAAAGAGGCTTCCGCAACACGGAGACATCACTACGGAACACTATGGAACACGGTGACATCACTATGGAACACTATGGAACACGGTGACATCACTACGGAACACTATGGAACACGGTGACATCACTATGGAACACTATGGAACACGGTGACATCACTATGGAACACAGTGACATCACTACGGAACACGGGGACATCACTACGGAACACGGTGACATCACAACGGAACACATCTGGCAAGACATTGTTCGTGATAGGCTAAGGAGGCGGGACATCTCTAAGCAGCCGGTCGACCAATCACAACAGGGCCGACCAGCTGACCAATCAGGGCAGACTGCTGGTTTCAGACAGATTAGCAAACACAGCTTTTTTAATTTAATAATCTTTATTAATCATTAAGAATGCTAAAAGAGAAACGTATTTACATCGAGATCCCACTTCCTGTCCCATCCTTTGACTTCCTGTCCCATCCTTTGACTTCCTGTCCCATCCTTTGACTTCCTGTCTCATCCTTTGACTTCTCCATTTGTTCTGTCGACTCGTCGTTTTGCATCTATTTTTAAGTTCTCTATTTCTAATCATTTTGCATCTTTTTGTGGTGATTTTGCTTCATTTGTTGTCAATTTTCAAACTTCTCCTTCCTGTCCTCGGCTGTGATTTCCTTAGTGACGTCCTTTCTCTTCCAAGATCTGAGTTACTTTTTAGTCTCTAGCGATGATTTGTGTCTCCTTGTAGTTTTGCAGTTATTTATATGTTGTTGTTTGTTTCTTTGTGTCTTTTTGAATTAGTTTTGTATGTTTCCAGTCATGTTGCACTTTCTATCCAGTTTCAGTCGTTTGCTTGTATGTCAGTGAATTTGTGTCTCTGTGGTACAAACCGTCTCTTCCACGGACCCTTCTCTCTTTTCACTCATTTTGCTCACTTTGAGTTTTTGCTTATCTTTTCAGTCCTTTGTCTATTTTGAAATATATTGGGCTTATTTCCAGTCATTCTGAGTCTATTTTAAGTCATTTTCTATCCGTTTGGTGCTGATGTTCAGTCGTGTTGTTTGTATCGTCAGAGAATTCGTGTCACTTTGAGGTATTTTCTGAAAAAAACAATGATCTCATCCGTGGATCCTTCTCCTCTCGTTTTCCGTCCCGTGATGTCACTTCCTGTCCCTGCAAGTGGAGGTTGTTTGTACTTGGTCTTTGACAATTTTCAATTTCTATCCACTTTCAGTCAACCTGTTTGTATCGTCAGAGAATTTGTGTCACTTTCTGGTATTTTCTGAAAAAAACTACGATTTCTTCTGCGGATCCTTCTCCTCGTGCTTTCCATCCCGTGATGTCACTTCCTGTCCCTGCAGTTTGCAGCTCTGCATCCAGTGTCTATCTGCAGGTGACCCCCGTGCGCCCCCCACTGGGAGCCATAGGCCCCGCCCCCAGCATGAAGGACACGCCCCCCTCGTCACAGTGCACGTTGGCGACCGTGTGGCGCCGCACGCCGCCTGTCTTCTCCAGGTACGCCTCGCCCTCCGTCTCCACCAGGGGGCCGAGAGACAGCGGGTCTCCGGGGGGGGGCACCCGCACCTCTTGGTAGCGCAGGGGGTCTGAGGAGACAGGAGAGAGGAGTCAGGACACAGAAAACAGGACACAGGGGTGAGATTTAAACGACAAAAAATTGACGGAAAAAAACACAA
>NC_136903.1:1212639-1247639 GCF_949606895.1 Notothenia rossii | reverse complement strand
CAGTATGTAGTGTCTCTACTTTAAAGAGTCCTCTCCTGCTGATGTTCAGGTGTATATCAGTATGTAGTGTCTCTACTTTAAAGAGTCCTCTCCTGCTGATGTTCAGGTGTATATCAGTATGTAGTGTCTCTACTTTAAAGAGTCCTCTCCTGCTGATGTTCAGGTGTATATCAGTATCTAGTGTCTCTACTTTAAAGAGTCCTCTCCTGCTGATGTTCAGGTGTATATCAGTATGTAGTGTCTCTACTTTAAAGAGTCCTCTCCTGCTGATGTTCAGGTGTATATCAGTATCTAGTGTCTCTACTTTAAAGAGTCCTCTCCTGCTGATGTTCAGGTGTATATCAGTATGTAGTGTCTCTACTTTAAAGAGTCCTCTCCTGCTGATGTTCAGGTGTATATCAGTATGTAGTGTCTCTACTTTAAAGAGTCCTCTCCTGCTGATGTTCAGGTGTATATCAGTATGTAGTGTCTCTACTTTAAAGAGTCCTCTCCTGCTGATGTTCAGGTATATATCAGTATGTAGTGTCTCTACTTTAAAGAGTTCTCTCCTGCTGATGTTCAGGTGTTTATCAGTATGTAGTGTCTCTACTTTAAAGAGTCCTCTCCTGCTGATGTTCAGGTATATATCAGTATGTAGTGTCTCTACTTTAAAGAGTCCTCTCCTGCTGATGTTCAGGTGTATATCAGTATGTAGTGTCTCTACTTTAAAGAGTCCTCTCCTGCTGATGTTCAGGTGTATATCAGTATGTAGTGTCTCTACTTTAAAGAGTCCTCTCCTGCTGATGTTCAGGTATATATCAGTATGTAGTGTCTCTACTTTAAAGAGTTCTCTCCTGCTGATGTTGAGGTGTTTATCAGTATGTAGTGTCTCTACTTTAAAGAGTCCTCTCCTGCTGATGTTCAGGTGTTTATCAGTATGTAGCGTCTCTACTTTAAAGAGTCCTCTCCTGCTGATGTTCAGGTGTATATCAGTATGTAGTGTCTCTACTTTAAAGAGTCCTCTCCTGCTGATGTTCAGGTGTATATCAGTATGTAGTGTCTCTACTTTAAAGAGTCCTCTCCTGCTGATGTTCAGGTGTATATCAGTATGTAGTGTCTCTACTTTAAAGAGTCCTGTCCTGATGATGTTCAGGTGTATATCAGTATGTAGTGTCTCTACTTTAAAGAGTCCTCTCCTGCTGATGTTCAGGTGTATATCAGTATGTAGTGTCTCTACTTTAAAGAGTCCTCTCCTGCTGATGTTCAGGTGTATATCAGTATGTAGTGTCTCTACTTTAAAGAGTCCTCTCCTGTTGATGGTCAGGTGTATATCAGTATGTAGTGTCTCTACTTTAAAGAGTCCTCTCCTGCTGATGGTCAGGTGTATATCATTATGTAGTGTCTCTACTTTAAAGAGTCCTCTCCTGCTGATGTTCAGGTGTATATCAGTATGTAGTGTCTCTACTTTAAAGAGTCCTCTCCTGCTGATGTTCAGGTGTATATCAGTATGTAGTGTCTCTACGTTAAAGAGTCCTCTCCTGCTGATGTTCAGGTGTATATCAGTATGTAGTGTCTCTACTTTAAAGAGTCCTCTCCTGCTGATGTTCAGGTGTATATCAGTATGTAGTGTCTCTACTTTAAAGAGTCCTCTCCTGCTGATGTTCAGGTGTATATCAGTATGTAGTGTCTCTACTTTAAAGAGTCCTCTCCTGCTGATGGTCAGGTGTATATCAGTATGTAGTGTCTCTACTTTAAAGAGTTCTCTCCTGCTGATGTTCAGGTGTATATCAGTATGTAGTGTCTCTACTTTAAAGAGTCCTCTCCTGCTGATGTTCAGGTGTATATCAGTATGTAGTGTCTCTACTTTAAAGAGTCCTCTCCTGCTGATGTTCAGGTGTATATCAGTATGTAGTGTCTCTACTTTAAAGAGTCCTCTCCTGCTGATGTTCAGGTGTATATCAGTATGTAGTGTCTCTACTTTAAAGAGTCCTGTCCTGATGATGTTCAGGTGTATATCAGTATGTAGTGTCTCTACTTTAAAGAGTCCTCTCCTGCTGATGTTCAGGTGTATATCAGTATGTAGTGTCTCTACTTTAAAGAGTCCTCTCCTGCTGATGTTCAGGTGTATATCAGTATGTAGTGTCTCTACTTTAAAGAGTCCTCTCCTGTTGATGGTCAGGTGTATATCAGTATGTAGTGTCTCTACTTTAAAGAGTCCTCTCCTGTTGATGGTCAGGTGTATATCATTATGTAGTGTCTCTACTTTAAAGAGTCCTCTCCTGCTGATGTTCAGGTGTATATCAGTATGTAGTGTCTCTACTTTAAAGAGTCCTCTCCTGCTGATGTTCAGGTGTATATCAGTATGTAGTGTCTCTACTTTAAAGAGTCCTCTCCTGCTGATGTTCAGGTGTATATCAGTATGTAGTGTCTCTACTTTAAAGAGTCCTCTCCTGCTGATGTTCAGGTGTATATCAGTATGTAGTGTCTCTACTTTAAAGAGTCCTCTCCTGCTGATGTTCAGGTGTATATCAGTATGTAGTGTCTCTACTTTAAAGAGTCCTCTCCTGCTGATGTTCAGGTGTATATCAGTATGTAGTGTCTCTACTTTAAAGAGTCCTCTCCTGCTGATGGTCAGGTGTATATCAGTATGTAGTGTCTCTACTTTAAAGAGTCCTCTCCTGCTGATGTTCAGGTGTATATCAGTATGTAGTGTCTCTACTTTAAAGAGTCCTCTCCTGCTGATGGTCAGGTGTATATCAGTATGTAGTGTCTCTACTTGGATGAGATGCATGTTTTAGAAGGGTGTGATTTAAAGTTTCACGGTGTGTCACATGACCCCACACACACACACACACACACACACACACACACACACACACACACACACACACACACACACACACACACACACACACACACACACACACACACACACACACACACACACACACACACACACACACACACACACACACACACACACACACACACACACACACACACACACACACACACACACACACACACCCTGTGACCAAACATCGCAAAAAGTGTTAAAATCGATGAAATCCAGGAGGACAGAAATAGTCCCACAGATTTAACGATTTAACGCAGAAACAACTTGTTTATCAGCGAGATTCAGATCAGCTGTTTTACAGAGCCATGCTAACAGTTTCCCTCTGTTTCCACTGTTTATGCTAAGCTATGCTAACTGACTTTAATTTCCCAAAATGTCTTAAAGAGGCCCCATTATGTTTTTCATGGTGTTCCCTCTAGTGTGTCATAAAGGTTTGTGTGCATGTAAACGGTCTGCAGAGGCTACATTCCCTGTGTTCCTGAGCATTAGGGCCTCTTTAAAGGTGTTGTAGGGCCTCTTTAAAGGTGTTGTAGGGCCTCTTTAAAGGTCGACCCCTACACTTCCAGACAGCAAGTGAATTATATACAATTTACAGAAACAGGAAGCTTGAGTTTCCTCTGATTGTTGGAAACACTGTCCGCTTTTATTACATAAAAACAGGAAATAGAAAAAAGAGGAATACCTGAAAGTAGTCGGTGATGAAGGAGCCCATCTCCGTTTTCAGGAGCCATCTGAAAACAGAGGGGAGGTTTTATAAATCTGTGATTCAACGCTGAGAAAGAAGAAGAAGAAGATGAAGTTGTTTTGGTCACCTGATGCTCTCGTTAAGCGTGAACAGCTCGTTAGCCTGCAGCTCCGAACCCTGAAACACCTGCATCACTGCTGACTGCACGCTGAGGACACACACACACACACACACACACACACACACACACACACACACACACACACACACACACACACACACACACACACACACACACACACACACACACACACACACACACACACACACACACACACACACACACACACACACACACACACACACACACACACACACACACACACACACACACGTTAAAGTTTGGTCATATATATAATTACAAAAAATATTAGCCGTTCAAATACCAGTAATATTCCACACTTCCACGGTTAAAAAAAAACAAAAAAACAATACATCTTGTTTACTTAGAAATACTCTCCTTTCACAAGTTTGCCTAACACTGCTTTTTACAGAATGGAGCTTGAACGCGTCATAGTGCAGCTCTAAAGCCCCGGACACACCAAGCCGATTCTGGCCGACGATGAGCGTCCTGTCGCCCTACCCAGATTTGTGTGTCCCGCACCGTCGGGTCTTTTCGGCCGAAAACCCACCGATTCTACATGTTGAATCGGTGGGCAGTCAGCCAAAGAAATCACTCTGATTGGCTGTTCAGCTAGCGAATCAGTGCATGAGAAGCTAAATGGAAGTGAGGGACCCATTCTGTTCTTCTTCTCTGGTTATCACCCAGTCTGTTCTTCTTCTCTGGTTATCACACAGTCTGTTCTTCTTCTCTGGTTATCACACAGTCTGTTCTTCTTCTCTGGTTCTCACACAGTCTGTTCTTCTTCTCTCAGTTATCACGCAGTCTGTTCTTCTTCTCTGGTTATCACGCAGTCTGTTCTTCTTCTCTGGTTATCACAGTCTGTTCTTCTTCTCTGGTTATCACTCAGTCTGTTCTTCTTCTCTGGTTATCACACAGTCTGTTCTTGTTCTCTGGTTATCACGCAGTCTGTTCTTCTTCTCTGGTTATCACACAGTCTGTTCTTCTTCTCTGGTTATCACGCAGTCTGTTCTTCTTCTCTGGTTATCACAGTCTGTTCTTCTTCTCTGGTTATCACAGTCTGTTCTTCTTCTCTGGTTATCACGCAGTCTGTTCTTCTTCTCTGGTTATCACTCAGTCTGTTCTTCTTCTCTGGTTATCACACAGTCTGTTCTTCTTCTCTGGTTATCACGCAGTCTGTTCTTCTTCTCTGGTTATCACAGTCTGTTCTTCTTCTCTGGTTATCACGCAGTCTGTTCTTCTTCTCTGGTTATCACTCAGTCTGTTCTTCTTCTCTCGGTTATCAACTTTGATGTCGTACTGCTTCGCCATACTTTAACGAAGAAATTAGATTCAAAGTCAAACAAATTCTCCTGACTCTCAACTTAACGTTGTTTTGACAAACGGAACGGTTTCCTTAAAATCACAGTCTGAAAATAAATCTTAAACCTGCTCTAAATCCCATAACATTCACTCTGTTCACATGAGTTCACATGATTACAGTTAGTCAGCGTCGTCTCGATGTCTTCATGATATCAAATCCACTTCAACATCTGACCGTAAAGAGCCCTAAGTGACAAAAACTCAAATTATCACGGAGCACCCACACACAGGATGTTTTCAGACTTTCTCTACCACTCCTTCAAAATAAAAGAAGAGCAACAGACAGTCACAGCCATCAGTCAGTGTGTGCGTGTGCGTGTGCGTGTGCGTGTGTGTGTGTGTGTGTGTGTCACAGCTGGTTGACAGGAAGTGGCCCTGGCTGCCACCTCCACTTCCTACTAAACATCCTGCGACGACAGGAAGCCTCCGGAGAGTTTCACAGCCTTTCAAGCCTCGGCCAGCGCTCACGCTATCAGCCATTACTTCATCTGTTACAGATATTTAAAAACTGAGAGTCTATTTGAATTGTATTTCTTATAATTAATATGTTGGTTTCATTGCACACATAGGACTGCATTAAGTCAAGAAAAGGTTGTTGTATTATGAAGATGAAAACATGTATATATTCTCTTGCAGTGATAACTCTGAGCCCATGACATGCATTATTTACATCCCTCATTAAAACGTTTTATTTTCTGGATCTAATGCAGAATTTGATGCATGTGTACAAAAAAAATACAAAAGAATGAATAACTCGAATTCAAATAAATAAATATAAGTAATACAAATATCAGATATCTACGTGTGCAAATAAATAAATGAATACAATGTTTACTTAAACAGAACTAAACACATCTTACATTAAAAAACAGAAATCTGATTAAACCTGTTGTGGAAAACAGCACACAGCACTTTAGAGCTCCTGTTTGGACCCATAACACACACACACACACACACACACACACACACACACACACACACACACACACACACACACACACACACACACACACACACACACACACACACACACACACACACACACACACACACACACACACACACACACACACACACACACACACACACACACACACACACACACACACACACACACACACACACACACACACACACACACACACACACACACACACAAGGTTGTGTCATAACACATGGAGATAATATCTGTTTTGTGAGATTTGCCGATCCGTGATCTGTGCTCAAATTTAACTGAGGAAACCTTTTAAAGAGTCCTCTCCTGCTGATGTTCAGGTGTATATCAGTATGTAGTGTCTCTACTTTAAAGAGTCCTCTCCTGCTGATGTTCAGGTGTATATCAGTATGTAGTGTCTCTACTTTAAAGAGTCCTCTCCTGCTGATGTTCAGGTGTATATCAGTATGTAGTGTCTCTACTTTAAAGAGTCCTCTCCTGCTGATGTTCAGGTGTATATCAGTATGTAGTGTCTCTACTTTAAAGAGTCCTCTCCTGCTGATGTTCAGGTGTATATCAGTGTGTAGTGTCTCTACTTTAAAGAGTCCTCTCCTGCTGATGTTCAGGTTTATATCGGTATGTAGTGTCTCTACTTTAAAGAGTCCTCTCCTGCTGATGTTCAGGTGTATATCAGTGTGTAGTGTCTCTACTTTAAAGAGTCCTCTCCTGCTGATGTTCAGGTTTATATCGGTATGTAGTGTCTCTACTTTAAAGAGTCCTCTCCTGCTGATGTTCAGGTGTGTACCAGTATGTAGTGTCTCTACTTTAAAGAGTCCTCTCCTGCTGATGTTCAGGTGTATATCGGTATGTAGTGTCTCTACTTTAAAGAGTCCTCTCCTGCTGATGTTCAGGTGTATATCAGTATGTAGTGTCTCTACTTTAAAGAGTCCTCTCCTGCTGATGTTCAAGTGTATATCAGTATGTAGTGTCTCTACTTTAAAGAGTCCTCTCCTGCTGATGTTCAGGTGTATATCAGTATGTAGTGTCTCTACTTTAAAGAGTCCTCTCCTGCTGATGTTCAGGTGTATATCAGTATGTAGTGTCTCTACTTTAAAGAGTCCTCTCCTGCTGATGTTCAGGTGTATATCAGTATGTAGTGTCTCTACTTTAAAGAGTCCTCTCCTGCTGATGTTCAGGTGTATATCAGTATGTAGTGTCTCTACTTTAAAGAGTCCTCTCCTGCTGATGTTCAGGTGTATATCAGTATGTAGTGTCTCTACTTTAAAGAGTCCTCTCCTGCTGATGTTCAGGTGTATATCAGTATGTAGTGTCTCTACTTTAAAGAGTCCTCTCCTGCTGATGTTCAGGTGTATATCAGTATGTAGTGTCTCTACTTTAAAGAGTCCTCTCCTGCTGATGTTCAGGTGTATATCAGTATGTAGTGTCTCTACTTTAAAGAGTCCTCTCCTGCTGATGTTCAGGTGTATATCAGTATGTAGTGTCTCTACTTTAAAGAGTCCTCTCTTGCTGATGTTCAGGTGTATATCAGTATGTAGTGTCTCTACTTTAAAGAGTCCTCTCCTGCTGATGTTCAGGTGTATATCAGTATGTAGTGTCTCTACTTTAAAGAGTCCTCTCCTGCTGACGTTCAGGTGTATATCAGTATGTAGTGTCTCTACTTTAAAGAGTCCTTTATACATTTCAATCAAAATGCCCAAATCATTTTGGTGTGTTTCATTACTTGCTGTGTAAGAAGTCAGCTAAGGGTCGTCACAATGCATTCTGGGAAATGTAGTACATCAATAAGGAGTAAATGACATATTAGGCGTCTTTGAGTTTCCTGAAAAGCGCTAAATAAGTCCCAAGTATTATTATTATTATTATTATTAAATGTTTAAATCACTTGTTCCACACGCTGGTGTTGGAGAGCGACGGGGAGCTGGCGTGGAACCGGGCCAGGTCCGAGAGAACCGGAGAACTCATGAAGCGAGGCCGAGGGCGCCGGAAAGATCCCATCATGCACCTTGGCTGCTGAGGGGAGGGGGGACAAACAGTTAGATAAACAGCATCATCATCAGCGGACTAAGACATTTATAGAAACAGCAAATTCAACTGTAGATTTACAGAACGTTAGCATGTTAGCATGTTAGCATGTTCTACGTCATGTTTACATTATGTTCTACGTCATGTTTACATTATGTTCTACGTCAGGCGTCAACAACCTTTTTTAGGATGAGAGCTACTTTCACAAAATGAAACAAGTCGTGAGCTACTTTTACTCCTCTTTTTTCTTTTGTTTTTTGCAGTTTATATGTTTAGCACATTTTAACATTATTATATGCTGACCTTTAAAGGTCCCGTGTCATGGCCATTTCCACTGATCATAATTCCATTGTTGAGGTATGTACTAAAAAAGAAAAATACTCTGCAATGTTCCAAACTCACATTGGTTTCAGCATCTCTGTAAAGTATGTGTATTCAGCACTGTTCACTTTCTCCACTAAACGGCTCACTACAGCTCACCTCCCCCCCCCCCCCCCCCCCCCCTCTGTGATTTCCTTGTTTAGCGACACACAGCCAAACACAGCCAGACTCAACCTGAACACACACAGTCACAGCCGAAATAAAAACAATAAGTGTGTCTTGATATTGAGTAAGAAACAGGTTTAAAGGTTGATAAACGCTGAGAGGATGGGTCTGCAGAGACTGTCTGTTATCAGCCTGCAGCACGGAGCAGAGACCAGCAGAGCTGCCTGCACCGAGTGTGTGGATTGGTCAATTTGGACCAATCAGCGGGGGCTTAACGTAACGGCTCCGCGGACGTGACGTAACGGCTCCGCGGATTGGCCCATTTAGTTCCGGGTACGTGCTTTCGTAAGCACGTACCCGGAAGAATGAAATGGGTGATGACGTTTCACCAGCGAGGCGTTTTGGGGAGGTCTTCTCTGTGTTAGAGGTTTACTCCTACAGGGTGCACTTTGAGGGGTTTGACTCTAAAGACCGTTTACATGCAGAACAACCTTCATAACAAACAAGGGGACGGGAAGAACCGGAAAAGCATGACATGTGACCTTTAACCTTTGTGTGCTGTTTGGGTCTGTGGGACCCGTTTGCAGTGTTTACTAAAAGAACATGTATTCAATTTAATTATTTGAACCTGCTTTATTTGGGGGGGGGACCTCACATCCTCTAGGAGGGGCCTCACCTTCTCTAGGGGGGTCCTCACCTCCTTTAGGGGGACCTCACATCCTCTAGGGGGGAACCTCACCTCCTCTAGGGGGGAACCTCACCTCCTCTAGGGGGAGACCTCACCTCCTCCAGGGGGGACCTCACATCCTCTAGGGGGGTCCGGGGGGGGACCTCACCTCCTCTAGTGGGGGACCTCACCTCCTCCAGGGGGGGACCTCACCTCCTCCAGGGGGGGACCTCACATCCTCTAGTGGGGGACCTCACCTCCTCCAGGGGGGACCTCACATCCTCTAGGGGGGGACCTCACCTCCTCTAGGGTGGACCTCACCTCCTCCAGGGGGGGACCTCACCTCCTCTAGGGTGGACCTCACCTCCTCCAGGGGTGGACCTCACCTCCTCTAGGGGGGACTTCACATCCTATAGGGGGGTCCTCACACCCTCTAGGGGGGGACCTCACCTCCTCCAGGGGGGACCTCACATCCTCTAGGGGGGGGACCTCACATCCTCTAGGGGGGTCCTCACCTCCTCTAGGGGGGGACCTCACATCCTCTAGGGGAGTCCGGGGGGGGGACTCACCTCCTCTAGGGTGGACTTCACATCCTATAGGGGGGTCCTCACACCCTCTAGGGGGGGACCTCACCTCCTCCAGGGGGGACCTCACATCCTCTAGGGGGGGGACCTCACCTCCTCCAGGGGGGGACCTCACATCCTCTAGTGGGGGACCTCACCTCCTCCAGGGGGGACCTCACATCCTCTAGGGGGGGACCTCACCTCCTCTAGGGTGGACCTCACCTCCTCCAGGGGGGGACCTCACCTCCTCTAGGGTGGACCTCACCTCCTCCAGGGGTGGACCTCACCTCCTCTAGGGGGGACTTCACATCCTATAGGGGGGTCCTCACACCCTCTAGGGGGGGACCTCACCTCCTCCAGGGGGGACCTCACATCCTCTAGGGGGGGGACCTCACATCCTCTAGGGGGGTCCTCACCTCCTCTAGGGGGGGACCTCACATCCTCTAGGGGGGGACCTCACATCCTCCAGGAGGGGACCTCACCTCCTCCAGGGGGGTCCTCACCTCCTTTAGGGGGGTCCTCACCTCCTCCAGGGGGGACCTCACATCGTTTATGGGGGGACCTCACCTCCTCTAGGGGGGACCTCACCTCCTCTAGGGGGGTCCTCACCTCCTTCAGGGGGGACCTCACATCTTCTAGGGGGGTCCTCACCTCCTGTAGGGGGGAACCTCACATCCTCTAGGGGGGTCCTCACCTCCTGTAGGGGGACCTCACATCCTCTAGGGGGGGACCTCACCTCCTCCAGGGGGGGACCTCACCTCCTCTAGGGGGGACTTCACATCCTATAGGGGGGTCCTCACACCCACTAGGGGGGGACCTCACCTCCTCCAGGGGGGACCTCACATCCTCTAGGGGGGTCCTCACCTCCTCTAGGGGGGGACCTCACATCCTCTAGGGGGGTCCGGGGGGGACCTCACCTCCTCTAGGGGGGGACCTCACCTCCTCTAGGGTGGACCTCACCTCCTCCAGGGGGGGACCTCACATCCTCTAGGGGGGTCCTCACACCCACTAGGGGGGGACCTCACCTCCTCCAGGGGGGACCTCACATCCTCTAGGGGAGGGACCTCACATCCTCTAGGGGGGTCCTCACCTCCTCTAGGGGGGGACCTCACATCCTCTAGGGGGGTCCGGGGGGGGACCTCACATCCTCTAGGGTGGACCTCACCTCCTCCAGGGGGGGACCTCACATCCTCTAGGGGGGGTCCTCACCTCCTCTAGGGGGGAACCTCACATCCTCTAGGGGGGTCCTCACATCCTCGAGGGGGGGGACCTCACATCCTCCAGGGGGGGGACCTCACATCCTCTAGGGGGGTCCTCACCTCCTCTAGGAGGGGACCTCACATCCTCTAGGGGGGTCCTCACATCCTCTAGGAGGGGACCTCACCTCCTCCAGGGGGGACCTCACCTCCTCCAGGGGGGACCTCACCTCCTCTAGGGGGGTCCTCACCTCCTCCAGGGGGGTCCTCACCTCCTCTAGGGGGGACCTCACATCCTCTAGGGGGGTCCTCACCTCCTCTAGGGGGGGACCTCACCTCCTCTAGGGGGGAACCTCACATCCTCTAGGGGGGTCCTCACCTCCTGTAGGGGGACCTCACATCCTCTAGGGGGGGACCTCACATCCTCTAGGGGGTCACCTCACCTCCTCTAGGGGGGGACCTCACCTCCTCTAGGGGGGTCCTCACCTCCTCCAGGGGGGACCTCACATCCTCTAGGGGGGTCCTCACCTCCTCTAGGGGGGGTCCTCACCTCCTCTAGGGGGGACCCTCACATCCTCTAGGGGGGGTCCTCACCTCCTCTAGGGGGGAACCTCACATCCTCTAGGGGGGTCCTCACCTCCTGTAGGGGGACCTCACATCCTCTAGGGGGGACCTCACATCCTCTAGGGGGGTCCTCACCTCCTCCAGGGGGGACCTCACCTCCTCTAGGGGGTCACCTCACCTCCTCTAGGGGGTCACCTCACCTCCTCTAGGGGGGTCCTCACCTCCTCCAGGGGGGACCTCACCTCCTCTAGGGGGTCACCTCACCTCCTCTAGGGGGGGACCTCACATTCTCTAGGAGGGGCCTCACCTCCTCTAGGGGGTCACCTCAGCTCCTCTAGGGGGTCACCTCACCTCCTCTAGGGGGGGACCTCACATCTTCTAGGAGGGGCCTCACCTCATCTAGGGGGGTCCGAGGGCATGCATCAATCTGGTGCACTTTGAGCACAACATGAATTGATGGACACAGCTCTCAACACTCAGATGAAAGGGAGCTGTACACTTTTCAATAATCCAAACATGTTTAGAAGATGATCACAACCAGTAACAAATCATTTCATCAGATTTACCTTATGTTTAATTACGTGATGTTTTATGTAGTTTTTACGTCAGGTGTTGCATCATGTTTCAGGTCATATGTTACGTTTCATACATCGTGTTTACGTCGTTTCCTAATTTATGTTTACATCATATTTACATCAGGTTTCACTTGTTTAACGTTGTTTTGTACTTCATTTCTGATATCGTGTTTACGTCGTTTCCTAATTTATATTTACATTATGTTTACAGCATGTTTCACTTGTTTAACGTTGTTTTGTACTTCATTTCTGATATCGTGTTTACGTTGTTTCCTAATTTATGTTTACATCAGGTTTTACAGCATGTTTCACTTGTTTAACGTTGTTTTGTACTTCATTTCTGACATGGTGTTTAGATGCTAACGAATAGCAGCTAACGTAACGGATTCATTATTTTATAACAAAGCATCAGAATTGATCACTTTTTCAACATATTGTGGGAACATGTTTCCTTTAGTAAGGAAACAAAAGCTGTCAAATGAATGTAGTCAAAAGTATAGAAGGCCATTAAATAGCTATAACGTTTCTAAGATATTCGACTAGACGTTTTTGGTGCAGATCGCAAAGAAATTGCTAATTGTTTCCCCATAGGAATGAATGTGAGCTCAAAACCATCTAACGCTGAGCTCTTACAGCGTCGCCATTTAGACCATGTTTGCATGTTTTACTTCATGTTTGCATTAGGCGCTTTCACACCGGAGTACTTTCCCCCCGAACTAGGCCAATAGGGGGGGGGGGATTTGGTTTCACACCAAAAAGATCTGGAACTAGTCCCTAACCGTTTACGGCCTGCCAGTAAACCCAAAGCAGAAGAAGAAGAAGTGACGTCAGCGGCTTCATTTGCCTAATCCACCCTCAGGGACTTATTCCGGTGTGAACGCGATCTGCTAGATAGCTCCAGGGACTAAAGAGTTCGAGGGGGGGGGGGGGGAGTACCGGTTCAGTTCTTGGTGTGAAAGCGGCCATTATGTTTACATCAAGTTTTAAAGCATGTTTTACATCATGATTTTCATCCTCCCATATTTCTTATTGCCTGAAACACGGAGCCCATCTCCTCTCCCGTGACTTTCCGAAAGATTCATCAAAACTCAAAGTGTTTTTATAAAGTTCACAAGGACATTCTTAAACATGTTTTCAAGGGCACAACGTTCTTATTTTGCTGACAGAGAGCAGCGGTTTGGGAACAAGTTTCGTGTCCCGGACCCCCGAAAGCAGGGGGGTCCAAACTGTTTTCACCCAGGGCCACATACAGAAACATATAGGAAGGTCTGGGGCCCTCACGGGAGGTGTGTTGCCTCATAAAGTGAGTTCTAAGTTCGCCAAATCAATCAGATGTAGGTAACTCATTCCTGATACTTGAAAACGCTTTAAGAAACACAACAGCCTTCACCCCAGCTCTCCATCGACCCGGTTAGCAGCTCATCCCTTCAAACAGAAGCTTCAGATTGCTGAAGAGGAAATATGAAGGTTTATTTCAAGCTTGTTATGTAATGGAGTTATTGGGCTGTTTTAAGATTTGTTGACTTGAATTGACTGAATTCATTTGAAAAGTGGGCTCATGAACACACACATACTAAGAAGCACAATATATGACATGCACAGCTTTTATTTTTGGGCCATATTTCATTATACTTTAGTTTTTTACTGACGGCCGATTCAAAATGAGCCGCGGGCTGCATTTGGCCCCCGGGCCGTAGTTTGGACACCCCGGCTCAAAATACTCTCACTAAATGGTGTTATATGTGGTATGTATATTCGTGGTCCCCAGAGGGTGAATCATAATGCTTCGTGTTCATTCGGCACCCCTCGCAGCACAGACACATGTCTCTGAGACATTTAGGATGATGACAGTCCAACGCGTCCCGATCTTCTGACGCGCCGGATGCAGGTTTGACTTCATGTTGTCAGCAGCGGCTCTTTTAGAAACGCAGAGCGAGGGCTTCCTGCAAACCGCAGCTTCCTGTGACCCGAGAGGTCTCACTCTGCCTCGCTTTGCAGGAACCACAGAAAGCTCAAAGATGCTTTTCTGTGCACGGAAAACAGCCTTCAAGCTGGAGTCCATTTACCGTCTGGAACGTATATTTAGCGTCTCCAGAAACAACCGCGGATTGAATTCAGTCAGCGTGGGAAACATTCACTTCTTCTTCTTCTGTGTTTTTCTATGTGTGTATGAGAAAACAGGAAATACAGGTCTTGCTGGTTTCAGAGGTCTGCGGTGGGTGATGGCAGGAAATGGAGAGACTGCATGCTGAACGCAGAGGAAGCTCTTTGACACAGGCTTTGCATCCTTTAGTCATTCTGAACTGACGCTACACCCAACGAGGAAGCGCGAGCGCAGCGGGGGGGAAACACAGGCCGTATGCAAATAGGGGTTTTTTATCTGCACCAGAAAAACATTCACTACGACAGAAGAACATCTGTGAGGGTTGTTTTGGACATTTGGTTACACAGATAGCTTCTTTATCTGAAGAGATAATACTGTTCATCACGTGCTCTGTACGGTCTCAGCTCAGGGCAGTTCAAGTCGGTCCACAGAGAGAACAGGTGGGGACACTATTTGGTTAAAACTAACATTTATGAAAACATTGGAAATAGACTCAATGACCTCCTAAAGCGTCCAAATCAGCCAAGATATTTTTAAACTGTTGTCAACATAGTAAGTAAGTAAAACTTTATTTATATAGCACCTTCTCAACACGGATGTACAAAGTGCTTTACAGGACACAGGACACAGTTCAGAGTAGAACTATAACATGTAGAATGAAAGGCATAAAACAGCAGCAGGTAAAACATAGGATAACAAGAGAGCCACTAACTCTCCTCCTCCTCCTCCGACGCCCCAAAGGCCTGTCGGAACAGGTGGGTCTTTTATTATCTGGGGGAGTTTCCAAAACCTTGGGGCCCCCACCTCAAAGGCACGGTCCCCCTTAGTGTTTAGCCTGGTTCGGGGCACCCTTAGGAGGCCTTGCTCAGAGGACCTCAGGGCCCGGGTTGTGATGTGAGGGTGGATCAGGTCATTGATGTAGGCTGGGGCTTGGCCATGGACAGCTCTATATGTGAAGACCAGTACCTTGAATTGGGTTCTGAGATGGACAGGGAGCCAGTGAGGGCAGAAAGGATCAGAGTGATGGGGCATGTTCTTTTGGAGCGAGTCAGTAATCTGGCTGCAGCATGTTGGACCTGCAACCGGTTTGTTGATGTTTGGTTGAGGCAGGAGAACAGAGCATTACAGTAAGCCGGGATGAACTAAAGGCATGGATAGCCATCTCCAGTTCTGCGTTGGATAGAACAGCTTGGCAATGTTCCTGAGGTGGAACAAACAGGTACGGGTCAGGAGTTTGATGTGTTTGTGTTATGTTATGTGTTGCCCTAACGTTACCACTGAATGACCCCAGGTGGCTTGCTGTTGGTAAGCTAACAGCAGAACATCTGTGAGCGATGTTTTGGACTTTTGGAAATTCACATGTGTTGGATTAAAAAAAGAAAGTCCTGCTGGTACCGGACTTCTCCTAAAAGAGGCTGCAGTTTAATTTAAAATGTGTTTTATGAGAAAGTATTATAATTATGAGCTTTTAATGGCTAAAAAAAAGGTACAAAATAACCACATTTTCTTTGCCTTGTGTGTAATTTATATCCATATATTTTAAAATGACACCTTCAGGTAAAGTCAGGAAGCATCCGGATAGACGTTCTTATAAAAGGTATTGCACATATATCTTCCACAGGAGTCAAAATGACCCTTTTATTATCTAGAAATGTATGAATATTGATAAAGTAGGCAACAATTAAACTGGATTAAATGCAGAGTAAGTGATATTTGTTTGCAGAGACCCTAACACAGGGGGGTCAAACTCAATGTCATCGTGGGCCACGTTAGCGTTATGGTTGCACTCAAAGGGACGGTTGTAACTTTAAGACTATATCGATATACAGATATATTTAATATATATAAAATAGTGTATTATATTACATTATTGCCTCTGCATTGGATTATTATCGGGTAGGGTAACAACTTCATAATTAACTACGTCTGAGAGCAGAAGTCTAGGGCAAATAATTGCAAGTCTCTTCAGTGAAAGTCAAATTCTAAGAAAAAGTCAAATTCTAAGAAAAAGTCAAATTCTAAGAAAAAGTCAAATTCTAAGAAAAAAATTCAAATTTGAGATGCATTGTGGGACATGTAGTTTACGGACAACGTGCTTCTGTAAAGCATCATGTAACCGTATCATAAACATATTATACTCTTTGCAAGCTCTTGCGGGGACAGATAAAATGAAGTCACGGGCCGGATTTGGTCCCCGGGCCTTGAGTTTGGCACCCCTGCCCTGACAGAATGAGAGATCTCTGTATGGTGCATTCACCCTCACAGAGACTGGGGTTTGGAGACTAGCGGTTAAAGTTCAGCTTCAGCGGATCAAAGCGTCTGGAAACGTTTTCCAGCTGCAGACGAGGAGACGCCCTGGTTCTGAGAGAGGAGCTCAATATTTACCCAACTTGTCAAAATAAATCTTTACTTTAACGTCCGCTCGCTACATTTCTCTGCAGAGGACGGAGGCTCGGGGGGGGGGGGGGGGGAGGCTCGGGGGGAGCTTCTTTATTCTCCTAATTTGTGATTTTCCTTTCGACTGTTTATTTAAGTTTTTGAACAACGATAACCATCGATCGTTTTCTGGTCATTCTTTACTTTTTTTAATGCTAGTCTATTTCTATTTGTGATGTTTATATTTTGGATTTGTTTATTCCTAGTCTTTTGATTTCTCTAAATGCCGTGTGTTTTGAACGCAAACATTTCCCACATTGGGATCAATAAAGTCCTTCTCATCTCATCTGATGGTCTGTTTGCTAGCAGTGGGATCCGGACATGTTGAGACCCCAAAGTTTAATGATAGAAATGTAGAGTGGGGTCTCCAGATCACAGAAACTGCCGGATGCTAACCTGCATGTTGGGACATTTACACAATTAGCATAAGTTGTGTTAATTAGGATGAATGCCAATGGCTTGTCCGATTTGAACACTGAGTGGTTTTGGGGGTTATCGAGGATTCTGAATCCATTTCTGACATTTTCAGAATCCCACATGTCAGTTTTAACCAGAAAGAGGCCACACCTCTTCTCTCTGTGGACTGGTTTTGATTCATTTTGGGTCGTTTTAGAAGTTCTAGGAGACTCTGGATCATTTGGATTGGACAGATTGCTTATTCATTTGAAGATAAATTGTCCACAGTAGAGGTACTGATGTTCCTATTGTGCTCTCTACTGTATATCCAATGGTCTCAACACTGCTCACACAGTCAAACCAGTTCACAGAGAGAACAGATATGGAAATGTTCTGGTTAAAACTGACATTTCTGATCCTAAAGGTCAGAAGTGGACTCAGCATCCTCAATAACCCCAAAACCACTCCGAAAGGGTCCAAATCTGCCAAGACACAAAGTAACTCTAGCCCACAGAGTAAGATATAAACCCAATCAACACCATGTATGCTAATGTCCAGCATGCAGGTTAGCATCCGGCAGTTTCTATGATCTGGAGACCCTACTCAACATTTCAAAATAAAACTTTATTCAACAAGTGCTGTTCACAGAGCTGGAAACGAGACTACTGAACACTCTGAGCACCGTATAGCGCTATAAATAACACTCTCTTAATACTTGTTGAGCATAACATTTTTACATTTGTATGTCTTTTTAATTATTGTTTTAGTCCCATTGTGTTACTCTATATTGTATGTGTTGTGTTCCCTGTTCAGCACTTTGGTCGACTGAGGTGGTTTTAAATGTGCTGTGTAAATAGATAAAGATTGATTATTATTATTATTAAAGACTCTTTGGCTCTAAGTGCAGGACGCCCAGGTGGCTGATGGGAAATAAAGCCTCTCTCTGTGCCGTCTCCTCTGATCACAGCTGAGCGTCAACACAAACACATCTTTGTTTCATCTGAGTCCTCAGGAGGAGGGGGACACTGAGGACACAGGGTACAAGTACAAGTACTCAGATCCTGTACTTGAGTCAAAGTAAAAGTACTCAGATCTTGTTCTTGAGTAAAAGTAGAAGTACTCTGATCTTGTACTTGAGTAAAAGTAGAAGTACTCAGATCTTATACTTAAGTAAAAGTAGAAGTACTCAGGTCTTGTACTTGAGTAAAAGTAGAAGTACTCAGATCTTGTACTTGAGTAAAAGTAGAAGTACTCAGATCTTGTACTTGGGTTAAAGTAGAAGTACTCAGATCTTGTTCTTGAGTAAAAGTAGAAGTACTCAGATCTTGTACTTGAGTAAAAGTAGAAGTACTCAGATCTTGTACTTGAGTAAAAGTAGAAGTACTCAGATCTTGTTCTTGAGTAAAAGTAGCAGTACTCTGATACTCAGCAGCGATTTTTATAAATGATGTTCTGTGATATTATTTTTGAAGAGTGTTTAACGATGGTTCAGTAAAAAGGACATTCAAATCAAAAACCTGCACAGCTTGAGAAGGAAGAAAGTGATTTTAAAAGCGTGTGTGTGTGTGTGTGTGTGTGTGTGTGTGTGTGTGTGTGTGTGTGTGTGTGTGTGTGAACAGGACCATGTGTCCACCGTTCACCACATGTAGCATTCACAGGATTTGGTTGTATCGACATATACACACACACACACACAAATACACACACCAACAACTGTTTCCCCTCCTGCTCCGAGGAGGTGGGCGTCAGGCGTCACCGAGTGTGTAACCATCGGCATGGCAACCCATCTGCTTTCCAGTCAAAATATCAGTAATCTTAAAAAAGGCCATAGGGATATACACCTGAACATCAGCAGGAGAGGACTCTTTAAAGTAGAGACACTACATACTGATATACACCTGAACATCAGCAGGAGAGGACTCTTTAAAGTAGAGACACTACATACTGATATACACCTGAACATCAGCAGGAGAGGACTCTTTAAAGTAGAGACACTACATACTGATATACACCTGAACATCAGCAGGAGAGGACTCTTTAAAGTAGAGACACTACATACTGATATACACCTGAACATCAGCAGGAGAGGACTCTTTAAAGTAGAGACACTACATACTGATATATACCTGAACATCAGCAGGAGAGGACTCTTTAAAATAGAGACACTACATACTGATATACACCTGAACATCAGCAGGAGAGGACTCTTTAAAGTAGAGACACTACATACTGATATACACCTGAACATCAGCAGGAGAGGACTCTTTAAAGTAGAGACACTACATACTGATATACACCTGAACATCAGCAGGAGAGCACTCTTTAAAGTAGAGACACTACATACTGATATACACCTGAACATCAGCAGCAGAGGACTCTTTAAAGTAGAGACACTACATACTGATATACACCTGAACATCAGCAGGAGAGGACTCTTTAAAGTAGAGACACTACATACTGATATACACCTGAACATCAGCAGGAGAGGACTCTTTAAAGTAGAGACACTACATACTGATATATACCTGAACATCAGCAGGAGAGGACTCTTTAAAATAGAGACACTACATACTGATATACACCTGAACATCAGCAGGAGAGGACTCTTTAAAGTAGAGACACTACATACTGATATACACCTGAACATCAGCAGGAGAGGACTCTTTAAAGTAGAGACACTACATACTGATATACACCTGAACATCAGCAGCAGAGGACTCTTTAAAGTAGAGACACTACATACTGATATACACCTGAACATCAGCAGGAGAGGACTCTTTAAAGTAGAGACACTACATACTGATATACACCTGAACATCAGCAGGAGAGGACTCTTTAAAGTAGAGACACTACATACTGATATATACCTGAACATCAGCAGGAGAGGACTCTTTAAAATAGAGACACTACATACTGATATACACCTGAACATCAGCAGGAGAGGACTCTTTAAAGTAGAGACACTACATACTGATATACACCTGAACATCAGCAGGAGAGGACTCTTTAAAGTAGAGACACTACATACTGATATACACCTGAACATCAGCAGGAGAGGACTCTTTAAAGTAGAGACACTACATACTGATATACACCTGAACATCAGCAGGAGAGGACTCTTTAAAGTAGAGACACTACATACTGATATACACCTGAACATCAGCAGGAGAGGACTCTTTAAAATAGAGACACTACATACTGATATACACCTGAACATCAGCAGGAGAGGACTCTTTAAAGTAGAGACACTACATACTGATATACACCTGAACATCAGCAGGAGAGGACTCTTTAAAGTAGAGACACTACATACTGATATACACCTGAACATCAGCAGGAGAGGACTCTTTAAAGTAGAGACACTACATACTGATATACACCTGAACATCAGCAGGAGAGGACTCTTTAAAAGTAGAGACACTACATACTGATATACACCTGAACATCTGCAGGAGAGGACTCTTTAAAGTAGAGACACTCCATACTGATATACACCTGAACATCAACGTGTCGATTAAAACTAATTTCCTCCTGATTTCTCCGTCTGAAAAATGCCATTTAAGTGACAGAATGTTCTGGAGAAATGTTGCTTGGCTCCAAAATGTTATTTGGTGTTTCAGATATTTCGACTCTCACTCAGAAAACACATATTCCCAACAGGTCAGAGGTTACATGCTGTTTCTGACTAACCCTGAAAGTAAACCGTGTGAAGCGCGGCTCTGAACCTGAGTGCACTGTTTGTGTGTCAGTGTTAGCATGTGGCTAATCCTCAAACAGCAGCCCCCTGTCATGAGAAAGTATTTAGAGAGGCTAAGGCAATTACAAAAAGAAAGAGAGGGAGGGGTTAGTTCATTACTCTGAACAGCAGCAGAAAACAAACATATTCAATCGTTTCTGTTAATTAACTTTAAAGAGTCCTCTCCTGCTGATGTTCAGGTGTATATCAGTATGTAGTGTCTCTACTTTAAAGAGTCCTCTCCTGCTGATGTTCAGGTGTATATCAGTATGTAGTGTCTCTACTTTAAAGAGTCCTCTCCTGCTGATGTCCAGGTGTATATCAGTATGTAGTGTCTCTACTTTAAAGAGTCCTCTCCTGCTGATGTTCAGGTGTATATCAGTATGTAGTGTCTCTACTTTAAAGAGTCCTCTCCTGCTGATGTTCAGGTGTATATCAGTATGTAGTGTCTCTACTTTAAAGAGTTCTCTCCTGTTGATGTTCAGGTGTATATCAGTATGTAGTGTCTCTACTTTAAAGAGTTCTCTCCTGTTGATGTTCAGGTGTATATCAGTATGTAGTGTCTCTACTTTAAAGAGTCCTCTCCTGCTGATGTTCAGGTGTATATCAGTATGTAGTGTCTCTACTTTAAAGAGTCCTCTCCTGCTGATGTTCAGGTGTATATCAGTATGTAGCGTCTCTACTTTAAAGAGTCTTCTCCTGCTGATGTTCAGGTGTATATCAGTATGTAGTGTCTCTACTTTAAAGAGTCCTCTCCTGCTGATGTTCAGGTGTATATCAGTATGTAGTGTCTCTACTTTAAAGAGTCCTCTCCTGCTGATCTTCAGGTGTATATCAGTATGTAGTGTCTCTACTTTAAAGAGTCCTCTCCTGCTGATGTTCAGGTGTATATCAGTATGTAGTGTCTCTACTTTAAAGAGTCCTCTCCTGCTGATGTTCAGGTGTATATCAGTATGTAGTGTCTCTACTTTAAAGAGTCCTCTCCTGCTGATGTTCAGGTGTATATCAGTATGTGGTGTCGCTACTTTAAAGAGTCCTCTCCTGCTGATGTTCAGGTGTATATCAGTATTTATTACATGGCTTAGTTGAATACTCGATTATGATTGGTCAATTCAGAACACGTGACACGTTGTTAATACCGAACAGACAGACCGCTGTCAAGGACTTATTGACCGTTGTTAAGGACGCTCACATCTGCAGAAAGAAGTCCGTTCGATTTAACTGTATACAGTTTGGCCTTTTCTAACTGACAAGACAAGAGCGACAAGAAAGCAGCGGAGAAGTAACGGGCAGAAATCCTCCTTTTTACGCAACGGTCCAGACATAGACATCAAACGGCAACACATATTCAGTTGCCAGTTACTTTGGCATTAGGGCAGGGATATCTAGATACTTTCCAAGGTTTGACAAAATGAATTGTGCTACTTTTAAAGCAAGGAGCGATGTTTTCAAATCTGTAATAAAAAATCTGTAACAACGGACTATTTTTCTTAGCGGAAGCATATCAATTTAAATCAATACATACAACTATTTTTTAAAATCAATAAAATCATTTTCTAAATCCATAAAAGCATTTCAATTAATATTGGGAGTCATAACGTTACTTTGTTGAGAATGTGGCCATGTAATAAGCGGGATAATGTGCAGCGACTTAGTCGTTATGGGGAAAAGAACACCTTCATGCCGATCTAGATCCCTCCGCTTCGCGTTGGGCTCCTGATCAGCCTGTCGGTGTTCTTTTCCCCATAATGACCGCGTCGCAGCACATTATCCCTTACGTAGTGTCTCTACTTTAAAGAGTCCTCTCCTGTTGATGTTCAGGTGTATATCAGTATGTAGTGTCTCTACTTTAAAGAGTTCTCTCCTGTTGATGTTCAGGTGTATATCAGTATGTAGTGTCTCTACTTTAAAGAGTCCTCTCCTGCTGATGTTCAGGTGTATATCAGTATGTAGTGTCTCTACTTTAAAGAGTCCTCTCCTGCTGATGTTCAGGTGTATATCAGTATGTAGCGTCTCTACTTTAAAGAGTCTTCTCCTGCTGATGTTCAGGTGTATATCAGTATGTAGTGTCTCTACTTTAAAGAGTCCTCTCCTGCTGATGTTCAGGTGTATATCAGTATGTAGTGTCTCTACTTTAAAGAGTCCTCTCCTGCTGATCTTCAGGTGTATATCAGTATGTAGTGTCTCTACTTTAAAGAGTCCTCTCCTGCTGATGTTCAGGTGTATATCAGTATGTAGTGTCTCTACTTTAAAGAGTCCTCTCCTGCTGATGTTCAGGTGTATATCAGTATGTAGTGTCTCTACTTTAAAGAGTCCTCTCCTGCTGATGTTCAGGTGTATATCAGTATGTGGTGTCGCTACTTTAAAGAGTCCTCTCCTGCTGATGTTCAGGTGTATATCAGTATTTATTACATGGCTTAGTTGAATACTCGATTATGATTGGTCAATTCAGAACACGTGACACGTTGTTAATACCGAACAGACAGACCGCTGTCAAGGACTTATTGACCGTTGTTAAGGACGCTCACATCTGCAGAAAGAAGTCCGTTCGATTTAACTGTATACAGTTTGGCCTTTTCTAACTGACAAGACAAGAGCGACAAGAAAGCAGCGGAGAAGTAACGGGCAGAAATCCTCCTTTTTACGCAACGGTCCAGACATAGACATCAAACGGCAACACATATTCAGTTGCCAGTTACTTTGGCATTAGGGCAGGGATATCTAGATACTTTCCAAGGTTTGACAAAATGAATTGTGCTACTTTTAAAGCAAGGAGCGATGTTTTCAAATCTGTAATAAAAAATCTGTAACAACGGACTATTTTTCTTAGCGGAAGCATATCAATTTAAATCAATACATACAACTATTTTTTAAAATCAATAAAATCATTTTCTAAATCCATAAAAGCATTTCAATTAATATTGGGAGTCATAACGTTACTTTGTTGAGAATGTGGCCATGTAATAAGCGGGATAATGTGCAGCGACTTAGTCGTTATGGGGAAAAGAACACCTTCATGCCGATCTAGATCCCTCCGCTTCGCGTTGGGCTCCTGATCAGCCTGTCGGTGTTCTTTTCCCCATAATGACCGCGTCGCAGCACATTATCCCTTACGTAGTGTCTCTACTTTAAAGAGTCCTCTCCTGCTGATGTTCAGGTGTAGATCAGTATGTAGTGTCTCTACTTTAAAGAGTCCTCTCCTGCTGATGTTCAGGTGTATATCAGTATGTAGTGTTTCTACTTTAAAGAGTCCTCTCCTGCTGATGTTCAGGTGAATATCAGTATGTGGTGTCGCTACTTTAAAGAGTCCTTTCCTGCTGATGTTCAGGTGTATATCAGTATGTAGTGTAGTAGACTCCTGAGGGTCTGCAGAAGAACTGGTATAACTAGAAAAAACCAGACACCTGTTTGAAATGACTGAGTGCAGGTCTGCTTTCATGCACTAGTGGTGAATCAAACTACCTGAAAGGATCTATCAACTATCTTTAAGTCCATTTACAAGATATAACCTGTGTTCAGGCCGATCTACAGCCTATAAGTGAGTCTTTATAATAACTACAACCTATCTTTAAACACACTTACAATAATTAAACTGTGTGCAAGGACTGTAAAAGGTTTAGTGCCATTATAGCTTTTCTTTTCTCCATCATGAGGAAGTTTTATATTATGTGATTACAAAGAAAATAGAGTTTAGCACAGTTTGGCTCCAGATGCACAGATTATTCATTTATTTTCAGAGTCTACTTTTCTTTATTTTCATCCTTTGAAACGTTAAAAAAGATAGAAAAAATATATTTTTAGTGTATTTTGTTTTGCACCTGAGTGCCTGTGTGTGTGTGTGTGTGTGTGTGTGTGTGTGTGTGTGTGTGTGTGTGTGTGTGTGTGTGTGTGTGTGTGTGTGTGTGTGTGTGTGTGTGTGTGTGTGTGTGTGTGTGTGTGTGTGTGTGTGTGTGTGTGTGTGTGAACCCACCTCAGTGCAGATTTTCCTCAGTGCTGGATGATGAATAAAGCATCGGCGGGGACCGAGCGGGTCGACACGCAGCTCAACGCCGACTGCAGCGCCTCATCTCCGGCTAACATTCTGCTCACACATCGGTCCAACTTCCGGACAGAGGAAACAAAACAAAATAAACACTAAAAGTAAACAGTTTGTTTGTTTGGTTTTGTTTGTTGTGCACAGAGAGAGTGTTCCTCTGACATTCCCGGCTCTTCATGAGACAACCCGCGGCTTGATCAACAGGCTGCTGAACAAGCGACCGATGCTGCCTACACACACTTCCGGTTACATCCTTCAAAGTAAAAGTCCAGATTGAGTTTTCAAAGTTAAACATTATCTTTTTTTTATTTAGCCGTTTATTACTTAAGCAATTTACTATATTATATTATATTTTGATGTAAATTCGTACAATTAAATGGGATTATTCTTTTGTAGTTTAAACCACTTCTCTAAATAGCTTCAGTCAACCAAACTGTCTTAATAAATCATACAGCTTTACACTATTATTCATTTATTTAACATTATAGTTTACCTTCTTGTATCCTGTTGTTTCACTTTAATATTGTATATTTCTTATCATAATGGTTTTATTATTATTATTGTTACTATACTTATTGTTATTATTTTTATTATTTTTATTTCTATATTCATATCTCAGTCACTCGTACACCATGCAGAGGGAAAACCATATTTAGTGAATTAAAAAAATAAAATAAAATAAATTCCTGAAGTTACGTGTCGGTCTTTTATTGTGACTTCCGGTACAGCTCTGGTTCCAGCTTGACTCCCAGAAACTGATTGGTTCCAGCTTGACTCCCAGACGGTGATTGGTTCCAGCTTGGCTCCCAGACACTGATTGGTTCCAGCTTGACTCCCAGACGCTGATTGGTTCCAGCTTGGCTCCCAGACACTGATTGGTTCCAGCTTGACTCCCAGACGGTGGTTGGTTCAGACAGAAACACGAGTAAAGGCACAGACACACCAGGCCGATTATCGGCGTTGTTGGGCGTCAGGCCGACAATGAGCGTCGCCACGGCCTACTCAGATTGGTGTGTCCCGCACCGTCGGGTCTTTTTAGCCGTGCCGACACCTTTTCGGCCAAATAAATCAATCTGATTGGCTGTTCAGCTAGCGAATCAGTGCATGAGACGGGAAACGGAAGTGAGGGACCCAAACAAACTATTAAGAAGGCAAATCTGAGATTTCATTTACCTCCAGCTCTCGACTCAGGTTGGGGAAAGCTCCGTGAGCTTCTCGCTGGAGAGGGAACATGGAACACGCTATTTGTTGTTTGTTTATATCACGCAGTCTCTTCTTCTTCTCTCGGTTATCACGCAGTCTGTCTTCCGGTTGTTGCCTCTTTTGAATGACGAATACACACTACCGCCGCCTGCTGGTGAGGAGAGTTATTGCCACTCACGCACGCGCAGTTCGTACGTGCTTCTTGGCCGTCGGCTGAAGTCTTTGTGGTGTGTTCCAGTGCGACACATCGCCAAAACGCAGAGACGCGAGGCGAAGCAACAGTCGGAGTCCGTCTGTGTGAGATCTTTGGGGTCAGATTGGCGTGTCCGGGCCTTAAAGGCCCAGATACACCGGCCAGTCACCGGAGAAGTCACCGACGCCGACACCGACTGTTGCGTCGCCGGACTCTCCTGCGTATTTGCCGACTTCGCGCACTGGAACACACCGAAAATCCGAGCCGAGCACGTATGAACTGCACATGCGTGAGTGGCAATAACTCTCCTTACCAGCAGGCGGCGGTAGTGTGTATTCATCATTCAAAAGAGGCAACAACCGGAACAACCGGAAGACAGAGAAGAAGAACAGACTCCGTGATATAAACAAACAACAAATAGCGTTTTTCTTTCCATTTTCACTCTCGTCCGTTGAAAACATGAACGAACAGGAGCAGGACGAACGGGAGGTACTGGAGCTAGCAGCCCTTGGACTCACGCTTGTGTTAAATCATTTGTTTACCTCCCTCACTAACGTTAACGCTTCTCATGCACTGATTCGCTAGCTGAACAGCCAATCAGTGTTATCCCTTTGTCCGACTTCCGGTGGTGTTCTCAACGCCGATCCAACATGTTGAATCAACATGTTGAATCGGCAAGGAAAGGCGTCAGGTCGGCAGAAAAGACCCGACGGTGCGGCGCACACCACTCCGAATAGGGCGTGCCCACGCTCATGTTCGGCCTGACTCCCATTTACTGCAGATTTCGGGCCGGTGTATCTGGGCCTTTACACCAGGTCAAAAAAATATTATTTTTAAAGACGTTTAATGTTTTATTATTCAACAGTGGGAGAATTAAAATAACCTTTATTAATCATTTTAAAAAGAAGAAACAAAGAAGCTGAACAACAAGTTTATATTTATATTGTAAAATATAACAATAAAACAAATATATATATATATATATATATATATATATATATATATATATATATATATATATATATATGTGTATATAACGCCCCATCCTCTTTACCAGCTGCTTAAAGCTTCAATATATTCTGTATGAAACTTATGAACTGAAATAGAAATAAAGCTTTTTATTTATTAAATACTATTTATTTATTTTTGCATTTTCCAGCTGCTGCTCATTTCATTTAATGGATTCATATTTCTATTTATTTAGTATCATTTGTTAAATCGTTTGATAGTTTTATTTTTTCCTGCACATTTAAATATTAAATAATTTGTGTTTTATTTTAGGATACAATAATGCATTTATAGAAAATAATATTAAGTTGTTTGTATAAACAGAGGTTTTGGTCTCAGATAGAGGTTTTGGTCTCAGATAGAGGTTTTGGTCTCAGACTGCATAGAGGTTTTAGTCTCAGATAGAGGCTTTGGTCTCAGATAGAGGTTTTGGTCTCAGACTGCATAGAGGTTTTGGTCTCAGACTGCATAGAGGTTTTGGTCTCAGACTGTATAGAGGTTTTGTTCACAGATAGAGGTTTTGGTCTCAGATAGAGGTTTTGGTCACAGAATGTATGGAGGTTTTGGTCCCAGCTGGGGTCCTGCCGCAGATGGACTGCAGCGTCGCTATGGTTTCTGATGGCCTCCTGCAGGACAGAGCTCCCCCACCTGGTGGAGAACAGAACTACATCACACAATGCACTGCAACAGGAAATACTCATGCACATCTCCTCCATGCACACACACTGACGATTAATGTGGGTTAAAACCAAGGGTTAAGTCGTGATTTGATATGAGGGGGGGCTCTGTGTGGAGGTGCGAGAGGGGGCAGAGGACGAGGATCTCATTATTTGACCTTAAGGGATATACACCGTGGCCCTAAAGCAACTGCTCCATTATCTGTATCAAGTACATTGATGCCACCAAATGTCACAATAAAAATAGAAAGTACTACAAATAAACCGGAATTCATTTACATCTTAAATTATTAATATATATACACAATAAAAGGTTTACAAATATCCAACCTTGAAATTGCTTTTTTAAATCAACACTGCTCTGCACACTTGCTAAAGAACATTTGTGTGGAAATCTCAATTCATTTGTAGGGCTGCGTGAGTATGGCCACAAGTATGGGAGTACATCTCACTGTAAATTATTTAATCATCACCAAATTCTGTGTGACCGATCATAACTCAGCTTTATGCAGACATACATGTAGCATGGTGTACAGGGCCGGTTCTTGGCATAGGCGACATAGGTGGTCGACTAGGGCGCCAGATCTGGGGGGGGGGGGGGCTGCGCTGGCAGCTCTGGGAGGGAAAAAAACATTTTTGACCGTTGGGGCTCATCCTAATTTTCGGCCTTGATGTAACAATATTCATAATTAAGTAAATGTAACACCCTTTTCACCCCGGTTACACTTTTCATTTGCCCTGTACGATGGGCGCTGTAAGTGATGAAAGTGGGGGGTGTTGGCTTATCAGGCGTCCGCAGCTCACAGCCAAAGTGGGCGTGGGAGCGAGCAAGAGAGATAAATGTAATTTATGTAAACAAATGTTTCCAAGGCACTCCTTTTTAATTATTTGGATAAACAGGTTTGAAATCATTTCAATGTATACTATAGGACAGTAAACCTAAAATATCCTTTAAGACTTGAGATACAAAAATATGCATAACTAAAATAAGAAATGAATGAATAACAAAAATAAAATAAGTTACATTGTTATTGGTTATGTTCACATATTTGGTTATTAAAATGTGAACCGATAAAACGCTAAAATCACGCTAAAATCTCACCTAGGGCAGCAAATTGGTTAGAACCGGCCCTGATGGTGTAGGACGGGTTTGGCGGTACTGCTGCAGACTCTCTGCACGCGCACACACACACACACACACACACACACACACACGCACACGCACACGCACGCACACACACACACACACACACACACACACACACAGAGGGACACTCTGCAGCTCCTGGTCGGAGCAGAGACACACGTTCATTAAGCGGAAAAACGATATCCTGTCACAGAAATCTGCTATGTTAGAGTTAAGTCAACACATATCAACCCTAAATAAAGTCTATATTAAGAACGAGAGATGTTCTATCATATCGCTTGACAATGACAAATGAGCGAGGGTGATGAAGTCAGAGCATGGCGAAGTCACGCCAATCTACTTCCGGTCCATGGGACCTTATTTTTTTTGAAAAATGGAGAGAAAACTTATCTTTCGATCCCTTTTGAATTGTGCCACGAATTACACATATAATATTTGTCAATCTTAAAAAATAATTTCCATGTCAAAAAAGTCACAGTTTGTCGTAAAACTGTTGAAATATAAGACTATGAAAAATATGCAACTAGAAAGACTACAAATCCCAGAGTCGCAAGTAAGTGATGTCATAACTGATGTCACAATTGTTTTCCTCCACTAAGAGATAGCTAAGATCAGCTGGCTAAGATAACTTTAACAAGATGCCTGTGTGCTTAGTACCAGGTTGTTATCATACCAGCAATGGGTCTTGCTCGTTCTTTCGCTTCCCGTCTGATGAAAGGACCAGGAGTGGCTGGATCAAGTTAGCTACCTAGCGAGTAGCTAGCACGTTACAGCATTACAGCTTTGTCATTTTTATTAGCCTTAACATGAAGTAACATTAAGTAACCCAAAATGTTAAACAGTAAGAGTGGTAGTCATATTTCGTGAACCCTTTGAAGAGTACCTTCACCGGTGTGATCATTCTATAATACACCATTTAAGCCCGGGGGAGACATGCTAACGCTACATTAGCATCGGTGATCTTTTTCTACTTCATGCTATCTGCACAAATGGTTGATATTAAACATTAAAAAGACCAGGCAGTTCAGAGAGAATCAAAGGCAGGCAGGCAGGCAGGCAGGCAGCTTTGCATGACATTCTTCTGGACGTGGTGATAGTGAGGGAAGTCAATCGGTCCGTGTACTTTTTGTCAGTTTGATTTTTCGTTTAAACCAAAAGCCAAAAAACGAAAATACCAGCCTTTTTCCGTTTTTTATTTAAAACGGAAAAACGGAAAACCAAAGCCTTTTTCCCGTTTTTATTGTCTGAATCAAAAGACGGATAACGAGAAAACCTCATTCAAAAAAGGTCCGTGTACGTTTTGTTAGTTTGATGTTTCGTTTGAACCAAAGAACGAAAATACCAGCCTTTTTTAGTTTTAAATCAAAAACAAAAAAAACGGAAAACCAAAGCCGTTTTCTGAATCAAAAACGGATAACAAGAAGACCTTATTTAAAAAACGGTCCGGTTTTGGTTTTTGATAACAACTTCATTCAATTTTCCGTTTTGTTTTGAAGAATGAAGAAAAGCAGTCCGGTAGACCGGAAGTTAAAGATCATATTTCAAAATAAAAGACACGACGATGCGATGGCAATGCAGTAAAATACCCAGAAGTCTGAGGACCCTTGGCCCCCCTGCTTCCGGCACCCATGCTGACGAGGATATGTTTATTTCTGCATTCGCATGCAGATATGCGTTTATAGAGATTAATACAAGTATGCAAGCTCTGTGCATAACTTTATTTACTGAGTCGGCAAATCCAGTGTCCAGCTTGTTGCTGTGTGACAACCATTGAACAACGTCATGTTTGTTGCAAACCTGCCAGATTGACCTGTGACAAATGTCAGCGATGTGAACAGAACTGCAGCCCTACTTTCACCTGCACCCAGCAGCAAGCGGGAGAACGATATATCATACAGTCGACCCCTAAAACAGTTCAATAAGTAATGGAACAGTTGTTAAGCATTATTTTGTCCAACAAGTCTACATTATGAATGTGATGTTTGTCTAAACTGCTAAGAAGCTGAGTTAGAACAGAAAGACATGCAGGCCATAATCACTAGACGCTCAAAAGAGGAATGTGTGTGTGAGGCTTGCATGAACTGAATTGAAACACATTAGTTGATTAATAAACAAGACATTCAAGTCAAAGTTTTAGGCATTTTCATTTGTAGCACGCTGTAAATATGGACTATGAATGAACACATGCAATGTGGAAACACACAAATAGGTTTATTCTCCATACTCATAACAGTATCAGACACAATGACTTTACTGAGAGTGAAGATGAACATAGTTACCGTATGGTACTGAAGACAACATACAGTATATTGCATTTACCTCTTCCTCTAACTCTCTCTCCAAAATTGGCCTCCATTGTTGTGCACAACAAAGTGTTCAAGCTCAGGTTTCTAAGTGATCTAATTATAACATGTGCATTCTGGGTGCAGGGGCTTGATAATTGAGTGTGGTATTTCAGTGGCAGTGTTTTGCAAACAACACACAGGCTGTTGGTTTTGAATAACGTCGTGGTGGAGCATGGTGGTGGGCAGCGGTGTGACTTCTAGCTGTCATGGTTCATATGACAAAGGACTGCCGGCTTGAACTTTACAGAGAGCAGAGTCCACTAGTGGCACCTCACAGGGATACCTAGGTGCAGAAGCAGCAGTGAAGTCCTTGTAGATCCACTTTGAGGGCAGACAGATCCAGCAGCTCTCAGAGACATCAACACATACACTATTCTGTGTGCATAGCTTACTTTCACATAACCACTAATCTCTCACTTTACTTTCTCTGACATTGTTCTCTGCTTTGGATTGCGGACATCCCAGCCATGTTCTCTACCGGGCCTGGTTTTACACACTGGGTTTAAGCAATATATAGAAATGATGAGATCATGTGTGTATGAGACATGGTGAGTGCGTAGTTTTAGTATTTGAATTACTATGACATTATTCTCAGACTTGCCATAGTTCTTGGTTTGTACCACTGCTGCTCTGTACAGCTGAGTACTGGGGACCCACTGGGAGTCATGTGACTGGAGCAGGAGAGTAACAAACGTCACACCTGCAGCCATGATGCTCCAGCTCAACGGGGGTCGAGTCTTTCAGCCCCACCTGTAAGAAGAGAAACAAAATAAATACGTATTCAGTTTGCTTTGTATTATTTATTTTAGGGTAAGATGTTGGTTTAATAACATTGTGCTATTTTAAGGAGTAAATAAGAAGTCACATCTTTGTTCCTAAATGTTTTCTATACTTACAACTTCTTATACAGACTGATATGAATTGATTCACTTTCATACTATGAACGGAGAAAGATGACTCTTTAACAACAGAACAGGAACAGAACACAACTGTGACCTCTGTGCAGCACACAGACCAGTCAGTCCCTTTCTGGGGAGTAGCTACCTTGTGCTAGTTATATTAAAGTTGATGTGTTACTATTGGCTGTGTCTAACCTGTCTAAAAGGAGCCGAATCCCCAGGAACATGTTGAACCAGACGGTAAGAACACTTCATCCTGAACTCACTGTGGGGCCTGTCTTCATGGACCTGTAGCATAACACCCTGACACATACAAAATACAAAGTATGTTCATTAAGAATGCACATACTGTCCCTCCTCTGTCTTTCAATGAAGTCAAACTTGTTGAAGAATAACAACAAGTTTAACGTTACAGAAATAAAAGCTTAATTACTCACCCTTTAATTGTAGACGTAACTTCACAAGTACAACTTGAAACATTTCTCCCGCTTGCTGCTGGGTGCAGGTAAAAGTAGGTCGACATTTCTGTTCACATCGCTGACATTTGTCACAGGTAAATCTATAGGTATCGCAACAAACATGACGTTGTCACACAGCGACAAGCTGGACACTGGATTGACCAAATAACTACACACTCTTATTTACATTAGACACGTTATTCAAAACCAACAGCCTGTGTGTTGTTTGCAAAACACTGCCATTGATATACCACATTCAATATCAAGCCCCTGCACCCAGAATGCACGTCACGTCAGACTTCTGGGTTCCAGGATTGAACTTTTACAGCATTGCCATTATAGCCTCGTGTCTTTTATTTTGAAATATGTTCTTTAACTTCCGGTCGGCCGGACTTTTTTTTCTTCATTCTTCAATACCAAACGGAAAATTGAATGAAGTTGTTATCAAAAACTAAAACCGGACCGTTTTTTAAAATAAGGTCTTCTTGTTATCCGTTTTTTGATTCAGAAAACGGCGTTGGTCTCCCGTTTTTTCGTTTTTGATTTAAAACGAAAAAAGGCTGGTATTTTCGTTTTTTTTGTTCAAACGAAAAATCAAACTAACAAAACGTACAGACTTTTTTTTATTAGGTTTTTCTCGTTATCCGTCTTTTGATTCAGACAACACAAACTGGAAAACGGCTTTGGTAATTAATAGAATGTACTTAAGGGAACCTATGTGTGATCACAAGTGGAGTTTTCCCCCAACAATGTGTATTATATTCTTGGAGAATTGCAGAAGTAAAAAATCACAAAATGTATGTGAAAAATACTTCGATATTTTCTGAGATTATAGAGTTTTTGTTTTATTCTTATCTAAAAACAGAGGGATGATAGCTCATATATGAGACTTCAAAGTTATTTTATTTTGAAACCGTACCTCAGATTGTCCTGATTCTCTGAGTGACTAGATGGGGTGTCCTGCTATCTCCCTGGAGTGATATTAGTCTTTGATTGACTTCAAATTACTCTTTGATTATGGACAGTTTCCATTAAATAATAATCAAAATATAGATGGACAATAGATTTAATTTGACCGTAATTGCCTCTACCGTAATGCATAGGATATTCACGCACCGCAATACAACGTGGGGGCTGGCTGGACTGTGTTTTCCGAAGTGGAGGCTGGCTTGATCGCAGTGAGACACACCAGGAAATGGGTTGTTATTCAGCTAACCGAGACGACACACACACACACACACACACACACACACACACACACACACACACACACACACACACACACACACACACACACACACACACAGAGAGAGAGACGGACGATAACATTCACATTTAGACTGAAAGCAGCACTTCCCCTGAGAGAGGACGGCTACAGGAGGGAAACTGGAATACTTCCACTTCAAGCAGCTGCTGAATCACTGAACCAGAGTTTTACCAGAAGTCAAAGAGGAAGTAACTTTCAGGGAGCGGCTGCTGCCGTGTTTTCTGCTCACTCTGAGAATAAATGGCTTCCAGATTAGAGGAAGATTTCTGCTGTTCTGTCTGCCATGGAGTCTTTAAAGATCCTGTCGTCCTGTCCTGCAGCCACAGCTTCTGTAGAGACTGTCTGCAGAGCTGGTGGACGGGGAAAGTGATCAAAGAGTGTCCACTTTGTAAGAGACGATCTTCACGGTCAGAGCCTCCTTCTAACCTGGTGCTAAAGAACCTGTGTGAGAGTTTCCTCCAGGAGAGAGACCAGAGATCTCCAGAGGCTCTCTGCAGTCTGCACTCTGAGAAACTCAAGCTCTTCTGTCTGGACCATCAGCAGCCAGTGTGTGTCGTCTGCAGAGATTCAAGAACACACAGCGACCACAGATTCAGACCCATCGATGAAGCTGCTCAGGATCTCAGAGAGAAGCTCCAGACATCTCTGAAGCCCTTCAAGAAGAAGTTAGAGACTTTTAAAGAAGTTAAAGTGAAGTGTGCTCAAACAGCAGGACACATGAAGCTCCAGGCTCAACGCACAGAGACGCAGATTAAGGAGCAGTTTCAGAAGCTTCACCAGTTTCTAGAAGAGGAAGAGGAGGCCAGGATGGCTGCACTGAGGGAGGAAGAGAAGCAGAAGAGGAGGATGATGGAGGAGAAGATGGTGGCTGTGAGCAGAGAGATAGCAGCTCTTTCACTCACAGTCAGAGCCACAGAGGAGGAGCTGAGAGCTGAAGACGTCTCCTTCCTGCTCAACTACAAGGCTGCAGTGGGGAGGCTGCAGCGCCCCCTGCTGGAGGATACACAGCTGCCCTCAGGAGCTCTGATAGACCAGGCCAAAC
>NC_136903.1:1202639-1210139 GCF_949606895.1 Notothenia rossii | reverse complement strand
CCTCTGAGGTTTCTCCTACATCGTTCGGTAAGACCCTCTGAGGTTAGACCCTCTGAGGTTAGACCCTCTGAGGTTTCTCCTACATCGTTTGGAAAGACCCTCTGAGGTTAGACCCTCTGAGGTTTCTCCTACATCGTTCGGAAAGACCCTCTGAGGTTAGACCCTCTGAGGTTTCTCCTACATCGTTCGGTAAGACCCTCTGAGGTTAGACCCTCTGAGGTTAGACCCTCTGAGGTTTCTCCTACATCGTTTGGAAAGACCCTCTGAGGTAAGACCCTCTGAGGTTTCTCCAACATTGTTTGGAAAGACCCTCTGAGGTTTCTCCTACATCGTTTGGAAAGACCCTCTGAGGTAAGACCCTCTGAGGTTTCTCCTACATCGTTTGGAAAGACCCTCTGAGGTTTCTCCAACATCGTTTGGAAAGACCCTCTGAGGTTAGACCCTCTGAGGTTTCTCCTACATCGTTTGGTAAGACCCTCTGAGGTTTATCCTACATCGTTTGGTAAGACCCTCTGAGGTAAGACCCTCTGAGGTTTCTCCAACATTGTTTGGAAAGACCCTCTGAGGTTTCTCCTACATCGTTTGGTAAGACCCTCTGAGGTTAGACCCTCTGAGGTTTCTCCTACATCGTTTGGAAAGACCCTCTGAGGTTTCTCCTACATCGTTTGGTAAGACCCTCTGAGGTTTCTCCTACATCGTTTGGAAAGACCCTCTGAGGTTAGACCCTCTGAGGTTTCTCCTACATCGTTTGGTAAGACCCTCTGAGGTTAGACCCTCTGAGGTTTCTCCTACATCGTTTGGAAAGACCCTCTGAGGTTAGACCCTCTGAGGTTTCTCCTACATCGTTTGGAAAGACCCTCTGAGGTTTCTCCTACATCGTTTGGTAAGACCCTCTGAGGTTAGACCCTCTGAGGTTAGACCCTCTGAGGTTAGACCCTCTGAGGTTTCTCCACAATGTTCCAAACTCACAGTGGTTTCTCAAACAGCATCTCTGTATAGTCTGTGGAGTCACTCTCTGTCCCACACGGCTTGTTGGAGCTCCTGCCCCCCCCCCCCCCTGTGAGCCCACTGTGTCTGATGTGTGTTTATGTGTTACAGTGTTTGTTAGCAACCAGAAAATGACACCAGTAATGACAAACAGATGAGAATGCTGCGTGGGGTCTGGATGCCGTGTTGGCGGGACATTGCGGCGCTCGCTGCTGCGAGGAGCGGACAGTGTGAGCTGGCACTGGTGTATTTCACTTGTTGCTGCGTCGGGTCTGCGAGACAGCGAGATACAGCGAAACCCAGCCCGAGCACACACACAGACTCACAGCTTCGCCGCGTCCCGCCGTCTCAGGCTGAGAAATCCACGGAGCTGCAACTGAGAAAAGATTGAGTGTGTGTGTGAGGAAGGGAGCGGTGGGACTGGAACCGTAGGCCCTAGGTTGGTGACAGGGGTCGAGGCCGGGGGGCGGCCGCGTCGTGGAGGTCGAGCCAGCACCACCGGCTGGTCCAAATCCAGGTGAGCAGCCTTCACCCGGTCCACCGAGACGTGCTCGGCCCTGCCACCCAGGTCCACCACCAAGTGCTTGCCCCCATGTTCCAAGACTCGGAAAGGCCCGTCGTAAGGGGGCTGCAGGGGACCCCTGTGACGGTCGTGCCGGATGAACACGTGCTGCACCGAGCGAAGCCCCACGGGAACCCGGGACAACGGAGTGCCGTGCTGAGCAGTGTGTATCGGAGCAAAAGGCCTTAGCGGTGTCCTGTAGGAAAGCGCCCTGAGCTGTCACTGACCAGGGGGCCGATGTGTTGGTGAGGAAATCCCCTGGAACCCGCAGCGGCTGACCGTAGACCATCTGTCGTTAGGCTGGCCCTGAGGGCCGCCTTCATGAGTGATGGAAACGCTCGCAGAGGCCGTTGGTCTGAGGGTGGCAAACGGTTGTCCGGTGGAGCTTAACCCTCAAACCCCCGGCTACAGCGTTACAGAGCTCGGACGTGAACTGCGAACCACGTTCTGAGGAAATGGGGGTGCCGAAAACAACACACCCATGTTGCAATGAAGGCCCGGGCTATGTCAGCCGCCGTTGTCGACGTGAGTGGGACCGCCTCCGGCCAGCAGGTCGTCCTATCCACCATAGTCAGGACTGAGGTAGGTGAAACCATGAGAGGAGGATAATGGGCCAACCAGATCGATGTTGACGTGGTCAAACCTCCTCTCAGGCACAAGGAATTGCTCCAGGGGGGCCCTCGTGTGGCAGTTCACTTTAGCACGCTGGCAAGCCAGTATCTTCTCCATGAGCTGGGACGGCTGAATCTCGAAAATCTGGCGAGCCCTCTCTTTAGCAGATAAGCCAAATGTCTTAAGAAGATGGGCTTTAATCGCCTCGTATTTGCCCTGGTGCGGGGGATCCGCAATAAATCCGACAAACTTGGACGACGTGGAGCTCCCCAGCGCCGCCACCACGTGGAAATACTTCAGATTCTCGTTAAGGACCTGACGGCAGGCAAAGTGCGCCTCCATATGTAGGAACCACGCCGTAGTGGCATGTTCCCAAAACTCTGGCAGTTTAATATAAACATTGCGATCTGCCATGTTCACTAAGTCTTCGGAATCTATCTCGAAAACGTCGGGGTCACCAGTGTAGAGCCGATGAATGGGTGTCGGAGGCGGTGTGTTTAATACCTAACTCCACACTTTATGTTCCATTTAACTACAGACAAAGGAATGTACTAGCTGCATGCTACTGTGAAGCTGGAATGCTAACAACAGGAAACCGGATCACCAAGGTACCACCCACTAACCGGTCCGTGGGGCAACACTATATTGCGATCCTAACCCACAACTTACCACGGTGAATGATGTCCCGTAATGCTCCACCACACTATTAAACATTAGAAAACATAATGAACAGCTCCAGCGACAGAACAGGCGACTGCTGGAGTTCACGTCACGCTCCTGGAAAACAAAGGTTGGAAATAGATCCAGAGGCCAGACGCTCTGTGGGAACTCATTTGGAAACTCCGCCCACTAAAGGATGCCATACAGAATAAGATATCAGTGGGACCTCACTTATATTATCAGCTTTTTTCTGTATTTTCGGACACTATTCGAGGTGTTTATTGGGATTTATTCCTCATTTCTTTATCCTTTTTCTCGAAATACAAAGATCATTGTCCGTAGGCTCCCACATGTACTGGAACAGAAAGGGCTGCTGAGTAATTTTCAGAGCGGATTTCGTAAAGGGCGGTCCACAATAGATGCTTTAGTAAGAGTGAGTAACGATGTGGAAAAAACAATGAAAATGAAAGAGATATGGCAATAGTGTACTTTGACATTGAAAAGGTGTATGACTATGTGGAGGGAGGGGTTACTGATCACATTGAGTAGAATGGGTATTGGGGGGAGAATGTACAATTGGGTAAGGGCCTTTTTAACAGACAGGACATTTAGAGGAAAGGTTGGAGCAGATATTTCCAATTATTTAGAAATAGAAAATGGTATCCCCAAGGGAGTGCAGTCAGTCCAATATTATTTAACATCATGATTAATGACATGTTGACATGCTTAGACACATGCATCCAATCGGCTCTGTACACAGATGATGGGGCTATTTGGATGAGGGGAAGACATGCCGCATACGTAATGGAGAAGCTAGTGATTAAAAAAGTGGAGAGGTGGTGATATAACTGGGGATTCAAAATGTCAGAAAGCAAGTCATGCTACATGGTATTTACAAACAAACGCAAGATTGATGGCCAACAGCTAACACTATATGAGCGTCCAATGACAAAGGAGAATGAGTTCAAATACCTAGGACTGTGGTTTGATAGCAGATACACATGGAACATGCATATTAATCAAGTGGAAACAAAATGCTAAAAAGTATTAAATGTATTGCGAGCTGTAGCTGGATGCAACTGGGGCGCAGACAAACAAGCATTAATAGACATTAACAGATCAATGATGAGGTCCACAATAGACTATGGTTGTATAGTGTATGGAGCAGCAGCAAAAACATCGCTTTTAAACATGGATAGAATACAATATAAAGCATTGCGGCTCAGTCATCCCCTGTCAATGCAGTTCTGATAGAAGCAGGAGAGACACCTCTGGAGATCAGAAGAGAGAGACTTGCTCTGTCATACTGGGTCAGACACAAGGAAGTGGAGAGGGAAATATCACAAACAGAATATTACAGGATTGCTGGGAATATGCAAAGTTCCAGGGGCGTGGGTTTGGCTGGACGAGTAAGGAGAGAACGAGGGCATGTGGAGTGGAGACCATCACGTTTGCCAAAGCAACTCCATTTAGCAGTGTTCCCCCATGGCTTTCCCCAGAAGCTAACATAGATATGAATATCATAGAAAGGAAAAAAGAGATGCAAATAAATAAAGTGGGAATTAAAACAAGTATCTGAACGAAAAGTATTACAATTACCTCAAAATGTACACAGATGGTTCTAAGAACAAGGGAGAGTGTGTTGGAGTTGGTATATACATCCCAGACTTTAGAATATCGATCTGAAAAAGAGCATCTGATCAACTATCAGTGTATACAGCAGAAATGCTGCTGTAATAATGGGATTGCAGTGGGTTGGAGAGGTCAGAGCAGAGAGGGTGGTGATATGTACAGATTCACTGTCCATATTACAAAGCATACAATCAACATCAACTACCAGAGAAGACATTCTCATAGAACTGACCCACAGCCTGTTCAGACTCACAGAGGCGGCATAGATCTGCAGTTCTGCTGGGTGCCTGCACATGAGGGGGGGAAAGGGAACGAGTGTGCATGAGGGGGAAAGGGAACAAGATTGCATGAGGGGGAAAGGGAACAAGTGTGCATGAGGGGGGGAAAGGGAATGAGTGTGTATGAGGGGGGGAAAGGGAACGAGTGTGCATGAGGGGGGAAAGGGAACGAGTGTGTATGAGGGGGAAGGGAACGAGTGTGCATGAGGGGGAAAGGGAACGAGTGTGCATGAGGGGGAAAGGGAACGAGTGTGCATGAGGGGGAAAGGCAACGAGTGTGCATGAGGGGGGGAAAGGGAACGAGTGTGCATGAGGGGGGGAAAGGGAACGAGTGTGCATGAGGGGAAAGGGAACGAGTGTGTATGAGGGGGAAGGGAACGAGTGTGCATGAGGGGGAAAGGGAACGAGTGTGCATGAGGGGGAAAGGGAACGAGTGTGCATGAGGGGGAAAGGCAACGAGTGTGCATGAGGGGGGGAAAGGGAACGAGTGTGCATGAGGGGGGGAAAGGGAACGAGTGTGCATGAGGGGGGAAAGGGAACGAGTGTGTATGAGGGGGGGAAGGGAACTAGTGTGCATGAGGGGGAAAGGGAACGAGTGTGCATGAGGGGGAAAGGGAACGAGTGTGCATGAGGGGGAAAGGGAACGAGTGTGCATGAGGGGGGGAAAGGGAACGAGTGTGCATGAGGGGGGGAAAGGGAACGAGTGTGCTGATAAATGAGCAAAAAGTGCACTACAAAAGGAAATAACATTACCAGTTCAACTTGGAGAAGGAGAAGGAAAAGCAGTCGTTAAGGAGAAAGGGATGGAGATCTGTCAGAAGAGCTGGGAGGAAGACCAGAAAGGCAAAGAGTATCATAAAGTTCAAAAGACAATCACAATTAATATTTCTAAAGAAAGAAACAGAAGGGAGGAAACCATGATAGCTAGACTCAGACTGGATCACACAGCTTTGAATGGTGCGCTGTATGTCATGGGGAAAAGTGACAGTGACAAGTGCAGGAGCTGTGGAGGTAAAGAACATGTGGAACATTTCTTATCACATCGTGACATCTATGAAGCTGGAAGAGGAAAACTAAAGGATAAAGTTTCAGAGGCAGAGAGGGAGAGGGGTTGGTGTTCTGGGAAGGAAGAAGAAGTAAGAGCTACCAGAAAGGCACTGGTTACCTTTCTGAGTGAAACTGGGGAAGGAAAAATAATCAAACATTAGGTCAGAAAAGATCATAGATTTTTGTTTTGTTTTATTTATTTTATGTCTTTTATTCATTTTTGATTAGATCATAGATAGATACGTCCATGAGTTAAGAGATGGAATGATACGATGATTCACACTCATGTACAGTAGGTGGAGGCATGCACCTTAAAGTTGTTTGGAATCCGCCAAAAACCGAGAGAAGAAGAAGATGCTTTTACTTTGAAAAAAACGGAAGCTGTTATTTTGAAAACCGGAAATCGCTGTGTTTACGTTGTTAGCATCTCTGCTCCGTGCTTCAGCTAACAGCTAGCAGGTGGATGTTGTCCCGCACAGCTTTGACTGTAAATTGTAGTTTTATAGGTTTATCTAAATGTGTTCAGTCATTCCAAGCTAACCGGCTAACAGTGCTAACGGTCAGGAGCTCATCCGGAAACAGGAATATGCCCAAAAAAGGAAAAGCGGTGAGTTATTAGAGACGGTAAAAACCAGCGTGACGTCACACAGAGCATCACTTACCTTCAGAGGTGGAAAGTAACTAAGTACATTTACTCAAGTTCTTACTTCAGTACAATTTAGAGGTACTTGTACTTCACTTGAGTATGTCAGGTTAATGCTACCTTGTACTTCTCCTCCACTGCAGTTCAGAGCTACATGGTATACTTTTCCTCCACTACATGTATTTAATATCTTTAGTTACTTCTCAGATGTGGATGAATGATGTGAAATATAACCAAGTGTTAAATCAGACTTTAGTTCCACCTGGAGTAAATCCACAAGCTACCCTGCAGTATACAAAGTCATTCAAACTTCTACTTTACTCAAGTACAAGATCTGAGTACTTATATATATATTTGTATTTATATCTAAGCAGGTCAAAGGTCAGCCGGCTGCAGCGGTTCAGCAGGAAGCTCCTTCTTCTCCGGTGGCTCGGGATAAAAGTGGAGCTGTTACCGTTACCGTTCACGCCAAACCAGGCGCCAAACACAGCGGCATCACAGGTGTGTGTGTGTGTGTGTGTGTGTGTGTGTGTGTGTGTGTGTGTGTGTGTGTGTGTGTGTGTGTGTGTGTGTGTGTGTGTGTGTGTGTGTGTGTGTGTGTGTGTGTGTGTGTGTGTGTGTGTGGTGTGTGAGTGAGAGAGGGGGGTGGTGTATTTTACAATATTTTTTATATCTTATATTTTTTTCGTGTTATTACCTGGAGATAGACCTGGTTCTGAGAGGCAGAGACGGTGATGTCGTCTACAGGGCAAAACACTTTATATTCACTTTTCTCTATTTCAACAGAAACACTTTTTAAAATATATTTTTCAGGAAAATTAATAATTAAAAATATTCTCAGCGTTCTGGAGTTAAAGCCAAGATTCTGATTATTTTTTCCCAGAATTCTGAGAAAGGATCAGAAAGATGTTCTCTATAATCCTGTTAGGAACCCCCATTTCTAATAAATGGACAGGTAACGTCTTTAGTCTCTGGCTCAGCAGCATGTCCTCTGTCCTCCGTCTGTCTCTCACCTGGAAGAGTAGAGGAGTACAAATACTTTGTTACTGTACTTAAGTACATGTTTCTGGTATCAGTAC
>NC_136903.1:1139284-1202439 GCF_949606895.1 Notothenia rossii | reverse complement strand
ATGTGAACTGGTTCAGCTGGTAAGGCTGGTTATAAAACAAAGAGGAGGAGCTGCAGACAGGGAGGGAAGTTGAAAGTGAAAATAATAAAACAGACTTGTCAGACTGCCAGACGCCATTTTTACAGCTGGACGGAGCCGGAGGAGAACAACAGGGTGAGTGCTGACACCAGGATCTGCTTTAAACACTTCATTATTTACTCTGTTAGACTGATAATATAACTTCTTTGTTCAAAACCAGCGTCCAAGAGTCCAATGAGACTTCTCTGCTGATCCATCAGAGTTACATAGTGTGTGAAGCTCTGCAGTCAAAATTGAGGCATATCTGAAGTCTGACTGATTTGATGTGTTTAACCCAGTTTATTACTATGATGGTTCGGATTGAAAAAAGCGTGTAATTATAGTGTGTGTGTGTGTGTGTGTGTGTGTGTGTGTCATACTTGCCAACCTTGGGACCTCAGAAATCGGGAGCATTTCAAAACCACCGCGGGGGGGGGGCTGCTAGTGGTTCGCCGGAGCTGTATTAGATTAACATTAACATGCTTATTGTAGTTGTAAGTGCACTGTCTTGATGGAGCATATGTGTGGGCTGGACCTGTATTATAGGAAAGGAGTGAGCAGAGGGTAGAGTTGTTGATTCTTGTTCTGTTTTCTGTGACTATCTGCCTCACCCTCTCAGAATTTCAGTTGCACGCGCTACTAAAGGGTTATGGCTAGAAAGGATCCGTCTAGTGTAAATATGACGTCACGTTCTCGTTGTAACTCTCGTTGTAATCGGAGCGGCTCGGAAACACATCTACAGCAGTAACATGATGCAACATACACATGAATGCAGCAGCAATATTAATAGAGAAACATCAGACATAATAGTAAAACACTGCAAGGGAACATTTTATTGCACCAGGAACTATCTTGGGACTTTTACTGTGACAACGTTGATTTGCCTATGAATAAAAAATAAACCATAGTGTTGGTGATCTACAGTGTTGTCATTCTTCTTTGAACACCAGCAAGACCGCTAACACCCTATTTCAACAATCACACTCCCTGTCATTGACATAATTAATAGATAGTTCAGCTTCTCACCATCATTTGCTGTGGCCCACTGATGTTAACGATCGTAACTGAAAGGCTGCCTGCCAAACGTAAACATTCAGCCACGTGACATTCAGCCAAACTCTCGCGAGAGTTTTACATAAGACGGATCCTTTCTAGCCATAACCCTACTAAAGAGACGCGCTACCATGGAAACCAAACAATGGTGTAGCTGTATTAAAAGTCCGAGTGGAAACAGTCCTGAGTAAATCGGATTTAGTCAGAAATGCGGGAAAAATATGACCCCGGGAGGAAACCGGGAGAGGGCAATGAAATCGGGAGTCTCCCGCGAAGATTGGGAGGGTTGGCGTGTGTGTGTGTGTGTGTGCGCGTGCGTGCGTGCGTGCGTGCGTGCGTGTGTGTGTGTGTGTACTCAGATCTTGTTCTTGAGTAAAAGTAGAAGTACTCAGATCTTGTTGTTGAGTAGAAGTACTCAGATCATGCACTTAGCTCAAACTAATGATGAACTGGAAACACAGACTAAAGGTAATGTGTATATATACTGTATGTAGTGACGGTGGAGGAAGAGACTGCTCAGGACAAACTCAATTCACAGTGAAATGAACACATATAGAGTATGAGTTTATCATGTGCAGGAAGGTAAACAAAATGGTGAGGATAACATCGGTCCAGCTCAGGCATCAATGGTTCACTTTTTAGTTGATGTTTTATTTGTTCAATGGTGGGCTACAACTTTGAAATCATTAGAAATAAAACAATTTAGATTGTTTTGGTGCCAATAACAAAAAAGTCCATTCATATTCTGGGAGAATACAGTAATATATGCATTAAATGCAGCAGGGCTAATAATCCAGAAATATATATATATATATATATATATATATAATAGGGAACAATTGAATGCTCAGTTAACACTAGAGTACTTAAATACCTCAACACTTTAACTTCAGTGAGGTTTTGAATGCAGGATGTTTACTGGGTTATTAATATATTTATTTCAATAACTTTGTTGAGCTTGTTTCTAGCTCTGTTTCTATCTCACTGATCAGAGTCCCTGGATGTGAACTGGTTCAGCTGGTAAGGCTGGTTATAAAACAAAGAGGAGGAGCTACAGACAGGTTAGGTGTTAAAGTCCAAGAAGTCAGACTGCCAGACGCCATTTTACAGCTGGACGGAGCCGGAGGAGAACAACAGGGTGAGTGCTGACACCAGGATCTGCTTTAAACACTTCATTATTTACTCTGTTAGACTGATAACATAACTTCTTTGTTCAAAACCAGCGTCCAAGAGTCCAATGAGACTTCTTTGCTGATCCATCAGAGTTACATAGTGTGTGTGTGTGTGTGTGTGTGTGTGTGTGTGTGTGTGTGTGTGTGTGTGTGTGTGTGTGTGTGTGTGTGTGTGTGTGTGTGTGTGTGTGTGTGTGTGTGTGTGTGTGTGTGTGTGTGTGTGTGTGTGTGTGTGTGTGTGTGTGTGTGTGTGTCAGACTGGAGAAGATGAGTGATTTAAAAGATGAGGAAGAGGACACATCTTCAGTCTTCAGCCGTCTCTCTCTGAAGAGTGACTGGTCTAAACAGGAACCTATAAACTTCAGAAATGACCCCGGACCCTCAGACACACAGTAAGGGTTTCTGCTGTAAACTGATCTGAAGAGGATTCAGCTTTTAGACAACCTGATTTAAGGATATTTCAATATACAATTATATTATCATTGTATCTGCATGCCCCCGGACCCCCCTAGACGACGGGAGGTCCACCCACAAATAAAACAGGTTTACATGGATAGGAGACTAGATAAGTTTGCACCCATCATATACACTACACATTTTTTAACACCATAGGCCCTAATGTGTTTGTAGAAAGGCAGGAAATGGAGTGTGTGTGTGTGTGTGTGTGTGTGTGTGTGTGTGTGTGTGTGTGTGTGTGTGTGTGTGTGTGTGTGTGTGTGTGTGTGTGTGTGTGTGTGTGTGTGTGTGTGTGTGTGTGTGTGTGTGTGTGTGTGTGTGTGTGTGTGTGTGTGTGTGTGTGTGTGTGTGTGTGTGTGTTACAGACTGGAGAAGTTGAGTGATTTAAAAGATGAGGAAGAGGACACACCTTCAGTCTCCGGCTGTCTCTCTCTGAAGAGTGACCGGTCTAAAGAGTGGTTTGAAGACTTCAGAAATGACCCCGGACCCTCAGACACAAAGTAAGAGTTTCTGCTGTAAACTGACCTGAAGAGGATTCAGCTTTTGGACAACCTGATATAAAGATATTTTAATATACAATTATATTATCATTGTATCTGTGGCATGAAATGATTTTATATGGCACACATATTGATAAACACTAACTAAAAACTAAATATATATCATCCAAAATAGGGATGTCCCGATCACCTTTTTTTGCTCCCGATCCGATTCCGATCATTTGATTTTGACAATTTGCCGATACCGATTTTTCCCGATCCGATCTTTATGCAATGCATTAAGAGAAAAAAAAGCATTCAAGTTGTCCCTTAAGGTTATTTTTTCTTATTTAAATTGGATATTCTATCCCACATGGATACAGCTTCTTTTTTTCACAGCAGCATTGGATCAGTTCAGTTGTGCAGCATTGGATCAAAACTAAATAAAGCTTATCAGTACTCGTTAGCTTACTGCTACAATTAGACACTGCGCCCACCCTGTTGCCAGATTTGAGAGAAATAAGCAGGTCTATGAAAACAAGCCCCAAAGAAGCAACACATACATGATGTTCTGTCATTTGAAACCAAAACTAAGGCCTCAGGATGACTTTAAGACTTGAACATGGTCTTTTTTGTTTTGTAACATTGAATACAAGATTTTAAAAAAAGTATTTGAGAAAAAAAAAAAAAAAAAAATCCCGATCCCCGATTTTTTTTCTCCCGATTCCGATCTTTTGAAAATCACGTGATCGGCTCCGATCCCCGATCACGTGATCGGGACATATCTAATCCAAAACATTATTCACTATTTGGGCATATTTATGATATGTATTATTAAGATGATTAGTAAGGGATCATGTGCAGCGACACGGTCATTATGGGGAAAAGAACACCTGACAGCCTGATCAGGAGCCCGATCAGGAGCCCGATCAGGAGCCCCGATCAGGAGCCCCGATCAGGAGCTCCGATCAGGAGCCCGATCAGGAGCCCGATCAGGAGCCCCGATCAGGAGCCCGATCAGGAGCCCGATCAGGAGCCCGATCAGGAGCCCGATCAGGAGCCCCGACCAGGAGCCCGATCAGGAGCCCGATCAGGAGCCCGATCAGGAGCCCGATCAGGAGCCCGATCAGGAGCCCGATCAGGAGCCCGATCAGGAGCCCGACCAGGAGCCCGATCAGGAGCCCGACCAGGAGCCCGACCAGGAGCCCGACCAGCAGCCCGATCAGGAGCCCGATCAGGAGCCCGATCAGGAGCCCGATCAGGAGCCCGACCAGGAGCCCGACCAGGAGCCCGATCAGGAGCCCGACCAGGAGCCCGACCAGGAGCCCGACCAGCAGCCCGATCAGGAGCCCGACCAGGAGCCCGACCAGGAGCCAGACCAGGAGCCCGACCAGGAGCCCGATCAGGAGCTCCGATCAGGAGCCCGATCAGGAGCTCCGATCAGGAGCCCGACGCGAAGCTGAGGGATCTAGATCGGCATGAAGGTGTTCTTTTCCCCATAATGACCAAGTCGCTGCACATCATCCCGTTCATCACACGGCCACATTCTCAACAAAGTAACGACATGACTCCCAATATTAATTGAAATGCTTTTATAGATTTAGAAAATGTTTTTATTGATTTAAAAAATAGTCGGCTGGTATTGATTTAAATTGACATGCATCGTGAAGATGTCACGATTTCGTCCCTTCAAACGTGACAGTTACACGGTGTTGTTAACGAGTGGAGAAATAACCGGAAATGCCAAGAAAATGCTTCCCCGACGTAATGATTTATCTTGTAATAGTCACACTTGATTACGCCGATGTTCTTGTTGCCCCAGCTGGTCGACACCTCTTTGAGCAGAAACAAAGGCTCCATTAATGATTAAATCGACGTTAATCCATGTGTGTCGTTGTGGAATTAACGGACGTGACGTTGTGCGATTGCGTTGCCAGGCAACAGCTTGCGTTCATGTTAATTTACAAACTCTTCAACTACAACCGTAGTTACATTTAAAAACATGTTAGAAGGCCTCACGAAATACTTTAATGCAAATTAAAATATAAATGTGAAGGAATGTGTATAACAAAATACATCGGTGATAAACAAAACCGGAAACAGACGTAGGCAAGATCCTCAACTCGATGATTTGGATGGTTTTGCCGCAATGCATGCTGGGATTTGGTGTTTGATGTGAAATCTGAAAACGTTTTTTAAAAATAAAATACTTTATTCCAAGTGTGCTTGCTTTTCTCTCTGAAGGTCATCACATAACAGCATTGTAATACACGGTTCGGCTGCATTACATATTACATCTCTGCCATAGTTCTCTATCTATAGAGCCCTGATGAGAAGACTTCTAGACAAACAGGAGAACTGCCGCCAAAACTGAAAACGTGACGTGGATCATAAATATATCAGCAATCAAACAACATCTTACATTTCTCTTCACACAATACGTCTCCTCGCAGGATCAATACTAATTCAGCTGACTTTTATATTTGATCCAATCGGTAGATAGGCTGTATTTACACCATAAAGGTGCACAGCTGATAGAAAGTACACCTGGTGGTTAAAGCATGTTATTGAATTGTATTATTAGATATTAATAGGATCTCTATAAAGTATATTCATTACTCGTTATTCTCTACTAATAGTTAATTAAAGACTGTGTATAAAGACTATTTTGCACATCCCTTTCAAGATTTTCTAAGGTTTGACATATTATTCACAAACGGTGTTGTTATGCAATGAATGACAAACTTGGGTCGCAGGTTCCTCAACAGTGCATTACAAGACATCAATCAATATGTGTGAATACCTCCAGCATTAAACTGTCATTCTGCACATTTCTTATTCTATCTACATACATCTTATAAGAGTATAATACATATGTATAATATCAGTTTAATAATAAACAAATAAGTGCTTAAACATATTTAACATTGCAGGAAAGCAATATATTAGACGTTAAGTACTTTGTCAGGCTTAATATTTATCTGTAGATACAAATGTCACTGTGTGTGCTGTGTGCTCTGCATGTGTGACCATTAAAGAGGGTTTCATCCCTCCATATTCTTCTTCTACACCCCCAAAGCTTTTTTCTTATTCAGAAGAAGACCTTGACCTAAAGTACTCTTTAATGTTTAAATTAAGCCGTTTGTCTGTTTTGCACATCCTCCTATTAATATCTAATAATAAAATAATACAATTCAATAACATGCTTTAACCACTAGGTGTACTTTCTATCAGCTGTGCACCTTTATGGTGTAAATACAGCCTATCTAACGATTGGATCAAATATAAAAGTCAGCCGAATTAGTGTTGATCCTGCGAGGAGACGTATTGTGTGAAGAGAAATGTAAGATGTTGTTTAATTGCTGATATATTTATGATCCACTTCACATATTAAGTTTTGGCGGCAGTTCTTCCTGTTTGTCCAGAAGTCTTCTCATCAGGGCTCTATAAATAGAGAACTACGGCAGATATGTAACATTTAATGCAGCCGAACCGTGTATTACAATGCCGTTATGTGATGACCTTCAGAGAGAAAAGCAAGAACACTCGGAATAAAGTATTATTTTATTTCTAAAAAACGTTCAGATTTCACATCACGTAAACACCAAATCCCAGCATGCATTGCGGCAAAACCATCCAAATCATCGAGTTGAGGATCTTGCCTACGTCCGTTTCCGGTTTCGTTTATCACCGATGTATTTTGTTATACACATTCCTTCACATTTATATTTTAATTTGCATTAAAGTATTTCTTGAGGCCTTCTAACAGGTTTTTAAATATAACTACGGTTGTAGTTGAAGAGTTTGTAAATTAACATGAACCGAAGCTGTTGCCTGGCAACGCAATCGCACAACGTCACGTCCGTTAATTCCACAACGACACACATGGATTAACGTTGATTTAATCATTAATGGAGCCTTTGTTTCTGCTCAAAGAGGTGTGGACCAGCTGGGGCAACAAGAACATCGGCGTAATCGAGTGTGACTATTACAAGATAAATCATTACGTCGGGGTAGCATTCACTTGGCATTTCCGGTTATTTCTCCACTCGTTAACAATACCGTGTAACTGTCACGTTTGAAGGGACGAAATCGTGACCTCTTCACGTCTCCCAGCATGGTAAATCCTCACATGTTCACGTCTTGCCGTGATATCGGGTTGGTTCTGAATTGACCAAACAGAATCAAGTACTACATCACAGTCAGCTGAGGCTTTTATCCAAAGCGACATACAATAAGTACATTCGACCTAGAAGATACAAACTTGTAGAAAACAGAATCATATTCAGTAAGTATGTGGTGAAGGTAACTTCGTCACTGTGGACTGACGACTTCGGGCCTTGTAATTTTGCACATGTGGTTTGGCTTGGGGGTGTTCCCCAAACCCGTTTTGTCTGTTGCTCCTGATTGTGTTCACCTGGTGCCCTGTGTCGTCTCCTCCCCCCTCACCTGTGTCTTGTTGGTTTGATCGGTCTGGGTGTATTTAGGCTCTGTGCTTCCTGTTTGTAATGTGGTGTGTGAGATCCTTGTGGCTGCTGACTGTGTTCAGGTGGACAGCAATTGAGGCTGTGAATCATGTGCCCATGTTTTGAATAAATGCCCACACCGGGTTGTATTTGGACGTTCTGCCTCTGCCTCCTTGCTTGGTCGGGCCGCTCAACGGTCAGTTTCACAAAGTACATCAGGTTTCATAGAACCCAAACATTTCAAGTGCTCCTCAACTGGCTTTAGCTAAGCCAGCCCTTTGTTAGTATATAAGTGCTTTGTTAGTAATTGTATTACTCAAAGTGGAGTTTTCAGTCTGCGCCGGAAAATGTGTAAGCTTTCTGCTGTCCTGATGTCAATGGGGAGCTCATTCCACCATTTTGGAGCCAGGATAGCAAACCCAAGTGCAGAGAGAGAGAGAGAGAGAGAGCGAGCGAGATGCCTCGTTTATTTCCCCTTTGTTATTATCAGAGGTTACTGTAAACTGTTGAATAATGTAGTTCATCTACTTTTAGTAGTTTGTTTAAATGTTTTAATGATGTTGTTTTTGTTTGTAGAAGTTAGGGGTGTACACGTACCGAAATTATTCGGTACGGGCCCTTCGGTTCGGTACACCAGTGTACCGAAGTGTACCGAACGAATATAACGTGAAACAAATTGAGAACGTGAACAACTTTTTGGAAGTAATCTCAGGTGCTGCGTCGCAGCATTCAGAGTAATTTGCTCACATTGGGTTCAACGCGTCATAGAGCGATTTCATTGGACGAGAGGCATATTAGAGAGCTGGTCACAGGGATGTGCTCAAATTTAGTCAGTAATGTTGGGAACTGTCGAAATGGCGAACGCAGATAAAGTAAATCCTCCAGCATCATTGAAGTCTCCGGTTTGGGAAAATTTTGGTTTGGCAGTTACGTACAAGGATGAGGGACAAAGACAGGTGGACCAAACCAAAGCTGTTTGTCTGCATTGTTCAACTAACATTGGTTACGCAGCTGGCAATACATCAAACGTGCACACTCATTTGAAAAGGCATCACCCGAACGTGAATATCACCGGTACCAAAAGAAAAAAGACTGAAGTGCAAACCCAACTCCCGCTAGCATTTAAGCCTCCACCACTCGCAACTAGTTCAGACCGAGCCAAAGCTATTACAAACACCAAATCTCCTTCTGTTGCCATGTTAGCAAAGCGCTACCTGGCTGTATCTGCTACCTCTGTCCCTAGAGAGGGTGTTCTCCACAGCAGGAGACATTGTTAGTGCCAGCAGATCTGCTCTTTCAGCAAGCAATGTGGACAAGTTCATCTTTCTTTAAACGAACAATACAATAACAAGCAAGTCCTAATGTCAGACTGGTTGCTTAGGTACGAGTACAGTACAGTTCAACTACAGATTATTTCAGTTCATCGAAATGCTGCACCTTAATGTTTATTTTTTTATATTTTGTATTTATTTGAGTGAATATTCACAGTTTAATAATAATAAAAAATAAATAAAAAAAGGTTTTGTTTTGTGAAAAGAAATTCTGCTGTACCGAACCAAAATGTGACCAAAAAACCGAGGTACGTACCGAACCGCAATGTTTGTGAACCGTTACACCCCTAGTAGAAGTGCATCATTCCTTGATTTATTGTCAAATGAATCTGAACTTTTTTATCTGTTATGATGATAAACTGAAGCAATTTCGAAATCCAGCTAGGTAAGAATTTCACCAAACCTGGTTTCTCCGTAGCCAACTGGCGCGCCTCTGCCAGAGCAGCCTCTCGCTGCTGAACACTGGACGCTCCCCTCCATCGATCAGAGCAGTAAGCCAAAGAAAAAGAAAAATCCAATAATTCCTGCTCAAATGGATCTGCCCATATCTGGTTGGTTCGTTCAGTTACGGTAGAGGGAAGAAAGCAGGACCTAAATGCAGATAAAACTGATTATACCTTTATTTCAAGGATAAAATAATATAAATCGGACAAACAGAACACTCACTGGTGAACTCAGTCACCAACAAGAGATGACCTAACACTGAACACAGGAAGAGACAAGACTAAATACAGGGAGGGGTAATCACGAGACGAGAAACAGCCGGGCAGGGGAGGAGAAACACAAAGGCCACAGATGAACACAATCAGACAATCAGACACACCATGGAACTAATGACAGGGAAAAACACAGGGAGAGGGACCAGACAATATACACGGAGGAAAACAAGAGAGGGAGAACCGAACAGCAAAATAAACCCAAACATACAAAACTACAAACGTGACATAACATGAGAATCGTGACAATATCTGATTTTCTTACCTGGAATTCTGCCTTTTTGAACAGACTTTTTGAGTCCTAGCTATATTGTCTAGAGTTCTAGGGTTAATATGAATCTAATATGATCGTCATCGGTCTAAATTAGATTTCAAATGATTAGCTGTGTATGTAATGAAGATCATAGTGTGGGGTGAATCCATTTTCATAACCACTGTCTTGTAACTGATTTAAATGTGTAAACTGGGCTTATTCTTCAGAATGTCGTATGACTTGACTTGACTCTCACCACAGTGACTTGGGACTTGCTTGATACTTGTAGGTCAATACTTGAGACTTGCTCATGACTTGCACATGTAGGACTTACTCCCACCTCTGATTCACAGCATGGTACGCAAGTACCAGTGTCTTGAAGTGGATTCTAGCAGTTACTGGAAGCCAGTGAAGGGAGCGGAGGAGCGGAGTGGTGTGGGAACATTCAGGAAGGTTGAAGACCAGACGAGCCGCTGCATTCTGGATGAGCTGCAGAGGTCGGATGGCACATGCAGGTAGACCAGCCAGGAGGGAGTTGCAGTAGTCTAGGCGTGAGATGACGAGAGCCTGGACCAGAACCTGCGTCTCTTTCTGGGTCAGCTGGGGACGTATCCTCCTGATGTTGTAAAGCGTGTATCTGCAGCAGCGGGTTGTAGCAGAGATGTTTGCAGTGAAGGACAGTTTGTTATCTAGGGTCACACCCAGATTCCTTGCAGTCTGAGTCGGGGAAACAACAGAGGGGTCGATGTTGATTGTTAGGTCAAGAGTGGGACAATCTTTTCCCGGAAGGAAAAGCAGTTCAGTCTTGTCAAGGTTGAGCTTGAGGTGATGAGCAGACATCCACTGAGAGATGTCTGCTAGACAAGCAGAGATGCGTGCGACGACCTGGGTCTCTGAGCGGGGAAAGGACAGAATCAGTTGGGTGTCGTCAGCGTAGCAGTGGTATGAAAAACCATGCGGGCTAATGACTGATCAGAGCGAGTTTGTGTACAAGGAGAAGAGGAGGGGACCAAGAACAGAGCCCTGAGGGACCCCTGTAGTTAATTGACAAGGGTCGGACTCGGACCCTCTCCAAGTTACCCTGTAGGTCTTTGAGGTATGAGGTGAGGAGGGAAAGTGCAGAGCCTGAAACTCCAAGTTCTTGGAGAGTGTGAAGGAGGATCTGATGGTTCACCGTGTCGAATGCAGCAGACAGGTCCAGAAGGATGATGACAGAGGAGAGGGAGGCTGCTTTAGCCGTGTGCAGTTCCTCAGAGACAGCAAGGAGAGCAGTTTCTGTTGAGTGACCTGCCTTGAAACCAGACTGGTGGTATTCAACTAAGCCATGTAATAATAATAGTAATAACCTGGTGAGCTGGTTGTGTTGAGCATAAGCAGATATAACAGAGAGTTGTGTGATTACATGTAGAGTCAATGCAAAGACCCAGATCTGTGCCTGGCAACACGAAGGAAATGAAGATGTGAAATTCATGTCACCTGCGTATTCGTGCAGCGTGACACATTTCATCTTGAGTGTAAAGTTTGTGACGCTCTGCCCATTGGTGACAATCAGCTCCACTAATGTAAAGTGCTATAAAGGATGTGTTCATCTCCACAGAGGGAAGAGGAGAAGTGCTGCCAGTCAGACCAGAACTGTACGAGGTAAGAGGAACACATGCAGCGTTTCATTCCTCTTCCTGGTTCAATTGTTTTTGATTAGGTATACTGTTGTAGAGCGTAGACATTAAAGAGCAATTTGCAGGGTTTTTTTTTTACTACATTTATGCTCAACCTTGCCTGAAAATTACAATTAAAAATGTTAATGCAGGATTTGATATGTTTTACAAGACATAAAGAATTCAGAGGAAAAGGAGCCGTTATGAGGTCTGCTACTAAAAACTGCTTTTTTTTAACGTCATACGTCAAAGGCGTCATATTACGTCACATGGGGGAGCAACTTTCTCAGACTCGTTCTCTGCCCAATCCGCGGTAGTAGTTTGTAGTTGGTTTGAGCGGTTGTGATTTAGTGAGCTGATATTTTTTCGGTAATTTTACATTGCATTTCTCCATTTGTAATCATGGTGAGCTGGAGTTTATGCAGGTTGCACAAACTCCAGCCTGTCAGGACATCGAGTCCACAGTTTCCCTCACGGGAAAAGGACCGGAGCTAGCGTTCGTTCCTGGGTGCGTTGTGCATCCACCTCCCTGCAGCACATACTCTCCACAGCTTTAGCAGGAAACCGTATTACATCTCTCTCCCCCCCTTCGCTGCTCTCTCTCCCCCCCCTTCGCTGCTCTCTCTCTCTCCTCCGGTACACGGCACCGTAAGACATAGTGTGGAGTTGCGTTAGGTAACGCTGTGGTGGCTGTACTGCTCCAGCCGTCTCCTTTGTGTTTGTTTCCCCCTGTCTGTGTTGTTTGTGTGTGCGTGGTGGCTGTCACTCCTGGCTCCCGGCTCAACCCCCACTCACCTGCTGCAATCAGCTGTGCACCCTCCCCGACTACACACCTGCTTTCCATCAAGCCATTTACAACGGCATATCAACGGAGGCTCCACAACCTTTCTCCGCCAGATCGTCAAGTATCAGCCGTATCTCGCGGCTCCCCTCCGGTACACAGCACCGTAGTGTGGAGTTGCATTAGGTAACGCGAGATACGGCTGATACTCGCGCATTAGTTTCTGTTATGGATCAGTATCAACAGTCCTGCCAGTAACGTTACTATATTATCAATGCTACTTTAGTTATAGCCTGATATATGATAGCTAACTTCACAATGTTGTGATGTGACGTTAGCTAACATTCTGTAGCTAACGCCGGTCACTCACTAAGACAGCTGCCCAGTTCTCCACTGGTTCTCCTCACACCACAGCTCAATTTCTCGCCGATGGCCGTTATTTCTTCTAATCCTTGGCTGCTCCTGGTCTCTTGGACGCCGAGCAGGCTCATAGTTATAATCATATGCATTCGAATATTTATTTTCAACCTCTTCTGTGTCAAAACTAGCATTGTGATCCATGTTTATTCATACGTTAGACCGGCCGCTCTCCCCCAAGTTACGTCACACGTGGGAGGTCACGTGTGGAGGCTTTTTTATGCGGAAGTGAAAATGTCTTACTAAAACGACACCAGATTTCACTGTAGTGTATATTTCTGTATATGTTTTTGAAAATCTAGTGTATTCATCATTTTCATACACATTTATTCACTGGTGTCTCTAACCTGCAAGTTGCTCTTTAAGCTTTTTATAAAACATTTAAACTCTGTTTCCTCTCTTCCAGCAGATAGTGGTCTGCAGGAGGTTCTAGATGAACACAGGCTCAGTCTGAAGAAGAGATGTGAACGTGTGACTGAAGGAACTACTGAAACTAAAATCCTCCTCAACAGCATCTTCACTGAGCTCTACATCACACAAGGCCAGAGTGAAGAGGTTAATACCCAACATGAGGTGAGGCAGCTGGAGACAGCTTCCAAGAAGATGACCCTCCATGACACTCCAATCAAGTGCCAGGACATCTTTAAAGCCTTACCTGACCATCAGACTCTCATCAGAGCGGTCCTGACCAACGGAGTCGCTGGAGTTGGAAAAACCTTCTCAGTGCAGAAGTTCACTCTGGACTGGGCCGAGGGTTTGGGAAACCAAGATGTCAGTCTGGTGATCCCGCTCTCCTTCAGGGAGCTGAACCTGATCAAAGGTGAGCAGTACAGTCTTCTCAGGCTGCTCCATGTTTTCCATCCAACCTTACAGAAGCTCACAGCAGAGCAGCTGGCTGTCTGCAAAGTGCTGCTCATCTTTGACGGCCTGGATGAAAGCAGACTTTCTCTGGACTTCAGAAACAATGAGGTTGTGTCTGATGTCTCTCAGCAGTCCTCAGTCAACGTGCTGCTGACAAACCTCATCAGGGGGAAGCTGCTTCCCTCGGCTCTCGTCTGGATAACTTCCAGACCTGCAGCGGCCAATCAGATCCCTCCTGAGTGTGTGGACAGGGTGACAGAAGTACGAGGCTTCACTGACGCCCAGAAGGAGGAGTACTTCAGGAGGAGATGGAGTGATGAAGACCTGTCCAGCAAAATCATCTCTCAAATCAAGAGCTCCAGGAGCCTCCACATCATGTGTCTGATCCCAGTCTTCTGCTGGATCACTGCTGCAGTTCTGGACCACATGTGGACTACAGACCAGAGAGGAGAGCTGCCCCAGACCCTCACTGACATGTACTCACACTTCCTGCTGGTCCAGACCAAGAGGAAGAAGCAGAAGTATGAAGGGGGACATGAGACGAGTCCACAGCAGCTGACGGAGGCTGACAGGGAGCTTCTCCTGAAGCTGGGGAGGCTGGCGTTTGAACATCTGGAGAAAGGAGACATCATGTTCTACCAAGAAGACCTGGAGCGCTGTGGTCTGGACGTCACCGAGGCCTTGGTGCACTCAGGAGTTTGTACACAGATCTTCAAAAGAGAGAGTGTGATCTTCCAGAAAACAGTCTACTGCTTTGTTCATCTGAGCATTCAGGAGTTTCTGGCTGCAGTCTACATGTTCCACTGTTACACCAACAGAGACACAGCGGTACTGAAGGACTCCCTGCAGGTATACTGGCCCTATGAGAACAGTAACAACAGAGATCAGGATTACCCATCCCTGGATGTCTTCCTGAAGGGAGCCATGGAGAAATCCCTCAGAAGTGAAAATGGCCACCTGGACCTGTTTGTCCGCTTTCTCCACGGCCTCTCTCTGGAGTCCAGCCAGAGACCGTTAGGAGGCCTGCTGGGTCGCACAGACAACAGACCAGAAACCATCCAGAGAGCCATCAACAACCTGAAGGAGATGAGAGGTTATAAACACTCTCCGGACAGGAGCATCAACATCTTCCACTGTCTGACAGAGATGAAGGACAACTCAGTACATCAGGAGATCACAGAGCTTCGGAAGTCAGGGAACAGATCAGAGAAGGAACTCTCTGAGATCCACTGCTCTGCTCTGGCCGACATGCTGCAGATGTCAGAGGAGGTTCTGGATGAGTTGGACCTGAGTCAGTACAACACATCATTGGAGGGACGACAGAGACTGCTTCCAGCTGTGAGGAACTGCAGGAAGGCTGTGTAAGTCCAGATGTGATTAACTTTATAAACTAATGTGGATCAGAAGTTTAGTTATTCAAATAAACACAATAACATTTCTGCTGTTTAAATACTGAGAGCAAAATAAACCCAACACTGTTCTTCTATTTATTTATAATAATAGTTAAATTGAACCGTTCCTCTCTTCGTATTGAGTGATGGAGGTGACATGACAAACACATGAAGGACTCTAGAGGTTTCTCAGCATGTGATCACACCACACGGCAGGACTTAGCTATCAGAGAAAGCACTTATTACTTTCTAGGTCCGCACGATTTGGGGAAACAATCTAATTGCGACAGATATTGCGATTCGATTTGCGATATTTGTTTTTAAGCGACCCAACGGAAGTTTATTATAAAATGCGGCCATATCTCCTGCTAGGAAGGTCGTATCAACGTGCTCCCGTCTCTAGCCCGAGCTACGAGTGAAAGAACTAAACTTACATGAAACTTCCGTTGGGTTGCTTTAAAGTCAAGCTTCAGTTTAAGATTCACCCTGTGATAGAAACATGTGATGGAGCATCACTAACCTGACTCAGACGGTTTCACCAAACCATCTAGGAGAGCTCCACTGGAAGCCATTTGGAAAGGGCAGGCACTTTCAAAAGCACTTGGCAGGTGATTGGATCAATCTGTCTATCACCTTCTATCATGGGCCACTTCTGATTGGTTAACAATGGCTGGTACATGTGGAGCACAGCACTTCTGATTGGTGTGGATGACTGACACAAGAAGAAGAACAAAATAATTCTTTTTTAAATCACAGGCTTTGCGATTTCATAATTGCATCCTTTAAAATTGCGATTTTGATTTAAAATCGATTAATCGCTCAGCCCTACTTTCTAGTAGTTTTTTTAGCATTAAAAACACGTTTTTATCACAAAGTGTTAGTTTAAAATTAGATCTTTATAATTTCCCACCATTAACAGACTTATGTCTTAATGCTGATATACTGGGAACATCTTATGGTATTCAGTTTAAATTGAAACTTAATTGTTTTGTTAATTGTGTTTGTGTGTTTACATGTTCAGATGCTCAGAGAAGCCAAAACATCCTTCATCCATCCTTCACATCCAAATATTAATTAACATTTGAATATGCACATCTCTAATATTATGATCTATTTAATGTCTGTTTCTTTAGGTAACAGTCACTGACAGCAGGAGCACAGACATGTGATCAGATCACCTTGACAACAAATGACGCTCTATTATAATGTATTATTATATATTATATTAAATTGACGAACAGCAAATGTCAATCAGACCATGTCAAATCTTTTGTCATCAAATGCTTGAGGTCAATATAATGTTTCCTCTTTTTAACACATGTTGTAATTGATGTGTTATTATAGACTGACTCGCTGTGGACTCTCAAAGACTCTCTGTGAATTTGTGGCCTCAGCTCTGAAGTCTGACCCCTCCCACCTGAGAGATCTGGACCTGAGTAAGAACGATCTAAAGGATTCATCAGTGGAGCTGCTGGGTTCTGGACTAAAGAGTCCAAACTGCAGACTGGAGGCTCTCAGGTCAGTTCACTGACTGCAGGTCATACAGATCTGTTTCTGTTTATAATTTACTGAATTTCCCTGAAAACAAATACAATGTTATTGTTATTTTGTGTGTGTGTGTGCTTGGAGGCAGGGCTGTGTGACGCGTAGAGCAGTAGATCTGTGGTAGTAGTGCTTGTAGTTAGTGCATGCTGCTTCTGCTTGCTACTCTGCTTTCGGCTACTCTGCTCTCGGCTACTCTGCTTTCGGCTACTCTGCTCTCGGCTACTCTGCTTTCGGCTACTCTGCTCTCGGCTACTCTGCTCTCGGCTACTCTGCTCTCGGCTACTCTGCTCTCGGCTACTCTGCTCTCAGCTACTCTGCTTTCAGCTACTGCCGCCGGCTAGCCCTCCTCGCGGAGGGTGAAAAGAGGAGCCGAGTGTGTAAGTGTGCTCCTGCTGGTACAAAGCCGCTCCACCGCCAAGACTTCTGCAGTGCCTCCTCGTTAGGGCTGCAGCAAACGACTAATTTGATAATCGATGAATCTATCGATTAATGGAACGATTAATCGATTAATGGATTAATCGATTAATCGACTATTCGGACTATTACTGTATGACTTGCACAATTTCTCAAACGCTCTTATTTAGCCATCAACTTTTAGATTTAGCTTGAGGTTGTTTTAGGCATGTGGAAACTAACAATGAAGACAATAAAGATGAATACTTGTTTCAAAAATACATATATTATTAAATTAACATTGCTTTTTATTTATCAAAAGAAACAACAATGTTTTAACAAATCGTATTAAATAATGTGATGACAGAACTGTAAACAGAATAGCTGAAACTTTAACAAAATAAATAACTCAGTTACCTCTAATCATAAACTCATGTTGTATCATTGAGTTAACTGCGTGTGTTGCTGACGTGGAAACGTTACTCGTGGATGGGGGGGCTACAGAGCTCCTAGAAAGACAGTGGAACCCGGTGCATTCCTCCGTCTGGATGTGGAGCTCTTTGCTGAATGTTTAGACAAACTGCTCGTGTTACCGCCCTTACATGCTAAACACTCTGTTGGCAACGAGCATTGTCGACCTCAAGACGGGTAAAGTGTAACCACACCTCGGAGCGCTTCTCTCCGCCATCCCCGCCGTGTGTTGCTGCATGTAGCAGCTGCGTGTGTGTAAACTGCCCCGCCCCCTCGCACACAGACGGGAGAGAGAGAGATCTCGTCTGATCGAAAATACATCATAGATGCATTTATTTGTCTTTTTGCATATTAATAACGATTTGGCGACACTAAGACTGCGATATAATGTTTATGTAGCAATAACACAAATGACATATCTTTTTGAAATGTCTCCAGTATCGATAAAAAGACCGATAACGTTGGAGCTTAACGGCGCGTAAAACACACGTGATGACGTCACCAACTAATCGACGACTGAATTAGTTGGCAACTAATTTGGTCATCGATTTTAATCGATTAAGTCGATTAGTTGTTGTGAGGTCCCAGGCTAAACTGTAGGGGATCTCGGAGCAACAGTGGGCCCCAGAGGCAAGGCGTACAGGCCCACCGGTGTGTGGACACGCCCTGGCGCCTGCCAACCACTGTCCCAGCTATCCCAGCTGTCAGATTGAATACAAAATCGACCCAATTTCTCCGGTCAATGACGGGAGAGTTTCGAAAGTGACAAAACACTGTTCCACACATTTAAAAACACTTAAACAATTAAACAATTTTTACCCAGGATTCAGGCACTTTCTCTGGCTTGTAAAATGCGTTGATGCGCCCTGGAGGTATCAGACTATTTAAAACATGTATACCCAGGATTCAATCACTTTTCCTGGCTTGTAAAGTGCTGTGAAGCAGCCAGTTCTCTGGGTGCAGTCTGGGTGCAAGAGCCACCTGCTGCATGGAGCTCTCTGGGTCTCTGTGAGTCTCACACTCCGCTTCTCTCTGGGTGCGCTCTGCCTCTATTCACACCACTTTCCCCAGGTTTCAAAGACTTATTGCTGGGTAGAAAAGCCATGTGCATCCCCCTGGATCTCTGCATATGTGCCTGTGAGTCTGACACCCTGCTAACAGCAGTGACTCTGCTGTTTTTACCTTCTTGCACATTTCATGAGTTAAATGTGGACGAAATGGACAGTTTTCTGTCCATATCAGCGGCTGTTTAAGCAGTCAAATGCACATTTGAATTAAAACAGTTTAATGCACTTTTAACACTCATGTACCCACGATTCAAGCTCCTTTCCTGGGTTATAAAGTGAGATGAAGCAGCCTGTTCTCTGGGTACAAGAGCCATGTGCTGCAAGGAGCTCTCTGGGTGCGCTCTGTGGGTCTCACAGCCCGCTTCTCCAGGGTGCTGGAGAGTCATTTTCAGGCTCCTCTCCACAGTTGTCCCCCTAAAACTGATTTTTAATCATTATTTTTGCTTTTAAATGATTTATGCTATCATTAATATGGTTCCCTGACACAATGCACATAGTCTGGAGCTCACTGGGGTCCTGCATATGCTTTAATCAGGCGTTTTAACACTTTTTTCCATGAAAATTATTTTGATTCACTATCATGGGGCTATATAAATCAAATTCCGGATAATTCGGAGCACAATTGTACCTTTTACTATTTAAATGTATTTGTATTATATATGTTTGGGCTATAAAAGTGACATTTCTGGGTGACTTTGTCAGTTTATGGAGCTTAGCCCAGATATCCTGGAGGTTCCAGGCCGAATTTGGGAGCTCATAGGCGGCCTGTCATGCGCGAAAGAAGAAAAAAGTAAAGAAAACGGTCAATTATATCTTAAAATAATAAAAAATGAAGTTTGAAAAAATTCTCGAAAAGACTACTCAGTGCCAACAGAGAAGGGGCTCCGAGAAGCTCAACCCTTTGGCGCTTCGGGCCGAAGCCCCGGACACTTCTCCACTCCCCCGTTGCAACTTACAACGGAGAGGGGAAACCAAGCCTCCCCTTCTCCGTCAAAAAAATTCATTCATCAATTTCAGACTACTGTCTGCACGAAATCGGAAACCCGGTTTTTGAGAGGACTCAGAAAAAAACCGGCTGTCTCACTTCATGGAGGAATGTATCCGCTCCATGTGCTCTATGGCTCGGATACATTTGTTACCCGGAGACCCCCCAGCATGGTTCTTACCAAACTTTAAGTTTTTGAACTGGGCTCTGGAGGAATGTAAGGGGAGTTTGAGGGGACTCTACCCGCATTATGAGGCAGTATTCTCGGATACTTTTTCTCACTTTCACCCCTTTTCTATGGATCTCCAAAAAGTGAACTCAGGCTTTTTCTGACTGTGGAGGAATGCAAGGGGAGTTGACAGGGGACTCTTGCGGGCTCATGATGCACTATTTTCGGATACTTTTTTTCATTTTCAGCCCTTTTCCATTGATGAATTGAAACTTTTTTTTAACATTTTGGTCAATTTCACCAAGTTCTGGTAACCGCATTGCCTGGAGGATAGGACCGAGAGATGACAGACTCTCTGGCCGCCTCACAAGTCACTATTGTCGGACACTTTCTTTGCTTTACCCCGGTTCTATCACTCTTTCCTCCTTTGACCATAAAACGTGTTTCCTGCTGGGGTACTGCCTGGTTCCGGGGCACCCCAAACCCTCTAATGGTCGGGGCACCATGAATTGATGCATCGGACCTAATGTTGCCATCACCAGCCCCGCGTTGGTGCGGAGGTGGGACCATTTAACCCGGTGGTAACCCAAGTCCTCACTTGGTCCGTGTACCATGCATTGAAGCATAGGACCCATGGTTGCAATCACCGGTTACGCTAACGCATATAAACGGAGAAACAGAAAATAATTTAAATACAATTTAATTGTGTCTGTTTTACTAAGGATGTTGTCCGAATGCCCGGTGTGCAGACTCTTCTATCTGGCGTTGAACAAGCACCTTAAGCACAAACATGCAGTGCGGAACCTGGAGGAAAGAGGCATCATTCTTAAAATGGCCAGTGGCAGAATAAATGTTCAGACCAAACCCTGTCCCATCACAGGGTGTTCGTATGCTGGGAAGACACTAGACCGTCATGTAACTCATGACCACCCTGAGTTCTCCCGAGATGAGGCACATCAGGTCATGGCAATACCCCCTCTCAAGACCCCGGTCAAGACTGTCATGCATTCACCAGCAGCCTCCGGCAGCAATACCCCTCTCAAGACCCTGGTCAAGACTGTCATGCGGCCCAGAAGCCTCCGGTAGTGAGACCCCTCTCAAGACCCCGGTCAAGACTGTCATGCATTCACCAGAAGCCTCCGGCAGCAATACCCCTCTCAAGACCCCGGTCAAGACTGTCATGCAGTCCCCAGAAGCCTCCGGTAGTGAGACCCCTCTCAAGACCCCGCTCAAGTCTGTCATGCGGTCCCCAGAAGCCTCCGGCAACAATACCCCTCTCAAGACCCCGGTCAAGACTGTCATGCGGTCCCCAGAAGCCTCTGGTAGTGAGACCCCTGTATGCCAGAAGACCCGTGACCCTTGATCCATGAAATCAAGTTGCCTAAAAGCATGGAGATGTACATTCAGACATACAGGGATCATTGTGAGGGTGTCACACCCATGGGCGCGAGAAGGGAGCTCCGCACCCCCTGCCTGCCGCTACGGGGTGCTGCAGCGCCCTCAGCACCCCCTAGCGGCAGGCAGGGGGTGCGGACCTCCCCTGTCTGAATTATTATTTGACGGTTATTGCTGCTCCCGCTCTGCATAATCTGTGTAATATGTAGCCAATGAATTCCACATTGTTGGCACACACATTGTTAGCAAAGCCAACCATGAAGAACAAAGTCATCCCAAATCCTATACTTCCAGCGGCGGGAGTCCGTCGGAACATCGCAGCGGATGGTGGTGCTGGTCCTCCTTCCGGAGGACAACATGGCGATAGGACCCCAAACCCGCAAGGGAGGGTCCTGTCCGATCACAGCACCCCGTCCAATGCACTCATGCGTTGTCGGAGACTATTGGTAATGGGAACCTTCAATGCATGTACAGTGAGAGAAGAAGCTAGATTGGTAGAACTAGCACACTGTGCTGAGGAACGGGGAGTGGAGATCCTGGGAATCCAGGAACACAGAAGAGTGCACACTGATGACCGGATCGTGTATCGCAGAGTGGAGAGATGCACGTTCAGCACTGCATCTGCGTGGCGAAACGAGGCTCAGGCTGCAATAAGGGGCGTAGGGCTAATGCTGGGCCCTTTGGCGCGTAAGGCTCTCCGTCGGGTTTATCCTCACACCGATAGGATCCTTATTGCAGAGTTCTCAGGCAACCCAGTAACAACAGTCATAGTCGTGTACTCACCCACCAACGTGGCACCATCTGAGGAGGTGGAGAAGTTCTATGAGGACCTCGCAACAGCAGTCCGAGATGTCCCAGCGCACAACTTCCTGGCAATCCTGGGTGACTTCAACACAAGACTTGGACCAGAGGACGCACCCTACCCATACCACGACTCTACCAACCGCAATGGTGCATACCTCACGGCCCTTCTCATAGAACACGAGCTACTGGCAGCGAACACCATGTTCGTTTCAGGCTGCATGCCTGCCATTTTGTTTCACCTTGCTTTATAATAAAACCATTTATAATTATTACCAATTCCAATCTGGGCGTGTTATTTCCCTTTGGTTCCCCTAGCTCAATAGGGAACGTAACAACCATCAAAGGGGAGGAACTGATGGAGAGTGTGCGAAGAGTGCAGGCAGCGCAAGGGGAAAGGCAATATGGGGAGGCCTGGAGGGTCATCAATGAAATGACTGGGGGGAAGAGGACTAAGGAGGGACAGGTTGAGGGACACAGCCCCGAGGAGAGGGTGACGACCTGGTTCAACCACTTCCAAAGCCTGCTGGGCTCAATACAAGATGGAGCTGAGGAAAGTATACCAGCATTCCTCCAGAACCTGCCCATCAACGATGGTCCCTTCACAGCCAGCGAGCTTGCCAGGGCGAAGTCCACAGTGAGAGAGGGCAAAAGTGCTGGGCCGGATGGCATACCCCCGGAGGTCTTAAAGAACTGTGATCTCGATGACCTCATCCTAGACTTTTGCAACCTTGCTCTACTGCACAACATGCAGCCTGATATATGGTCTCTCCCCAACATCCTCCCGGTGCCTAAAGCTGGAGACCTCTCAAAGCCAGACAACTACCGAGGCATCAGCCTGACATGTATCACCGCAAAGGTTTCCAACCGGATGATACTGAACAGGATACGGCACGCCATCGACCCTCACCTGAAGGAGAACCACCGTAGCACAGATCTTGGCACTAAGGAGAATGATCGAGGAGGTGAAAAAGGATAACCTGACTGCTGTACTGTGCTTTATCGACTTCAAAAAGGCATTGGACACGATCCACAGAGGCACAATGGTGAAGATCCTTGAGGCCTATGGTGTCCCTCCCAACTTACTCCGGGCAATAGAGACCATGTACGCAGGAACAAGGGCCAGGGTGGTGACCCCAGATGGCAACAGCGAGGAGTTTGACATCCTGGCTGGGGTAATGCAAGGGGACATCATCATGGTCCTGTATTATGCGCTCAGGAAGGCCATCAGTGGTCGAGAACAGGATCTTGGCTGCACTCTAACACCAAGGAGGTCGAGACGACACCCCACAGTAGTTCTGACAGACCTGGGCTATGCGGACGACATCAGCCTGCTCTCCGACGGCGTGGAACAAACACAGGAACTCCTGAACAGAGTGGAGACAGAGTGTGTCAAGGTTGGCCTTAAGCGAAACGCCAAGAAAACTGAGATTACCACCTATAACATCTTACTGGAACATCCACCTCTGACAACAAAAGAAGGCACTGTGCTTAAAGAAGTCAAGGACTTCAATTACCTGGGCTCATGGGTCAACTCAACCGAGCAAGATCTTAAGGTGAGGAAGGCTCTTGCATGGAGGGCCCTGAATGGCATGACCAGTGTATGGAACTACAACCTCCCCCGTCGAATCAAACTCAGCTTCTTCTATGCAACGGTAGAGTCTGTTCTCCTCTACGGCAGTGAATGCTGGACCCTGAAGCCAACCCTGCGAAAGTCTCTAGACGGATGCTACACCAGAATGTTGCGAGCAGTACTTAACATCAGCAGGAGTGTACATTTAACCAACAAGATCCTGTACGAGGGAATACCAAGGGTGAGTGAGAACATTGCAGCCAGGAGAATGAGACTAGCAGGACATTTCCAAAGGCATCAAGAGCTGCCAGCCGGCAAATTGGTGCTGTGGGAACCAACACACGGGCATCGGTCACGAGGACGTCCCACATCAACATACGTGGACGTACTCAAGAATGACGGAGGAGCACAAAGTACCAATGAACTGGCCAGATGTATGGAGAACCGGGATGACTGGAAGCGACGATGGAGGGCTCGTCTGAGGACGACCTAGAGAGAGAGAGTTATTTTTTCCCATGTTGCTAATGACTGAATGGTTATCAGAATAACAAAGAGAAGGTGAATGTGTGAGGGAGAGTGTTTGAGCTTCCACTGACTCACTCTGTGCTCCATGACTCAGTTTGTTTGTTTGTAGCATTTATTTAACCAGGTGAAAGCCCCTTGAGATCAAAAGGGTGAGCTGCAGGACATTAGTTACACATGTAACATCAATTATCAATGGATTGTTTCTCCATCATCTCTGAGATTAAAACCCTGTTTAACTGATCAGATTATTAAACCTGGAGTTATTTCAAACAGGAACTTTGTTTTCTAAAGTTACATGTTCTCTTTATTCAGACTGAGGAACTGCAGTTTGTCAGAGATCAGCTGTTCTGCTCTGGCCTCAGCTCTGAAGTCCAACATCCATCTGAGATATCTGGACCTGAGATTCAACACTCTGAAGTATTCAGGAGAGAAGCTGCTGAGAGATCTTCTGGAGAGTCCAGCCTGCAGACTGCAGACCCTCAGGTCAGTGAGGGGTCTCTGCTGGTTCAGCAGTACTGTATGAAACACAGGGAGGTGTTTCTCTCACTGGGGAAACAGATCAGTGATGTTACCCACTGACTGCAGGCTCTTCCATTCTTCCATCAACTAGAGAAGGCCAGCTGGAAATGCACTTTAGTGATCAGCTCTCTAACAGACAGATGGGGTTTTACAGACGAAAGGTAGTGTGTTTTTTATGGGATGTTTTTAGTTTCTAGTGACTGGTTACTTCCTGTCATGCAGCTGAGAGCTGTGGCAGGCAGTCGTAGTGTTTGCAGAGAAGATATGATGGGATGTAAAACATGAGGTCAGGACTCTGAAGCTGACTCAAAGAACAAACACTTATTTTAAACTGTTGGGTTGTGTTCATCTCTACAGGATCAGATATGGTGAGATGATCAGAGCCAGGATCTGGAAGACATGTGAGTACTGAAACCATGTCCTCCATTCACCAAGATATGAAACTCTTTGATGGAGCATGAGCTCAGAGGAAAACATCTCTCTCTTCATCATTCTGGCTGTTTCTCTCCATCTTTTATCATCATCATTATTCTCTCTCTCTCTCTCTCTCCTCTCAGGTGACAGGAAGTGAAGACACACAGAAAGGTGAGAGGTCGTACCATGTGAACTTTATTTATTGAGGTTTCACTACAAAGTAAAATGTAGTTATTGCTCAGTGTTTTCTGGGATTCAAGAGAAATCTGCAGCTCAGGTTTGATGTGTTCAGTTTGTTTATGAGCGTGGAGGCCTTTTGGAAAACATGAAAGAAGGCTGCAGACTTCCTGTTGGCTGTCCTCAATATCAAATGAACAAAAACAATCAATTGTACTTAAAGCTTTTCTTAAGAAGAAAGATGTGTCACCATAACTCTGCAAACGCTTCATCAGATTTAGGATCCAGTTTTTTGCCAATTAGATTTCTCACATTGAAGGAATTCTCTTTGGTGTGTTGTCACAAAGAGAAGAAACCTGAAAATACATGTTTTTAAATGAAGAAATAAATGTAATTATATATCAGTTCATCTGCTGTGATCAATGTCTCACGCTCTGCTGTGATTGGCTGGTACTGCAGTCACATGTTAACTCGTTAATGATCCATTGGAAATGGACAGCGGACTCAGAGGTTCCCAGTGATCTGAATATTTAGCTTTGGTCTTTGGATGTTCTGTTATTGTAGTTTGTGTTCGTTGAGCTGGAGTTGAACTTTACTGACTCTGTTTCATAACTCCAGGCTCCAGTGTTCTTCTCACCTGAACACACCTGGACCTTCATACAGCTGATCCTCTAACACGACCAAACACTACTTTAATCATATCTTTATATAACCATCCTTCTTTCATTCCATGCCATGTTTGCACACGTCTGCACAGCCCTCCACTTTAAAATACAACTCTCTGTAGTTTTACATATATTTCATATTTACATTCTGCTAAGTGTTGGAGCTTGTAAGGTTCTTTGTGTATTTACATTTAAATGTGGTGTGGTCACTTTGGATAAAAGCAATGCAATGTAATGTGTAATACTTGTCTAATTATTTTTTTAATGGTAAATAGCTTCTTAAAAATACTTATTTTCATTATCTTTATATTTTTGACCTTCTATTGCAACTTATTTTCTTATGTTGTTTATGTTCGCACCACCAGACACTAAATCTACTTCCTTGTGTGTGTGAACGTACCTGGAAATAAACGTGGTTCAACTTTAAATGCTGTTTATAGTATTTGTCATATGTAAATATTGTTCTAATAGTCTTAAGATTTATTTTAAATAGCTGTCTGTCACGATTTTAGTTTTGTCTGTCTAGTCATGGTTTTATTTTGAAATTCTGTTCTCCCCGTGTCTGGTCTTCCTTCCTGTGTCTGATTGTCTCATTGTGTTCACCTGTTGCCCTTGTGTTTCTGCCTCCCCTGCCCAGCTGTGTCTGATTGTCTCATTGTGTTCACCTGTTGCCCTTGTGTTTCTGCCTCCCCTGCCCAGCTGTGTCTGGTCCTGTGATTACCCCTCTGTGTATTTAGTCTTGTCTTCCCCTGTGCTCCATGTCGGATCGTTTCTTTTCTCACCCTCCATGTTTGTCACGTTCCAAGTTGTTTTTTGTCCTCATGCTACATGTTTTGGATTTATGATTTTGTCTTGTTAGCCATGTCAACAGCTTTGATTAATAAAGCTGGCTTTTGTTTTGAAACCCGCTTCCCTTTTTAACTGTATTTGAGTCCTGAGGCCTATAATACAAAGCCGGATGTTCTCTTAGCGGCTAACTTCTGGGAAACCTCTGGGTTTCCGGTCCTACGAAGCCGGTTCACTTTTTAGCGGGCTAGATACTTATGAGGCTAGCCTGCTCCGGAGCAGGATAGGTTCCAGGATGAGAGATCAACTCAGTGAAAGCACCGCCTGCTGACCAATCAGAGCTCAGTGTGCGGAGGAAAAAATACAGTTTAAGCTGCCGTTGCAGGAAAGACGGCCGGCCAAAATCACCGACAGTGAATGTGAAAATTAATTGAATATCACCTCCCATCTTCAGAGCAATCTGACTATTATAGCATTAGCTTTAAGAAAGCTTACAAGAAAGCATCATATCGTATCATATATTTCCTTATCTGAGTCAGCTGAGCCGTATCTGGCCGTGCAACACTCACAGTGTCACATACTGTATGCAGAAGGATTATTTGAAGCAACACATTAAGTTGAGGAAACACTGGAGTCAAATGTAATGAAAGTCAGATGGTGTCTTAGACGGGGCAGTGATATCATAAACCTGTTCATGTACGCATTCAAACACTTGTTCTGTTACCAGCTGTATTCACCTTGCAGGTGCAGCTATGTGGCTTTGATCCTGGATCAAGTGTTTAAGTCATGGATGTTTAAAGTTTAACTTCTTCATATGTCTAATATTATAGTTCACTTTTCATTCAGGAAGTATGACGCTGCGCTGTCAGTACGCTTCTCCATGTTTGTGATTGGTCGAATGCTCCAGATACCACCCCTTTCATGTGAACGCGCTCCTAACTAGATAGGACACGGCTGGTTTGAGCGATCCACTTGATAACCCGCGTCGTAGGACCGTTTAGCGAGAGCACGTATGTTTTGGATTAGGCTGTGTTAACTATGTTCGTTATTCTCGCGACCAGGAGAAAGCTTTAAAAATGAGACTAAATGGAGTCTCTGAGAAGATTCAATTGGGTACTTTAATTAAAGCAAAAAGGCGCGGTAGTGTTACAAGCAGGATATTGTTCAGGTGAGGAGAGATAGCTGCAGCTCCCTCTCCCAGTCCCGGCCGTGAAGAAGAGACACACAAGTCTTCGTCCTTCCCGCTTGCTGGCTGTTCGCTCCTCCTCTCCGGGAGCTGTAGTGATGTAGGGGACTCCCCCCTCGTCCTTCTGAGTCCGATATTGCGTTATACGGAGGATTCCGACATTTTACATTCATTGCTTACTTACACATGCCTTTCCCCCTCCTTATCACTTTCATAACTTTATATGTAATACATGTTAACGGCGTCAATAGCCACTTTAATGATACTAATGGACGGTAGTCCCGGAAGTCGTCATGAAGGATTTTCAGAATAAAAGCTTGGTATTGGGAACTTCCATTTTTTTCCAGAATAAAATAGCATTTAAATGACGGAAGGTTCTAACTAAATTATGCCATAAAAACATTGATTTGAATTTCTAACAAGGCCAACCGAATAACTCAAACATATCCAGGTTAGGTTGAACCAGCTTCGTAGTACAGGCCTCTGGTGTGTCTCAGGTTACTCAGGGGACAGGCGTGGCTTTATCGTTACAGTTTGACAGGTTCAGTTTCATCCCAAAGTGATTCATCATTAGTTAAAGACAACACTAAAGTGCTGTGCCCATTAGAGGTTGCAAAGGTTCAAACATCAACGTATATGAGATATTAAACATATAGGCATTGTTGAGGTGATTTGTCCTAATCATAAACAAAGACCGGACTCTAAATCAGACACTGTGCCGACAGGGAGCAAATCTCAAACAGGAGAGAGGCTAATGTGGAGGGAAGTATATTTCATTCGTGCGGTTTTAATATTTGATGTTGCAACAAGCAAACATAACGTCTTTGTGGCTGCGGAGTGATGGGAGTGGCTCAGCCGGAGGCTAACAGCTGATCAGGAAATGAATCTCAATGAAAACATGTTGGATCTGGTCTCTTGCAGTAGACTGGGTCCTGAGAGGAGGACCGTCTATCACCCAGCAACCTCAACGAATAGAGGAACACATTGGTGCCTATGTCTCGTGTTAACTCCCTCAGTGTTCAATACACTTTGTGGTTTTCCACCACTCACCTTCATCCTTCCATCATTTGTAACCCTATCGTGAGCCCGAACGCCAGAATAAAATAGCATTTAGATGACGGTACGTTCTAACTACATTATGCCATCAAAACATTGATTTTAATTTCGAACAGTCCCTCCTTACACAAGGTGTGTATAATACTGAAATCAATGAGTTCTTCATCTGAACTTTGCAGAGTACATAACTCATATCAAACACATAATCAAAATGGAATGGTTCAAATAGCCTCAACTTTACAAAAATACAAATAGTTTAGACTGTGTTCAAACCTAAAAGTGTTCCCTTGTGCATAACTTCATCATAACCAGAGAAACCCCACAGTTTAAAGGGGAACATGGAGAAACCTCAGGGAGAGCATCAGAGGAGGGATCCCTCTCCCAGGACGGACAGACGTGCAATAGATGCCATGACTAAATCAAAGAGATAATACATTTTACAACATAGGTAGACCAAATGTTAGGAAATGCATGTGTCTGTAAGAAGAAGGTGAATCCACGAGGATGTCAGCTATCTTGTGAGAGCCATCAGGGAGGCAGTATGGTGAGAGTCAGGCAGGACCAGAGGGGCATAACTTCTAGTGTTTACATTCAATATCATTCTTCAAAATAGCAGCAGTGGCTCGGTCTCAGAACATTTCTTCCTCCCTCCTTTCACAGAAACCGTTCTCATACCACGCTCAGTGTTAAGGCGCTTGTTTTTACAAAGTGAAAAGAAACAAACCATTTTAGAATAGAAATGATTTATTAAACATGAGATCCACCATATTAGAATAGTATAAAGTAATACAGAATCAAATTAACTATCTTGGAATAGTGTAAAGTCAATTGAAATGGATTCACTCCATTTTAGCTTTTTATTTTGCTCACTTCTTCACATGACTTCGTTTAAAGAATCACATCAGCTGGACATTCATTGATCAATCTCATCTCCGAACATCCATATCATTCAAACTAACTCATCATTGTCATCAACATCTGTATACGGGGTGGGTCGTCTTGTTCTGCTAGCATTTGTAATTATCTCCTCATGAGAAATGTACCCTCCCTCCTTTCATACCATTTAAGGTATGAAAGGAATATGTTCTCTAGAAGGGGCCGTTGTGCGTTCTACTCTGGGGTACGGCATTCTAGACAGTCATTTCTGGGAGAAGATTTTGGTCAGTTCCAACAGTTGTAGAGTTTCATCACTTAAAGGTTCCTACTCATTACCTTTGGGTGGTCTGTTCTAATGCAGTGATAGAGTCCCTGAATGAGAACCAGTGGAATATCAATAACTCATTATACTCATTTATGTTCCATTCTGGTCTCCTTGAAGAACTATGCTAACCCCTTTTACAGTGTGTGGAACCTTGGGTGCAGAGCATGTGATAATTACTCCCTCCTTTAACAAGGACTTTAAAACAGAAGTCATTTCATTCATGGTTTGCAGTTCAATTCAGGAATGTTCTCTTATGGCAGATATGTTTCTCCTTTAAATAACATCTCTAAACGTCAGGTCATCTGGTGAATGGATGACCTTTAGGAGCTGGTGGCGCTTGTCTTTTAAAACTCATACTCTGGTGCCGTGCGCTCCCTCTGAAGCTGCATGTAAGATTTAGAACATCTGCAGGGTGGGTCGAGCGACCCCTTCCCCTTCACAATGAGTGCTCCAAGGCCCCCCATGTATTACTCCCAATTATATTAGTTTTTCAAAATTAAAATGTTCTATCGCTCTTTGCCCAGTGTCTTTTTAAAACTCTACATCTTGGACGACAAACAAATGTTACTTCCAGCTTAACAGTTCTCCTGAGGTAATAACCATGCTGCCATGGAGAAATCATCTCTATTTTATCCCTGGTTGTGTCCGTTACAGAATTTAAATAATGAGTACTAAAATAAAATATACAAAAAATTGGACTCTTTTTCAGATGTAAAACAAAAACAATAGGTTTTCACATTAATGTACAATCTATAAAAACATATAGACTATTTATCTTTTGAGCTGTTTCTATCTTTATCTTATTTCTATTTATTGTTTTGTTCCAGCTCTGCCAAATCAGTCCTAACTCCCAATAATGTTCTGGAAGTTGCCAGTGAAGGGTGACAATGTGTGAGGTGGTGTCAATTTGCTCCTTTTTCTTTACCTTTAAACCGGAGCGCGTGTGAAGTTTGTTACAACCTTTCACGCTTCCGTCCACCGGGGATCAGCCCACTGTCTTTTGTGAACCTTCACCCTCACCCAATCACCTGGCCGAACAGGAGTCTCTTCTGGTGTCTCGTCTGGTATCTCTGTAGCTTTCCTAGCCTGTGTAGACAAAACTTGCATAATATTACTCAGAGTTCTGACATATTCATCCACTTCTATTTGTCTAATATCTAAAACTGGACCACTCCCTCCTTGGAGAAGGCCCGAGCTTCTTCTTCTTGGCATACCTCTTGTTGTTATGAGACCTATTGTTGACTACATGTTATTATTTATTAACAACGTCACTGAAATCAACATATCTGTATAATCATGACACTCCCTCCTTTGAGCATAAAGTGCTCAATTAATATTGCAATGATTACTCTATTCTGAACAGGACATGTAAAACCCATAACGTTGCATTAAAGAAATATAACTTCTCCGTGTACCCACAAGGGGTACAAAAATATCGTATGATTTATGGCTTTCTGATGGTATAAATGCATATTCACTAAAAATCTGCCATTAGCATTTCTAATAGTTTACTTGTTTCAATAATGGCTTTTGTCATGGTATTATGCATCATCGTTGCTGCGAAAAACAATACCCCTGGTGTCGCTAATGCGTCTCAATAACTCTAGGATTAGAGGATTGGTTGACACTGCTGAACTAACATATGATAAAATAATATTTCTCCAAACTGGAGGGAAAATATGAACTATTCTCACAGAGGGTGACCTGCATGAAGGGCTGGTGCTCCTCACTCAAATGAGATATTGCCTTACGCATTCACTATAAATCAGTAAAGTTACTCAAGAATAAATAAATAAAGACTGATTCTTGAAACTGTTGTAAAAACCCTACAACTTCTTCCTCCAAGCTCTCAATCAGTGTTATGTTATTTAATCTGCGGCTCACGCCTTAAAACAGACACTTCAGACCCATTATAAAATTGTGTTTATGAGAAAAATGTAATCTGACTCCATAAATCACATAATTATTCCGACTAAGGAACTACACTTCCACTAAGAATAAATGAAGTTCCCCTTTAAACACAGCCCCGGTCTTCTGACGGGGTCCATCTATGTACTGGCTGGTAAATGTTGGGCCAGTCTCCGTCGCTCCGTCACTGTTCTCCCGTTAACAGTCACTCTCTAGTTCAGCTGGGTTCTTGTTGACTTCTTCACTGGTTTGAGACAAGCGACCCTATCGGACACCTCCCTTTGTAGCCAGACTTCACCACAGCAGAATCGAGTTTCTGTTTTCAGGTCTGGACAGCTTCACGTCAGGTGTATCGCCGCCCCTTGCATATTTTGGGTGGAAGCCCGTCTTCTTGACCTCACTAGTTGTGTGGACACAATAGTTTTCTGTGTGGGGGAACAACATCACTTGTAATCTGTATCCTTCTCATAATTACAAAAATAGTCAGCTAAATGTTCTACTCTGCTACTTCTAATTGGTGGATGCTCTACTCTCTATCTTTTAAATAACATTCAGCCTCTCCCTCCTGTGGTGACGTGTGGCTCTATGTAGCTGGTTTTCAAAATACTCTAGTGCTGAAGATGCATCACCTGATGGTCCGGTCCTCTGAGCTTCCTCATTGTTGTGGTTGCTACCAGGCTGTCAGTGGCATTTGGTTCATGTTTGGCACCCCTGTTCGTCTTTGACATCTCTGGGACCCCCTGCCTCCGTCGTCATCATGGAAACCTCCCCTGGGGTAACTGCATGGAGGGCCGTTGTTTGGTGCAATGTTCTCTAACTATTCGAATGAAATGATTAAGTTATCAAAGATTGAAGCACTAATCCTCCGACTAGCACCTTCGTTCCTGATAAATAATATCCTATGTCATCCAAACTTAACTTTAAATCTGGGTTTGTTTGTTTTTAGTTGCTAAAGGTTTTTATTTTAAATATTGTTTAAGTTATAGCATTTTTTTTTTTTAAGTTTTTTGTAAAATATTAATAAAGTACATTAAAATATAAAAATTATGCAAATGTTTAAAATATGAAATGTTAAAAATAAAAATGGTACAGTGTATGGTTTTGACTTTGAAATATGAAAATAGAAATCTGGTGAAAATCTATATCTACTGTGTACAGTACATACCGAAGTGTATGAAATGATGCTAATGTCACAACTTTTGTTAGCTTCAATAAATAGGTGTTTGAATATTCTACAGTCTAGGTTATATTTATGTAAAGTTTATCAACTTATAATTAGAAACCACTTTGCAATTCTATCCTGGCGATACCTGTGTTTGTTTATACACTTTAGAATTCAACTTCAAAATGTTATTGAATGTTTCCCTAAGAGGTGTTTCCTCTATCTGTGTAATAACTCTGTACTACCAGCAGAGTGCGCTGTTGTAATTTCCAGTTCAATCCACTAGGGGCAACTGTTGCAAAACTGAGCTATTTAACAAGAAAACGTTTATTTTCCTTCTTAAAAATGGGGCGAAAATTACACTATGGTAAAACGACAAAGCACATAACCGCCAAAACACATTGGCAAACAGGAATACTTCAAAACTCAGTTTGGAGTTTTTTTTGAAAATACAACAATCCTTCCCTTTAATATCCAAAACCGGTGTTCCAGATCAACTCGTTTCAGTGGGGGGCGTGGCTTTCGACTGAAATACACATTTTGATCGCTTTCTTCTGTCGTTTACATGCATCTTCTGGTGTATTTGGCTTCTTAGGAACACGGTGATGCACATCCAGTACCAGTGTGTGAGGTTGTGATTACGATGGCGATATCCGGACACGAACAGCGAGGACTACAACAAGACAAACGAGTTGCTCGAATAAATCATTTAAACCGGCTATTGTTGCCAGACTTATTACGGAATATCGTTGTTAATGTCCAAGTCCATCTGTGGACACCTTCAGACAGCCTCCAAGTGAAGCACACGGTGTTTACTCACAGTTTGAAAGCAGCGTGGAGAAGTCTTCATCTGTGTTCAACTGTGATCCTCCCAGGGAACTGAGACCCGCCCAGGGAACTGAGACCCGCCCAGGGAACTGAGACCCTCCCAGGGAACTAACACGTTGTGTTACGATTTCTGTGGCTCTCTACCAGCGATCATGTTTCATATGAAAGACTAGCCGCACATGCATCCCTTATAAAAACGGTATTGTGCCGCACTCATCCAGATAACATGTGACTGGTACCTCGTTTTGCAAAGATAGCAGCCATGTTCACTAAGTCTACAGAATCTATCTCTAATCTAGATTTTGATGATAATACTTTTCTACTTTCACTTGAGGAACATTTTGAATGCATGACTTTTACTGTAACAGAGTATTCCTACACTCTGGTACTTCTACTTTTACTCAAGAACAAGATCTGAGTACTTCTACTTTTACTCAAGTACAAGATCTGAGTACTTCTACTTTTACTCAAGAACAAGATCTGAGTACTTCTACTTTTACTCAAGTACAAGATCTGAGTACTTCTACTTTTACTCAAGAACAAGATCTGAGTCCTTCTACTTTTACTCAAGTACAAGATCTGAGTACTTCTACTTTTGCTCAAGAACAAGATCTGAGTACTTCTACTTTTACTCAAGTACAAGATCTGAGTACTTCTACTTTTACTCAAGAACAAGATCTGAGTACTTCTACTTTTACTCAAGTACAAGATCTGAGTACTTCTACTTTTACTCAAGTACAAGATCTGAGTACTTCTACTTTTACTCAAGTATAAGATCTGAGTACTTCTACTTTTACTCAAGAACAAGATCTGAGTACTTCTACTTTTACTCAAGTACAAGATCTGAGTACTTCTACTTTTACTCAAGAACAAGATCTGAGTACTTCTACTTTTACTCAAGTACAAGATCTGAGTACTTCTACTTTTGCTCAAGAACAAGATCTGAGTACTTCTACTTTTACTCAAGTACAAGATCTGAGTACTTCTACTTTTACTCAAGAACAAGATCTGAGTACTTCTACTTTTACTCAAGTACAAGATCTGAGTACTTCTACTTTTACTCAAGTACAAGATCTGAGTACTTCTACTTTTACTCAAGTACAAGATCTGAGTACTTCTACTTTTACTCAAGTACAAGATCTGAGTACTTCTACTTTTACTCAAGTACAAGATCTGAGTACTTCTACTTTTACTCAAGTACAAGATCTGAGTACTTCTACTTTTACTCAAGTACAAGATCTGAGTACTTCTACTTTTACTACAAGATCTGAGTACTTCTACTTTTACTACAAGATCTGAGTACTTCTACTTTTACTCAAGGACAAGACATGAGTACTTCTACTTTTATTCAAGGACAAGACATGAGTACTTCTACTTTTGCTCAAGAACAAGATCTGAGTACTTCTACTTTTACTCAAGGACAAGACATGAGTACTTCTACTTTTGCTCAAGAACAAGATCTGAGTACTTCTACTTTTACTCAAGAACAAGATCTGAGTACTTCTACTTTTGCTCAAGAACAAGATCTGAGTACTTCTACTTTTACTCAAGGACAAGACATGAGTACTTCTACTTTTGCTCAAGAACAAGATCTGAGTACTTCTACTTTTACTCAAGGACAAGACATGAGTACTTCTACTTTTACTCAAGGACAAGATCTGAGTACTTCTACTTTTACTCAAGGACAAGACATGAGTACTTCTACTTTTACTCAAGGACAAGACATGAGTACTTCTACTTTTGCTCAAGAACAAGATCTGAGTACTTCTACTTTTACTAAGAACAAGATCTGAGTACTTCTACTTTTACTCAAGAACAAGATCTGAGTACTTCTTCCACCTCTGTTCATCACTCAGGTGGAAATCACAGAAAAGACTTGAGGAGAAAACAGAGCTTGGACTACCATCTAGTGGACAAACAGAAAACTACACCCACACACTCAGAGCACAACAGCAGACACACACACACACACACACACGTCAATAAACCTAATTTCAAATGTAAGAGTAACTAGTGTCAAATGAATACAGTGGACGTAAATATAAATACTCAAGCGAAGTACAAGTACCTCAAAGTAATACAGAGTACTTGATGGACTCCACCTCTGCTTCAAAGTATGCTTCACCATTTGTTGATTCAGTTTCAAAGACACTAACTATCTCTGTCCCTGTCCACTGAGTATTATTCACAGCGAGGCGTCATGCAGCCTCCCTCCGCTCACAGTCTTTGTTTCTATTCTATTTGATCTGTGTGAGTGAGAACGCTCTGCAGAGTTCAGGAGTGGAGCTGCTGGGTTCTGGACTGAAGAGTCCAAACTGCAGACTGAAGGCTCTCAGCTCAGTTCACTGACTGAACTTCATACAGATCTGTTTGTGTTTACGATTTTCTGAATTTCCCTGAGAACAAATACAATGTTATTGTTATTTGTTCCACTGTTGCTAATGACTGAATAACAGAGAGAAGGTGAATGTGTGAGGGAGTGTTTGAGCTTCCACAGACTCACTCTGTGCTCCATGAGTCAGTGGAGAAGCTGTCAGTACTGATGAGCTGTGAGGGAGGTGAAGGAGTTGTTAAACATCTGATCAAAGTTAAAGTTCCAGATTATCAGTGGATTGTTCCTACATCATCTCTGACATTAAAACCCCACTCTTAAAACTACTGGGTTAAAACATAACCCAATCATCACCCAGCTGCTGAGTCACTACAGGACAGAACACGCACTGGGCTGTCTTAACCCATGTGCTGTCAAATGGGTTCAGTTCATTTAATAATATATCTATTTTTGAATCAAGTATTCGTCTTTATTGTCTTCATGGTTAGTTTCCACATGCCTAAAACAACCTCAAGCTAAATCTAAAAGTTGACGGCTAAATCAGAGCGTTTGAGAAATTGTGCAAGGCATACAGTAATAGTCCGATTAGTAAATTAATCGTTTCATTAATCGATAGATTCATCGATTATCAAATGAGTCGTTTGTTGCAGCCCTAATTTTGTATGTAGGCTACTCTTCATATTTAAATGTTTTCAAATATAACTCAACATTCAATAACGTGTTTTAACCACTAGGCGGTGTGGGTTAAAAAACCAGTGGTGGAGTTCAAACATAATAATATCAAACAAGACTATTAACTTTATTGTGAAATGAAAACCGAACGGTAAAGGACAGTAGAGTTCCAGTCTCTCGATGTGAAGCTGATGAACCATGACCCTGAACAGACCTGTGACAGTCGACTGCATGAGGAGCTGGGAAGGTAGTTTCTGAAGATGTTACAAATAACACACATCATTCAATGCCTCAGTGACTTTGTATCATTAGTGTAGGACACTTCTGTACCTGCTGCCCCCCACCTGTCACACAGAGACCACAGCTCCTTCCTTCCTGCAGCGGTCAGACTTTACAACCAGCACTGCTCCTATAGACCCTCCTACACACACACACACACACACAGACTAGAACACCCCTTGCTGCTAAATACAAACCAACTGTGTGCAATATATACTTTTATATATATATATATATGCATCTTTAATAACTGTAATATATACCGGGCTGCTGAATGCTAAGAACTGCTACAGGATTTGATTTGATCTGGATTTTGAAAATGATGTAACTTTTTTAGCATATTGTTTATTATATTATAACGTAGTACTTTTTTAACGCATGTCAGACATGCAGCACTGCGCTGTCTGTGGCTCTGCTGTAACGCTGCACATCTCCCCTCTGTGGGACTAAAGGGATTCTGATTATTTATTTTATACATCTATATTATTGCAGTTCTATAGGACTACAATATGTGAAATGTTAGAGCTGATAGTGTGTATATATAATATATCAGATATTGATGTGTATACACGTTCCTATCTGATGTGCAAGTGCTTCAGAATATTGATAGGACTCTAAGTGGGAGGTGTCGTGCTCCTGACTCAGAAGAGGAGAAACAACTCATTTTGAGAAAAGGACCTCTAAACCCTGCTGTTCTCTGGATGTGACCTCGACGCTCCGTGAAGTCATTTCAGGGTCACTTGTCTAACCTTACTTCGTGCAAGAGACGATTGTTGTTGTCTCTAAAACGTCCATAGGAAGGGCTTTGGTTCAGGAAGGAGGAGTCCAGCAGAGCTTTTTGTCCCAGAGGGTTTTTATTATTAAGATACTTTACAGACGTCAGACTCCTCGGGGCTGCTTGAAGTTCATGCCGACGGGCGGCTGCGTCACCTGCAGGTTGGACAGGCCGCCGAAGTCCTGCAGCACACAAAGACAAACACACATCAACTCTCAGCCTGATGAATATATCGATCACCTCCAGACTCTCTGGAGGAAACCACATCAAACACCAGACTTCAGAACGAACACAGATCTAAATGTTTGGGAGCGCCAGGGTCTGATAGGAACGGAGGATCCTTCAGACACGGGAAAGGCTTCCAGCTTCATCTCCCTGTACTATCAATGACCTGACGACGAGGACGCCATGATCACTTTCGATACAGGGGACACACAGAGACACACACACACACAGAGACACACACTCAGATTCAAACACACACACACACACACACACACACACACAGAGACACACACACCTCGCCTCAGAGTCACAAGAGGGCTGGGTTTTAGAAAAAAGAGGAATCCATAAAAGTGCTTCTATAGTCAAATAGAAGTGATCAGAAATGTGGGAGAGAATTTAAACACAAGCTATATGAACAAAACATGGAGACATTAAAGAAAGGAATACATCATTCAATTAGGGACATTTAACAAAATTGGAAAAATGAATAAATAAGGTAAAAAAGTATAGAGATAAATAATAAACAAATTAAATAATATTTTAAATACATTTCCAGGAGGATTGCCTTCTCTGACAGGAAATAATGTTTATTGAGAATTTGCAGGAGCTTCTGAGTGTTTTGACATAATAAAAAACCTGTTTGAGTACAAGTACACACAGTATTACTGTAGTACACACACACACAGTATTACTGCAGTACACACACAGTATTACTGCAGTGCAGTACACACACAGTATTACTGCAGTACACACAGTATTACTGCGGTACACACACAGTATTACTGCAGTGCAGTACACACACAGTATTACTGCAGTACACACAGTATTACTGCGGTACACACACAGTATTACTGCGGTACACACACAGTATTACTGCGGTACACACACACAGTATTACTGCAGTACACACACACACACACAGTATTACTGCAGTACACACAGTATTACTGCGGTACACACACAGTATTACTGCGGTACACACACACAGTATTACTGCAGTACACACACACACACACAGTATTACTGCAGTACACACAGTATTACTGCGGTACACACACAGTATTACTGCGGTACACACACACAGTATTACTGCAGTACACACACACACACACAGTATTACTGCGGTACACACACACAGTATTACTGCAGTACACACACACACACACAGTATTACTGCGGTACACACACACAGTATTACTGCAGTACACACAGTATTACTGCGGTACACACACACAGTATTACTGCAGTACACACAGTATTACTGCGGTACACACACACACAGTATTACTGCGGTACACACAGTATTACTGCGGTACACACACACAGTATTACTGCGGTACACACACACAGTATTACTGCAGTACACACAGTATTACTGCGGTACACACAGTATTACTGCGGTACACACACACAGTATTACTGCAGTACACACAGTATTACTGCGGTACACACACACAGTATTACTGCGGTACACACACACAGTATTACTGCGGTACACACACACACACAGTATTACTGCGGTACACACACACAGTACACACACAGTATTACTGCGGTACACACACGCACACAGTATTACTGCGGTACACACACACAGTACACACACACAGTATTACTGCGGTACACACACACACAGTACACACACACAGTATTACTGCGGTACACACAGTATTACTGCGGTACACACACACAGTATTACTGCGGTACACACACACAGTACACACACACAGTATTACTGCGGTACACACAGTATTACTGCGGTACACACACAGTATTACTGCAGTACACACACAGTATTACTGCGGTACACACACACACAGTACACACACAGTATTACTGCAGTAAACACACAGTATTACTGCAGTACACACACACACAGTATTACTGCGGTACACACACAGTATTACTGCGGTACACACACACAGTATTACTGCGGTACACACACACACACACAGTATTACTGCGGTACACACAGTATTACTGCAGTACACACAGTATTACTGCAGTACACACAGTATTACTGCAGTACACACAGTATTACTGCAGTACACACAGTATTACTGCGGTACACAGTATTACTGCGGTACACACAGTATTACTGCGGTACACACAGTATTACTGCGGTACACAGTATTACTGCAGTACACACAGTATTACTGCAGTACACACAGTATTACTGCAGTACACAGTATTACTGCGGTACACAGTATTACTGCGGTACACAGTATTACTGCAGTACACACAGTATTACTGCAGTACACAGTATTACTGCGGTACACAGTATTACTGCGGTACACAGTATTACTGCAGTACACACAGTATTACTGCAGTACACACAGTATTACTGCGGTACACAGTATTACTGCGGTACACAGTATTACTGCAGTACACAGTATTACTGCAGTACACAGTATTACTGCAGTACACAGAGTATTACTGCAGTACACAGAGTATTACTGCAGTACACACAGTATTACTGCAGTACACACAGTATTACTGCAGTACACACACAGTATTACTGCAGTACACACAGTATTACTGCAGTACACAGAGTATTACTGCAGTACACACACAGTATTACTGCAGTACACACAGTATTACTGCAGTACACAGTATTACTGCAGTACACACACAGTATTACTGCAGTACACACAGTATTACTGCAGTACACACAGTATTACTGCAGTACACAGTATTACTGCAGTACACAGAGTATTACTGCAGTACACACAGTATTACTGCAGTACACAGTATTACTGCAGTACACACACACAGTATTACTGCAGTACACACAGTATTACTGCAGTACACAGTATTACTGCAGTACACACACAGTATTACTGCAGTACACACAGTATTACTGCAGTACACAGTATTACTGCAGTACACACAGTATTACTGCAGTACACAGTATTACTGCAGTACACAGAGTATTACTGCAGTACACACAGTATTACTGCAGTACACACAGTATTACTGCAGTACACACACACAGTATTACTGCAGTACACACAGTATTACTGCAGTACACACAGTATTACTGCAGTACACAGTATTACTGCAGTACACAGAGTATTACTGCAGTACACACAGTATTACTGCAGTACACAGTATTACTGCAGTACACACACACAGTATTACTGCAGTACACACACACAGTATTACTGCAGTACACACAGTATTACTGCAGTACACACAGTATTACTGCAGTACACAGTATTACTGCAGTACACACACACAGTATTACTGCAGTACACAAACACACAGTATTACTGCAGTACACACACACAGTATTACTGCAGTACACACACACAGTATTACTGCAGTACATACACACACACACAGTATTACTGCAGTACACAAACACACAGTATTACTGCAGTACACACAGTATTACTGCAGTACACACACACACAGTATTACTGCAGTACACACACACACAGTATTACTGCAGTACACAGAGTATCTCAGAGGAACGTGGACTCACCAGCAGCTTCAGCATCTCCTTGGTGTCGGGATCAACCTCGATCAGCTCCTGATCCAGAGCGGACACCTGCAAGGTACAAGACCAGGTTATCACCACCATCATCATCATCATCATCATCACCATCACGTTCCAGGACCACAAACCCTTTCACATCTCCTCTGTCCTATTCTCCCTCTGTCCCTGAACGCACCATTTCCCTAACCCCAGCACCAGAAGCCAAAGTGGATTTGGTGAGTCGCTCCAAGTTGGAATAATTTAAACACATGAATATAAAGTGAGGATGAAGTCAAAGTGAACTAGGACCTGCTGTCAGCGCCGTGTGAGCAACAGTTCATCTCTAACCATGTTTACAAGTTACAAACAAGTACAACATCTCCATCATGGTTCCAGCTGCTCAGATCCAGCTTTTTGTCCAAATTCAAATGTGGGACTTCTAGACGGAGAAAGCCTCGTTTCCCAATCCTCTGAACGTGTCTCAGATAGATTGTGTAGCCGAGGACAGAACATTCTAATAAATATATATTTCTAAATGTTTGGGAGCGCCAGGGTCTGATAGGAACGGAGGATCCTTCAGACACGGGAAAGGCTTCCAGCTTCATCTTCCTGTACTATCAATGACCTGGCGACGAGGACGCCATGATCACTTTCGATACAGGACACACACACACACGGACACACACCAGCTGTGAGTGTATTTGTTGTGTCGAGTGTACGACCATCTTTCAGAGGGACATGCTACAGATTATATAATGAAATATATATACTTGGCGTCCGTGTATCGATATATTAATATCGCCACGCAAAGTATCACGATATATGCTGCTTCGATTATTCCCCCCCCCTGAAAAGCACCAACGTGTCGTGTGTCAAAGGTCGGATGAATCTACTTTGCTGGGAGCGAGACGTCATCAACCCGCCTAGGCTTGGGCGGTATTACGGTATGACGGTATACCAGGGTATTTCAAAATCCCGTCGGTATGATTTTCAATACCGTGACGTCACAGACTGTGCGCCAAATCACAGATGCGTTTCCTTCTATTACACTGACACGGAGTTTTGACAGGGACGACATTGGTTGTAATGCACAGCACGCGCCAGCAGAGGGCAGGGGAGGGCAGTCCGTCTTTCCCGCTCTCAGAGCTCAGCACAGAGCTGAGCAAGATGGCGGCAGCATTTGCCGGCCCCGAACTCGGACAACTAGTAAAAAAGAAAAATGCCTCTGCGCCTGTTTGAGACTATTTTGGGTTTACTCGTCGCCAGTGACTTCATCCAGCACAACGAGAGACAGAGGCACTTCTTTGGGAATGTTTAAGACGGGGTGAGTGAGTGTTGACATTTTTTAATCCTATGCAACTGGTTGATGGTTTTGTAGTCGAGGTCGGACGGTTTTAAAAACAAAAGCATTTACGTGCTAAACATTCACGCGAGTAATCCAATGAATCAAATGGAAATAAGGTTTTTAACACGTGCACGGAATAATATTGCCAAACTAGTTAGTGAATATAGCAAACTTTATTCAATAAGTCAAGTATTTACTCCCGGAAAATGTTTATGTATGATGATATATTGTTAACTTAGCTCACTATGGAAACAACGTCGGACATCTACAAACGCGTCCTGTATCCGATCTCAAAATGTGCCATTTGCACAATGTGTCATGTATGCAGCCCTTGTTTTGCACTTGCGCGCACGTCGCGGCACTTTGCGAGCGTCTACCGGCTCGGGCTGCATTTTACACCGAACATATAATATACCGTTCGAAACATCTATTTACCGCCGAACGCCACCTCACTCAAGTCGACCCAAGTCACACCGTCAGTGGCGGCTGGTGGAAAATATTTTTGGTGGGGCTGGCTGTTGATATAGTGAGTAAAAATGACCCCTTAAATTGGGACTGATACCGTCATATACCGTATACCACGGTATGATGTCAGCAAGGTATGACGGTATGAACAAAGTGATACCGCCCATGCCTCAACCCGCCTCTGCTTCAAATCAAGCTCCTGAGCTCCTGAGTGTGTGGAAGCAGCTCGTGGTGCGTTCACTGACCTCTGGAACGTAGTTGTCTCTCCTCTCCCGCTCCTCCTCCTGCAGTTTGATGGAGATGCCTCTGACGGGACCCCTCTGGATCCGCTTCATCAGATGAGTCACATACCTGACGCAGAGAACAACAACAACAACAACGTGTTCAAACGCATTCAGATCAGACATCGCTAACAGCAGCTCTGGGTCCTTCTACTGAGCGTGTGATGCACAGACAATACTATGTATATGGAGAGGGGGGAGGAGAGAGGGGGGAGGAGAGAGAGAGGGGGGAGGAGAGAGAGAGGAGGGGAGAGAGAGAGGGGAGACAGAGGGGATGGGAGAGAGGGGGGAGGGAGAGAGGGGGGAGAGAGAGAGGGGGGAGGAGAGAGAGAGAGGAGGGGAGAGAGAGGGGAGGGGAGAGAGGAGAGGTGGGAGGGGAGATGAGAGAGAGGGGAGAGAAGAGGAGAGAGGGGGGGGAGAGGAGAGGGGAGAGGAGAGAGGGGGGGAGAGGAGAGAGGAGAGAGAGGGGAGGGGAGAGAGGAGAGGTGGGAGGGGAGATGAGAGAAGAGGAGAGAGGGGGGGAGAGGAGAGGGGAGAGGAGAGAGGGGGGGAGAGAGGGGGGGGAGGAGAGAGGAGAGGAGAGAGAAGAGGAGAAAGGGGAGGAGAGGAGAGAGAAGAGGAGGGAGGAGAGGAGAGAGAGAGAGGGGGGAGGAGAGAGAGGGGGGGGAGGAGAGAGAGAGAGAGGTGGGGGAGGAGAGAGAGAGAGAGAGGGGGGAGGAGAGAAGAGAGAGGGGGGAGGAGAGGAGAGAGAGGGGGGAGGAGAGAAAGGGGGGGGGGAGGAGAGGAGAGAGGGGGGAGAAGAGGAGAGGAGAGGAGAGAGAAGAGAGAGGAGATTAAACATCAAACACCAGACTCCAGAAGGAACACAGATCTAAATGTCTGGGAGCTTCAGGGTCTGATAGGAACGGAGGATCCTTCAGACACGGGAAAGGCTTCCAGCTTCCTCTCCCTGTACTATCAATGACCTGGCGACGAGGACGCCATGATCACTTTCGATACAGGGGACATCGAGATGTCTCTAACCCAGATGGGATTCAACCACAACCTCTCCAGCATTACGAGAGGCATGGAGAACTACACTGTTCCTCATCAGTATACCACAGCTCTCAGATAGAGCCTGTCTCTGATTGGCTGAAACACCAAACAGCAGCATTACCCATAATCCCCTCTGTGATGTAGAAGAGACATGAAGAAGAGGGGACACATGTTGATGTAGAGAGACATGGAGAAGAGGGGACACATGTTGATGTAGAAGAGACATGAAGAAGAGGGGACACATGTTGATGTAGAGAGACATGAAGAAGAGGGGACACATGTTGATGGAGAAGAGAAATGAAGAAGAGGGGACACATGTTGATGTAGAAGAGACATGGAGAAGAGGGGACACATGTTGATGTAGAAGAGACATGGAGAAGAGGGGACACATGTTGATGTAGAAGAGACATGAAGAAGAGGGGACACATGTTGATGTAGAAGAGACATGGAGAAGAGGGGACACATGTTGATGTAGAAGAGACATGGAGAAGAGAGGACACATGTTGATGTAGAAGAGACATGGAGAAGAGGGGACACATGTTGATGTAGAAGAGACATGGAGAAGAGGGGACACATGTTGATGTAGAAGAGACATGGAGAAGAGGGGACACATGCTGATGTAGAAGAGACATGGAGAAGAGGGGACACATGTTGATGTAGAAGAGACATGAAGAAGAGGGGACACATGTTGATGTAGAAGAGACATGAAGAAGAGGGGACACATGTTGATGTAGAAGAGACATGAGGAAGAGGGGACACATGCTGATGTAGAAGAGACATGAAGAAGAGGGGACACATGTTGATGTAGAGAGACATGAAGAAGAGGGGACACATGTTGATGTAGAAGAGACATGAAGAAGAGGGGACACATGTTGATGTAGAGAGACATGAAGAAGAGGGGACACATGTTGATGTAGAAGAGACATGAAGAAGAGGGGACACATGTTGATGTAGAAGAGACATGGAGAAGAGGGGACACATGTTGATGTAGAAGAGACATGGAGAAGAGGAGACACATGTTGATGTAGAAGAGACATGGAGAAGAGGGGACACATGTTGATGTAGAAGAGACATGAAGAAGAGGGGACACATGTTGATGTAGAAGAGACATGAATAAGAGGGGACACATGTTGATGTAGAAGAGACATGAAGAAGAGGGGACACATGTTGATGTAGAAGAGACATGAAGAAGAGGGGACACATGTTGATGTAGAAGAGACATGGAGAAGAGGGGACACATGTTGATGTAGAAGAGACATGAAGAAGAGGGGACACATGTTGATGTAGAAGAGACATGAAGAAGAGGGGACACATGTTGATGTAGGAGAGACATGGAGAAGAGGGGACACATGTTGATGTAGAAGAGACAACAGGAAGAAGAGGGGACACATGTTGATGTAGAAGAGACATGGAGAAGAGGGGACACATGTTGATGTAGAGACATGAAGAAGAGGGGACACATGTTGATGTAGAAGAGACATGAAGAAGAGGGGACACATGTTGATGTAGAGACATGAAGAAGAGGGGACACATGTTGATGTAGAAGAGACATGAAGAAGAGACGTTGTCGGGACGGCCAGAGACTCCGAGGGGGACTCACCCGGCGATCTTGTTGCGGAGCTTCTTGCTGGGGATGATGGCGATCTCCTCACACACCCTCTTGTTGGTGTGGAAGTCGCTGCCCAGGCGGGTGTAGTATTTCTCGATGATGACCCTGGCGGCCTTTTTCACCGTCTTGGTCCTGACGCGTCCCTGAGAGCAGGAAACAAATCACAATCCTTCTGTCCATGTTCTGTCCATCATGTCAGACACTCTGTCCATCATGTCAGACACTCTGTCCATCATGTCAGACACTCTGTCCATCATGTCAGACACTCTGTCCATCATGTCAGACACTCCCACGTTCACAGCGTCAGATAGCACTTACCTGAGCACTGACGACACACCGGAAAAGAAACAGAACAGTTTCATTCTCACAAACATGGACTTCAGCGAAGGACCTCTGAGGTTTTTAAATCAGAAAACCTTTGTCGGTCCCACAGAGGGGAAATGTACATTAAAAGTATTCTGATTCAAATCCACACATTGATGTCCTTCACCAAAGTCCAGGTTTGTTAGAATTAAACTTGAATGTAAGACACGTAACTCTTACGTCCACATGAACACCAAACACTGTCTAAAAAAGTGTCATCTTTTATTCTAAATGTCTGGGAGCGCCAGGGTCTGATAGGAACAGAGGATCCTTCAGACACGGGAAAGGCTTCCAGCTTCATCTCCCTGTACTATCAATGACCTGGCGATGAGGACGCCATGATCACTTTCGATACAGGGTTTGAAAACACAAGCAAACTTGATCCTTAACACAAAGAAAGAGACATTACTATCTTATTGATAACCAGTTTTCAGGATGGCTACATTTCCAATTTGCTCTCTCTCCGTTAGACTCAATGCAGCTGCTGCACCGCATTTCTATCCATTAACCTAGATGTAGATATTAGTAGCATTAACAGGTTTGGTTTAATGGATTTTGTGTCAATTCCAGATTTTAAAGATTACATCCGAGATACTGAATACACTCATTGAACTTTAACTAAATAATCAGCTATCTATATTTGGTCAGGTTCAATCTAAGGATACTATTTTAGCGGTTTTAATGTTTTGCATTCACCTCAATGCATGAATATCTGATCTGAACTATTTAAATGTGATGTTTTATACCCTAGGCCTAGATGAGCATTTAATGGCAACTGGATTTCTTCATAGTTACACTACAGGTAGCAGATTAAATATACAACATTAACACTGAAAGATATGACCAGTTCCACACACCTGTCCTGCAGGTAATGGTGTGTTTAACCGGGATGTGAGTCAGCTCGTGAGGAAGCATTGTGAGCACGGAGCTAGCTCTCGGTTAGCCTCCAATGCTAACTAACGGACATGTACATTTCGTAGTATGTTAACCACTTTAGAAAGCCCATTGTCAGACATATTGAACAGCAGAGTTATTAAGTCATGCCCGGTGAGAGAAGACTTTGAACAATGAGGTTAAATATTGATTTAAATAATGAATGTAAACGCGGGTGTTTCAGCTGCAGTTTCCCCGACACAATAATCACTAATAATCATCTCCGTTAGAGTCATCGCATTTAAATAGTGCAGCTATCGGGTACATCAAACACTCCGGTGTCCGTTCATTATAATATTCAAGAATATAAAGCGATTCAAAGCCAGGATTCATTCGGATTACACACGTAGAAGTTTAAAAATCACCCACCATGTTGGATCGGCCTGGTAGAAGAGGACGAGAAGACTTCCGGCGGAAGTTTTAAATCCACAGGCGGAAGAATAAGGGAAACGACCGGCAGCAGCTGCTCCCCCTCCGGCCGGAGGAGGGAACGACAACAACACAAACCACTACTACTACTACAAAAACAACAACAACAACAACACACACTAACACTACTACTGCTAATAATAATATTACTACTACTACTACTACTACTACTACTACTACTACTACTAGTACTACTACTACTAATACTTCTACAACTACAGAATGTGTAAATTAAGCTGACAAAAACTCACGCTATTTCCCTAAAACCAGCGCCATATAGATATATATCCGGCAGGGCAGGAGGAGAACTGGGACCTCGCCACGTAGAATTCCACAAAGAAGGAGGGTTGTTGTTCCCACGAGACCAGCGGTTCCCAACCTTTTTCAACTCAGGCCCACTTAAGAATCAAAAATGTTTTTGCGGCTCACATTCAACCATAAACAATACGGAGGCTAAATAAAGTTCTGATTGGTCAATTCTGAACATGTTACACGTAGTTAATCCAGTAGAACAGACTTCTGTCAAGGACTGTAATGACCGATGCTAAGGACTGTAATGACCGATGCTAAGGACTGTAATGACCGATGCTAAGTACTGTAATGAGCGTTGCTAAGGACTGTAATGACCGTTGCTAAGGACTGTAATGACCGATGCTAAGGACTGTAATGACCGTTGCTAAGGACTGTAATGACGGATGCTAAGGACTGTAAGGACCGTTGCTAAGGACTGTAATGACCGATGCTAAGGACTGTAATGACCGTTGCTAAGGACTGTAATGACGGATGCTAAGGACTGTAAGGACCGTTGCTAAGGACTGTAATGACCGTTGCTAAGGACTGTAATGACGGATGCTAAGGACTGTAATGACCGTTGCTAAGGACTGTAATGACCGATGCTAAGGACTGTAATGACCGTTGCTAAGGACTGTAATGACGGATGCTAAGGACTGTAATGACCGTTGCTAAGGACTGTAATGACCGTTGCTAAGGACCGTAATGACCGTTGCTAAGTACTGTAATGAACGTTGCTAAGTAGGCCTGCCCTACTGTAATGGCTGTTGCTAGGGAGGATCAAGAAAGACAAAGGAAAAGAGGTTCAAATACAAATAAAAATCTTAATAATGAAAATGTTTCCACACAAATCATAATGTTTTGCAAATTATTTGGCGGCAAATATTGAATTTCCATTTACACCCTTTGATATTTTATTTGGGCTTTTAGATGAAGACCACACACAGTTAATAAATACAACTACTCTTCTGGCTAAAATGCATATTTTTAAAAGTCAATCAACGAGTAATATTAATTTAAGGTGTTTGAAGAGTAGATTATAAATACAATTTTTTTTTTAAATCTTTATTTCTTCTGTTTTTTGTCTGAGATGGGAACGTCATCTCCTATATGTTATTGTTGTGTCCATGTTTGTGTCTTTAGCCTGTACAAAACATACAAATATGCAATACCTTCGCAGACCACAGGTTGGGAACCGCTGCACTAAACAAACAAGTCTAAACAAACAAGTCTAAACATGTCAGAGTTTGAGACGATCAGAAAATAAATCAGAAACTCAGACCTGAAATGATTTATTATTCAGAGAAATTGCAGATTAATTGCAGAAAAACCTTCTCCGTGTTTTCTTTCAGACGGCAAACATGTGGTGTGCTCCGAGAAGAGCAGATTACATTCAGTGGAAACCAGTCAACGCTCCTCAAAGGAAATAAAGTAACAGAGCGACTTCGTGGTTTTCGGTCGAGGCTGAAAAGACTTTATCGGGAAAACAAAATGAACTCATCAATTATTTCAAATTAGCATTAAACAAAACTGTCCATGTTTTAATTGACTGTCTTTGTGTTGAATACAAAGCTAACATTAATGCCCTGAACGAGACAAATATAATCTAAACTGATTTATGAGCCCGCTGGTGTTTAAAATCTAAACATATGAATCACACACAATAAACAAACATGCAAACACACACACATCCTGTCAGCTGACGATGACATCATGACAGTGCCGACAAACCTGTGCATGGACTCATCTATTATTATATTGTTAGCTGCTTTTTGTCTAACTAAATTCTTATCTATGTGTAACGTATATTTCTGTGGTACGACGTCTTCTAGCACTAATTAACTCCTTAATGGTCTTTTGGACACACGCGTATGTTTTGTGCATTAATATATTCTGAGTGTCACTTTGAGAGACACTCAGTCCTTGACTCAAACTAAGATAAACCTGACGTGTCATTTTATTTGTATGCACAAAACTGTATTTGATATAAAAAGGTGGCGCTTGTTTGTACTTTTTTCAGGCGATTTGTAATCTATTCTAGAGAAATTAGGTTCTTATAGATTTCAAGAAGAGTGTTTTTTGAACATTTAAACCCGATGGAATTAGATCCAGATGTTTTAGGAGTGAGATAAAGTGTCCCCAGGCAGAAGCTGCCCTGAGGAATGGCACAGCTAGCCTTCTTGATATAAAAGCGCCATGACTTTTCTTTTGGTAAATATTATAGGTACATATTGATCTTTGAGACATTTCGTTTTTCCCCACGGTCACCAAGACTTGAAATAACTATGTTCTGATGAAGACTCTTGGAGACTGCTTTTCACTGTGGGATTTCAATACATTTCTGAGAGATAACATTTCGTTTTTTCTTTTGTACTTATGGTCTCATAACTCTGTGTACATCCATATGATATGCTGCAGCCTAGCTGCTTGTGAAACAGAACATGTATATCACTTGATTGTGCAGCACAGGGTTCATGTTTTAAAAGCATCTTTACACACAAAAAACCCGGTGAGTGGGGAAGAGTCCTGATTGACGTGGGTATGGACCAGCCAGTCAGACGCCTGCAGCTAGTGCAGAACGCAGCTGCACGTCTTCTGACTGGCCACAAAAAGCGTGACCACATCCCCCCAACTCTGGCCTCACTGCACTGGCTTCCAGTTCGGTTCAGAACTGATTTTAAAATCCTTTTATTTATTTTTAAAGCCCTAAATGGTCTGGTGCTGAACTCCTCCAGCGCTACACCCCAGAGCCTTAAGGTCTGCTGACCAGCTGCTGCTGGTAGTGCCCAAGACCAGGCTCTAAACCAAAGGGCACCGAGCCTTCAGCTGGCCCCAGGCTCTGGATCACTCTGCCCCTCCATGTGAGGTCGGCCCAGACCCTAGGGGTTTTTAAATCTACTCTTAAAACTCACTTCCTCTCTCTGGCCTTCTAGTCAGAGCGGAGCACGACTCCTGACTTTCCCTGTGTTTGATTTTTATTTTTGCTGTTGTCATTTATTGTCTTCTGTTTGCTATCGCAGTAAAGTGTTTTTATTGCATGTACAGCACTTTGGTTCGACCAAAAATCGTTTTAAAAATCTGCTGTATAAATAAAACTTGATTTGATTTGGCTGCCGAGGTGTCCCTCGTAGCAGTTGGCCTCCACCTGATGGGTCAGCAGGATGACGTCAGGCCGTTTTAAATGTTCCTTTAGCCAGAGACTTGTGAAGACAAATAATACCCCTGGTTTACTCTGTGTCAGACGACAATATCTGATTTAAACGAAGACATCATTCAACTTTGTGCAGAAATACAAATGTGCATTAACATGAAGGTAGAAGTCTTAAAGGGAAACACACACTTTAAATCTGATCATTACTGACAGAGCCTTTCTCTAGTGGTCAGATGGCGTATTACGGCTATAAAGTCCTTTAAAGAACAGGAAACATAGATACAGGAAAGGGGGGTAATATACCGAAAAACTAAATAATTATGCGGTTAAAAATATACATCTACGAGAAAAAAAAGATATAAAATTATGATGTCATACATTTAAAAAATATATATTAAGAAATTAAAATAAAAAAATTCACAAACTCAAAAAATGTCCTTTCAGGTTTAGTCACATTTCGTCTCAGAGAATATTCACGTTTCTTTGTCGTATATTTATGAGATTTCTCTTTTAAAATTACAACTTTTTAGATTTTCTTGTGACTGTGATTCATTCTTTCAAAAATTCAGATGTTTTTCTCCCAAAAAGCACTTTTTTTTGTTTTAAAATCTAAGAAAAAATGTCACATTTAGTTTTTTATTGAACACTTTTTCCAGATAGAGCCTTTATACGTTTCTTGTAATTGTAAGACTTTATCATTTCAGTTTTCTTCTTGTAGAATTTGTGAGATTTTCCTGTAAAATTAACACTTTATTATTCTTTCTATTTTCTTCTTGTTCATTTTATTTAATTTCGTATTATTTCCACGTAAATGTACGACTTCAGTCTCGATAACTCCCCTGGCTTCGTGTACATTTATTCTTTTGTTTTGAAATCCGAGAGAATATTCAAGTTTGTTTCTTGTAGATTTTTTTGTAGATTAGATAACATTTCTTTTTTTTCACATTCTGATATTTATTTTAAGAAGATTACCCTGTTTTTACCAACAATGGCTTTAATACTTAGTGGGATTTTCATTCATTATTTATATGTTTTAAGTACTACGTGAGGTCAGAAACTAAAGTGCTCTTCAGTACAAACGATGGCCTTCATCCCAGTGGAACAGATCAGTAATCAGTCGTCAGTCGTCAGTCGTCCGTCGTCCGTCGTCCGTCGTCCGTCGTCCGTCGTCCGTCGTCCGTCGTCCGTCGTCCGTCGTCAGTCGTCAGTCGTCAGTCGTCAGTCGTCAGTCGTCCGTCGTCCGTCGTCCGTCGTCCGTCGTCCGTCGTCCGTCGTCCGTCGTCAGTCGTCAGTCGTCCGTCGTCCGTCGTCAGTCGTCAGTCGTCAGTCGTCAGTCGTCAGTCGTCAGTCGTCAGTCGTCAGTCGTCCGTCGTCCGTCGTCCGTCGTCCGTCGTCAGTCGTCAGTCGTCAGTCATCAGTCAGAAGCTGTAAACTTGCATATTATGGTCTATAAATGAAGAGGGCGTCACTGTAGTGGCAGAGCAACCAGCACGTCCACGTAGCTGATGGGGAAGAGTCCTGATTGGCTGCCGAGCGATCCCTCGTACCAGTTGGCGTCCACCTGATTGGTCAGCAGGATGACGTCGCCGGCGCTGAAGCTCAGTTCGCCATGGTAACCGGGGCGGAAAGAGTAGAGCGCCCGGCAACAGGGCTGATCCAGGACCAGCCCGCTGTCCGCTGTTGATTAAACACAATTAATTAACGGAAGTATTCATGTGTATCAACTCTGAAGAAATACTGAGGACATATTTTAATTATTCTTACGACTTTCCTGCTGTTTTAAACTCTTTCATTCACACTTTTAAGAATTTTGACTTTTTTTCTGGGAATTTTATTTATGTCAGATGTTTGACTTTTCTCAACATTTTGACTTTTCTCAGTTTTTTCAAAATGTTCGCTTTTTAGTTTAGAAGTTAGACTTTTTTCTCATATTTTGATTTTTTTCTGAGGATTTCATTTGTTTCTCATATTTGGACTTTTTTTCTCATATTTGGACTTTTTTCTCAGAATTTTGTTTTATTTCTTAAAATGCTTTGTAGGTTTGACTTTTTCTCAGAATTTGGACTTTCTCAGAAATCGTAAAGTTGACTCTTTGTTTTTGAATTTTGAATTATATTAAGAATGTTGAATTTCATCAGATTTTTGACTTTTTACTCAGTTTCGACTTTTTTCAGAATGTTGTCTCAGATTTTATTCATTTATTTTAATCAAATGTTTTTCTTGATGTTTCTTAAATATTATTTATGAATCTAAATATATAAATAATGAACGCCTTGTTTGCAGAGGTCAGTGTTTTCTCACCGTAGCAGGAGATGGGACTGCTGGCTCTGGACGTGAACTCTGTGAACTCTCCTGCCACAGAAACCAGGTTCAAAACAAGTCTTTAATTCCGGATTAAAATGAAATCAAATTGAAATATGAGTAACCTGAGGAGTCGGGGGGGCGCTGGTAGACCTCCACGCTGATCTGTTCCCGTCTGATTCGGATCTTCTTGGGTCTGAAGCGTCGCTCCGGTTTGTTGCTGGCCGCCGTCAGCCTGTTGACACGTGAACGTTAAATATATACTGTATTCTACATGATGTGAAGAAATCAGTGGTTGAATGCAGAGTTGACCAGGTGGGCTTTGAGCGAACACATCATTTAAAATAGATGAATCTGTGGGCCCTGAATGGAGAGTGAGATGTATTTCCCCTCTGGAGGACAGCACAGGTGAGTCTCACCTGGCCTGCAGGTCGCCATGGAGACCGAGCAGGATGCGGTGTGCGTTGCGGTGAAACTCGAGCAGTGCGGAGACGAGAGCCGCGAGACGAGAGAGGAGATCGCCCTGCAGACAGAAACATCTGGAGATATCATCGTCCTGTAGACAGAAACATCTGGAGATATCATCGCCCTGAAGACAGAAACATCTGGAGATATCATCGCCCTGCAGACAGAAACATCTGGAGATATCATCGCCCTGCAGACAGAAACATCTGGAGATATCATCGCCCTGAAGACAGAAACATCTGGAGATATCATCGCCCTGCAGACAGAAACATCTGGAGATATCATCGCCCTACAGACAGAAACATCTGGAGATATCATCGCCCTGAAGACAGAAACATCTGGAGATATCATCGCCCTGCAGACAGAAACATCTGGAGATATCATCGCCCTGCAGACAGAAACATCTGGAGATATCATCGCCCTGCAGACAGAAACATCTGGAGATATCATCGCCCTGCAGACAGAAACATCTGGAGATATCCTCGCCCTGCAGACAGAAACATCTGGAGATATCATCGCCCTGCAGACAGAAACATCTGGAGATATCATCGCCCTGTAGACAGAAACATCTGGAGATATCATCGCCCTGTAGACAGAAACATCTGGAGATATCATCGCCCTGCAGACAGAAACATCTGGAGATATCATCGCCCTGCAGACAGAAACATCTGGAGATATCATCGCCCTGAAGACAGAAACATCTGGAGATATCATCGCCCTACAGACAGAAACATCTGGAGATATCATCGCCCTACAGACAGAAACATCTGGAGATATCATCGCCCTGAAGACAGAAACATCTGGAGATATCATCGCCCTGCAGACAGAAACATCTGGAGATATCATCGCCCTGAAGACAGAAACATCTGGAGATATCATCGCCCTGCAGACAGAAACATCTGGAGATATCATCGCCCTGCAGACAGAAACATCTGGAGATATCATCGCCCTGCAGACAGAAACATCTGGAGATATCATCGCCCTGAAGACAGAAACATCTGGAGATATCATCGTCCTGCAGACAAACATCTGGAGATATCATCGCCCTGAAGACAGAAACATCTGGAGATATCATCGCCCTGCAGACAGAAACATCTGGAGATATCATCGCCCTACAGACAGAAACATCTGGAGATATCATCGCCCTGCAGACAGAAACATCTGGAGATATCATCGCCCTGAAGACAGAAACATCTGGAGATATCATCGCCCTGCAGACAGAAACATCTGGAGATATCATCGCCCTGCAGACAGAAACATCTGGAGATATCATCGCCCTGCAGGCAGAAACATCTGGAGATATCATCGCCCTACAGACAGAAACATCTGGAGATATCATCGCCCTGCAGACAGAAACATCTGGAGATATCATCGTCCTGCAGACAGAAACATCTGGAGATATCATCGCCCTGCAGGCAGAAACATCTGGAGATATCATCGCCCTGCAGACAGAAACATCTGGAGATATCATCGTCCTGTAGACAGAAACATCTGGTGATATCATCGTCCTGCAGACAGAAACATCTGGAGATATCATCGTCCTGTAGACAGAAACATCTGGTGATATCATCGCCCTGAAGACAGAAACATCTGGAGATATCATCGCCCTGCAGACAGAAACATCTGGAGATATCATCGCCCTGCAGACAGAAACATCTGGAGATATCATCGCTCTGAAGACAGAAACATCTGGAGATATCATCGCCCTGAAGACAGAAACATCTGGAGATATCATCGCCCTGCAGACAGAAACATCTGGAGATATCATCGCCCTGCATACAGAAACATCTGGAGATATCATCGTCCTGCAGACAGAAACATCTGGAGATATCATCGCCCTGAAGACAGAAACATCTGGAGATATCATCGTCCTGTAGACAGAAACATCTGGAGATATCATCGCCCTGAAGACAGAAACATCTGGAGATATCATCGCCCTGCAGACAGAAACATCTGGAGATATCATCGCCCTGCAGACAGAAACATCTGGAGATATCATCGCCCTGCAGACAGAAACATCTGGAGATATCATCGTCCTACAGACAGAAACATCTGGAGATATCATCGCCCTGCAGACAGAAACATCTGGAGATATCATCGCCCTGAAGACAGAAACATCTGGAGATATCATCGCCCTGCATACAGAAAAATCTGGGGATATCATCGCCCTGAAGACAGAAACATCTGGAGATATCATCGTCCTGTAGACAGAAACATCTGGAGATATCATCGCCCTGCAGGCAGAAACATCTGGAGATATCATCGCCCTGTAGACAGAAACATCTGGAGATATCATCGCCCTGCAGACAGAAACATCTGGAGATATCATCGCCCTGCAGACAGAAACATCTGGAGATATCATCGTCCTGTAGACAGAAACATCTGGAGATATCATCGTCCTGCAGACAGAAACATCTGGAGATATCATCGCCCTGCAGACAGAAACATCTGGAGATTTCATCGTCATGCAGATAGAAACATCTGGAGATATCATCGTCATGCAGATAGAAACATCTGGAGATATCATCGTCATGCAGATAGAAACATCTGGAGATATCATCGTCCTGCAGACAGAAACATCTGGAGATATCATCATCCTGTAGACAGAAACATCTGGAGATATCATCGCCCTGCAGACAGAAACATCTGGAGATATCATCGCCCTACAGACAGAAACATCTGGAGATATCCTCGCCCTGCAGACAGAAACATCTGGAGATATCATCGCCCTGAAGACAGAAACATCTGGAGATATCATCGCCCTGAAGACAGAAACATCTGGAGATATCATCGCCCTGCAGACAGAAACATCTGGAGATATCATCGCCCTGCAGGCAGAAACATCTGAACGGCTGAAACATAGCCGGACCATTTGTTGGTGCTTGAAACGAACCGGATTCCGGAGCTAAGAGGCTGCTCCGCCGCGGTGTGAACAGGAAAACCCGGTGCTTTTTCAAGCTCCAGCTCCGAACCGGCCCTGAAGCACCGTTGGTGTGAATGAAGTATCTGAGAGATATTTGGTTAAAAATAACACATTATGCGCTTTCACACCGGAGCACTTTTCCCGTATAGTTCCGTTAGTGCCTGGAATTTTGCGTTCACACCAAAAAGAGACCTTAGTTCAGAGAACTTTTACCCCCATTTTCAGTCCCTGCTATAGGCGGTACTATCCTGGGGAGAAAAAAGTTCCAATTTCTGATTGGCTGGGCGAATTGCAAACCACGCCCCGTAAAACTCCATTGTATTTGCTGGCATTAGCATTATTAGCATTAGCATTAGCCCCGCGCACCAACGCAGAGAGACTAACTTATGGCAACACAAAAGAAAACATGGGAGCGGTGATGAGGAGGTGTCGGCGTTCTGGCGATTTACTCTGAAGGCTTCAGTAGAAGCTGCTGGGAGTCCCAGCAGCTTCTACTGAAGCCTTCCCTAACTCCGGGGACTTCCGGCCGGGGACTCCGGGTGGCAGTATACGCCGTGAAGTGGTTTGCGGCCTGCCAGTAAACCCAAAGCAGAAGAAGAAGAAGTGACGTCAGCGGCTTCATTTGCCTAATCCTCCCTCAGGGACTTATTCCGGTGAGAACGCGATCTGTACTTAGTTCATGAGAACTAAAGAGTTCTGATGAACCTTTGTGGGAAAAGTACTTGAAAGAGGCTAATGGTGCTCTAGGAGGAGATTCAGGTGATAAGATAGCAGGGGACACATGTTGATGTAGAAGAGACATGGAGAAGAGGGGACACATGTTGATGTAGAAGAGACATGGAGAAGAGGGGACACATGTTGATGTAGAAGAGACATGGAGAAGAGGGGACACATGTTGATGTAGAAGAGACATGGAGAAGAGGGGACACATGTTGATGTAGAAGAGACATGGAGAAGAGGGGACACATGTTGATGTAGAAGAGACATGAAGAAGAGGGGACACATGTTGATGTAGAAGAGACATGAAGAAGAGGGGACACATGTTGATGTAGAGGAGACATGGAGAAGAGGGGACACATGTTGATGTAGAAGAGACATGAAGAAGAGGGGACACATGTTGATGTAGAAGAGACATGGAGAAGAGGGGACACATGTTGATGTAGAAGAGACATGGAGAAGAGGGGACACATGTTGATGTAGAAGAGACATGGAGAAGAGGGGACACATGTTGATGTAGAAGAGACATGGAGAAGAGGGGACACATGTTGATGTAGAAGAGACATGGAGAAGAGGGGACACATGTTGATGTAGAAGAGACATGGAGAAGAGGGGACACATGTTGATGTAGAAGAGACATGAAGAAGAGGGGACACATGTTGATGTAGAAGAGACATGAAGAAGAGGGGACACATGTTGATGTAGAGGAGACATGGAGAAGAGGGGACACATGTTGATGTAGAAGAGACATGAAGAAGAGGGGACACATGTTGATGTAGAAGAGACATGAAGAAGAGGGGACACATGTTGATGTAGAGGAGACATGGAGAAGAGGGGACACATGTTGATGTAGAAGAGACATGAAGAAGAGGGGACACATGTTGATGTAGAGAGACATGAAGAAGAGGGGACACATGTTGATGTAGAAGAGACATGAAGAAGAGGGGACACATGTTGATGTAGAAGAGACATGGAGAAGAGGGGACACATGTTGATGTAGAAGAGACATGGAGAAGAGGGGACACATGTTGATGTAGAAGAGACATGGAGAAGAGGGGACACATGTTGATGTAGAAGAGACATGGAGAAGAGGATTGAGTTTCTGTCTCTGGGACTCACGTGGCTCTGCAGGAGGACGAACATGCTCCTCTCCACGGACTCTGTGGACATGGTGAACTTGTCCCAGGCCAGATGGAGCTCCTCAGCGGAGACGTTCCCTCTCTGCCGCCGCTTGTAGTCGAAGTCCAGCCGACGGCCGTTCAGCTTCTTCAACTGGAACTGAAGAACAATCAGAACCAACATTTAAATAACCAGTATCACCATGACACTTCCCCGTCTCGTTACCAAGCCTCATACAAGCTGATGTCTCATTATGCTAATGAGGAACTCTGTCATTAAAGACGTTTCACATTTCCATATATTTCCAGAACAGAAATGGGAACATTGAACCTGGAACGAGTTCCTGTTCAAGCTCCATGTGGAACATCAACAGACAAACATCAACACATGAGACACAAACAACAACATGGAACATCACAGCCGGGTCAGGGAGAGCTGCTCGAGGAGCCTTCAGCGTGCATCTGACCTCCTCCTCCTCCTCCTCCTCCTCCTCCTCCTCCTCCTCCTCCTCCTCCTCCTCCTCCTCCTCCACTCACCCTGATCTCCTTCAGCTCCGTGTCCCGCAGCTCCTCCAGCGGCTCCATGAAGCTCCGTCTGGCCTCTTCATCGAGCACGACCCGGGCCTGAGAGACCTGCTGGAGAGCCCCCCCCACCCCGAGCAGAGCGCCCCCTGCAGGGGAACCAGAGGAACAATCAGAGCAACCTGCTGGAGAGCCCCCCACCCCGAGCAGAGCGCCCCCTGCAGGGGAACCAGAGGAACAGTCAGAGCAACCTGCTGGAGAGCCCCCCACCCCCCGAGCAGAGCGCCCCCTGCAGGGGAACCAGAGGAACAATCAGAGCAACCTGCTGGATCCCCCCCCACCCCGAGCAGAGCGCCCCCTGCAGGGGAACCAGAGGAACAATCAGAGCAACCTGCTGGAGAGCCCCCCCCCACCCCGAGCAGAGCGCCCCCTGCAGGGGAACACATGGAACTCAAATGTGTTCCTGTTTTCCTCAGAATTTCACTTTTTCACAGAATTTTTACAACAGAGCCGGCCAGCTAACCAATCAGAGCAGACGGGGCTCTGGTTTCAGACAGAGGGTGAAAAGAGGTGCTGCAGCACAGACAGAGAGACATGTCCCAGGAGAGACACTAAATACTGAATGCCATATTTTCCTGAAGATCTTCGTACCAAACTCCGACTCCGCTCCGAGCTCCTGGCCGTAGTGCGTCATACAATCTCCCAGAATGCTCTCTGTCTGCGGGTACCCCCCCGCCTTCCCCTGGCCGCGGATCCTCGACATCGTGTTGAGGACGCTCAGCTTGGCTCTGTCCGCTGCGGGGAACAAATTCATGAAGGCATTCATAAAAACTGTGTGTCTGAGTTTAACATCGACATCGAGGTGCAGATATATATATTTGAATGATATCTGTGTTTGTATTTGGTTGATCAGCTGTAGCTCTGTCCGACGTGTAGAAAGCATGTAGAACAAATACAAAAGTACTTCATATACACATTCACTTTTAATGTCTAAAAACCTATTTATTGGATTAGTTTTGTGTGCCTTTAATGTGTTTCAATTGTGTTTATCACTTGACTACTTACTAATGATCGCTGTCATGAGTGTGCACGTGTGTGAGCCTTTTGATTGGTTGACCAGCATGTGAAATGAAAGCGTGCTCATAAAGTGGGTTCTGACCCGGGTTGGGCTGCAGGGCCTCAGTGGTTCTGCAGAGGAGCTCCAGCAGCAGGGACTGCAGCACCGCAACGCTCTGACACACACACACACACACACACACACACACACACACACACACACACACACACACACACACACACACACACACACACACACACACACACACGTCAGGCTTATAGAACATGAAGGAGTCTCTAAGGATGAGTTTGATCAGTTTCACCTTCTCCATCTGCAGGAAGTCGTCGTCCATCTTAGTTCCTTCAGCTCCCATCAGGCGCTCGTTCAGCAGCTGCAGAGAGGAGCTAACGTTAGCTTAGCATCAATGGGCAGGGGTCAGTATTCACATTTAGCAGCAGTGGGAGGTTATTAGATTATAGCAAACATAAAGTTTGACTAAAAATATACACAAAATAGCTACTAAAATACACAAAATGACTCCAAATCACCCAAAATTACTAACAAAATATACAAAATGACTACAAAACTTTTATTGTTGCACATTCTTCCACATTAACTTAGTTTATTATTTATATTTTGTATTGACTTATTTAGTATTTAATACATGTTTGTATACATTTGTATTTCCACAGAGAGTCACTGTTATATATGTAATAACACTCAGGGGCATTTTAGCATGTAGCTGCTATAGAGCTCATTTGATCATGTGTTCATAGACCTTTAGGGTGTTTATAACAATTCAGAATATTTCATATATTCATTATAGGTTATTAAAATATAATTGTATAAGCATAAAAGTAATATACTCTCTCTTCACCATTATAATGTGGCATATTTTTAAAGATGTGTTTTAATAATAACTTAATGTATTTGTATTCTGTTGGAGGGTTTAATTTACTGCTTTGTATTACATATACTTTTTCAAATCTTCCTCCACAATAAATGAGTTTTAGTGGAGTAAAAGTAGAAAGTATTAAAGTACTCAGTAAAGTACTCAGTATCAGTCCAGCAGAGATTTCAGTCACTATGCTTCTGCAGCAACAATAGCCTCATGCTAATGTCAGATAACAGGTAAACACATTCAAGTGAGGTGATGTTGTTATGATGCAGAGGTGCAGCAGCAGGCCTCGTGTCGCAGTAAACCTCCAGACACCGGAATAAATGTCCCATAAATAAAACACCAGTCCAATTTGTCCCGGTTTGTCCCGGGTTGTTGTTACCTGGCTCGCTTTGTGGAGCTGCTTCTTCATCCCGGAGACAGACATCTTCCTCCCCGGACACACACACACCTGCATGCAGCGGGGATCAGCGGAGCTCCATCCCGCCTGAGAGGCTCCGTTCCCCGCAGAGTCCCGCAGCTCCGCCCCTCCCTCCGGCTGCACTCCGACCTCATTATTAATGCATTAATATGACAAATAGTTTATTAAGGTTAAATAATAATAATAACATGTATTATTTAAATACCATTTTATATAAACTATATGTTTTTTGTAGTTTATTGTTTTTATATAGTATTTTTATATCAAATGTTTAAAAGACTTTTTAACATAAAGTTATATATTCATTATCCAGGATTGCAGGATTTAATGTGTATCTGTTTTTCCCTTCAGTTATTATATTTGCTGTGGCTACAAATAAGTTCATTCTGGTTTGATATTTCTTAAATGACGGTTTTTTCCCCTCATGTACTACATTTCCCATGAGCAGTAGCGCCATGTCTCTATCACGTGACTGTCACGGAACGTCACATGCCAACATGGCGGCGTCTGTCTCCAGCGAGCACTTCGACAGCCTGCAGCTCCTTCTGAAGGTTTTCACATTAAATAATCACATTTATAAACCTTTTTAACATTTGAACTGAAGCTCGATGTGTTGTTCTACATCCCAGCCGTTTGGTGATTCTGATTCATGTGAGAACATGCATTACATTAGCCTGTTAGCGTCAGCAGGATGGAGACTCAGGGTTTAACAACAGGGTTTATTTATCTTTTATATCTTATTATTATGTGGTATTTACCTCCTGTATGTTGTAATATAAAACGGTCTGATTATATTCTATAATCGTGTTGAATGTTGTGTTAATTAAAGACTTGTTTTGTCAGTAAAAGCAGTGTAATAAGTACTAAAGTATAATGTACTTTACTAAAGCATGTCCATGTCCTCCTAACCCTCTGTTACTCTCCACATCTCTCTGACTCGTTGCTTCTTTACGTTCATCTGGCAGCTCAGAGGCTCAGAGGCTCACTTTGATTTCTATACTCTACTTAGCACTTTGTATTTTTAAATACACATCTTGTTGTTGTTGTTGTTTCTCCCGAGGCTCCCTCTAAAGACGCAGTGAGAGACGTTTGTGTTCAGAGTCACCGAGGGGGGGGCCGCCGGCTGACAGAGACCACCGCAGAAACACTGAGT